>NW_017729022.1:153421109-153429066 GCF_001723915.1 Gavialis gangeticus | reverse complement strand
GCCACCCCTGCATCCAATGATTTAGTGACCTGGTCGTAAAAGGCCACCAGGTTGGTCTGACAGGACCTGGTGCTGATGAACCCGTGCTGGTTGCCCCTGAGCATGCAGTTCCCTGCTGGCCCCTCCTGGATGTGTGCCAGAATAATTTTCTTGAACAGCTGTAGATTTTGACTGTGATTGATTTTCCGTTTTGCAATACACCTGTTTTCTCTCACTTCCATTTGGCCTGAGAAGAAATAAGGAAGGTTATGATTATATACTATGCTACAAAAGGATTTTACTGAAATGCTAAGCCAAAACAAACAAAGCTTTCCAGCCTTGTCACACCAGGACAACCAAACGATAAAAGGTAGGGCTGTGCAAAACTTTGGTCTCTGATTTGATTCGGCAGAGATTCGGCCCAATTCAGTGGCTGAATCTCCGAATCCGAATTGAATCAGAGGACCTTTTAATCACTCTGAATCATTTTGGAGAGATTCAGAAAGATTCAGAGATTTGGACATAGACACAGCTTTAAATGTTTTTTCTACATACCTCTAGGTAGCAGGCAGCTCGTGAGTGCTGTGATGCTGGGGTGGATGGAGCATCCCACAGGAGTATGGGGAGCTCCCCAATGCGCTTGGCAGGAGACCCAGAAATGGACCAGAAGCACTTCCTGTCCACTTCTGGGTCTGCTGGGGAGTGTGTGTGGGGGGCCCTCTGCGCTCCCCTGCCTTGGCGACTGGTGCCTCCTGGGTCTGGGGGGGGCCCTGGGGTCCCCCTGCAGCTGATCGCCAAGCCAGGCAGCATGGGGGACCCCCAGTGTGCTCCCCAGCAGACCCGGAAGTGGACCGGAACTACTTCCGGTCCACTTCCAGATTCGCCGCTGAGCACATGGAGGGACCCTCGCACTCCTGTGAGATGTACCACGTGCCTCAGCATCGCAACAATCATGAGCCACTTGCTACTTAGAGGTACGTAGAAAAAACATTTAAAGCTGTGTCTATGTCCAAATCGCTGATTCTCCAAATCAGCATCAGATCTTCAGATATGGAATCAGCCAAATCAAATCAGGGACAGTGATCCAAACCAACTAATTGAATCATTGTCCCTGATTTGGGCCAAATCCAAATCCGAATTGAATAAGGCCGGCTTCACACACCCTTAGTAAAAGGGTCTCTCCTATGCCTCCATGTAGTCAGTCTCTTTATTAGCCACAGTGGAAGGCATTTTTTTCCATCTCCCTGAACCATCTCCTTGTGTTTCATCTGTGCTTCATCACTCTTATCCTGGTTTAGGAAGATCTATGCCATTGTGGTATTTGTGCCTCTTCTGACTGTACCTTGTATAGTTGATATCACTACCTTTCTGCTGCATGGGTGATGTCAGAATTTAGGTCTTTGATGTCCCTTCTTAAATCTCTCCTGAATAATCCCTAGGAAGATACTTCCCTAGCCACCTCTCCCTGCTAAAGGGTTGGAATCTAGGCACATGTGTCTAATGCCAGAGCACAGCTCACTACAGGCTTCCTTCACTTTGTGCTGTACATGTGTTCCTGGAAAATGGCACATAAATTGAATTTGCATAAAGGGAACCCATTTTACAGTGTAACAAATAGGAATAGTTCCAAGACCTCGACTGCACTGACCCCCAGGCCCATTTCTATCACTTTTACAAGACAGTTTTGGTACTCACCAACAGCAGACAGTACACACAAGCACAGGGTGGTGGTGAATGTTACCATAATGGGGACAGCAACTACAGAAACACGTCACAGACAACAAGTAAGGAGCACAGATCCACACCAAACTATATTTTGGTGTGCGTCACTCCCACAATGCACTGCACAAAGCAGCTGACTGCAGGCTACCACCACACTGATCACATAAGAGTGAATGTTACCTCGCATATAACAAATGTTTGGTATAAAAAGGGTCATCTCATAAGAGTGAAGTCGCACCTACAGAACCTGCATAGAGCGATGGGAACCTGTATTGCATGCTAGGATCTGTGAGTGTAGCAATGGTATACAAACAGAGTGCTAATACTGTTGTAACAACTTAATATCTATGCTTAACCCAAACATGTTTTAAATTAATTAGGCACTGATTCTCTATGACTTACTAGTTTTTACCACTATAATGTCAATAAGTTTAGTGGAGTCAGTGCTGATTTACAGTACAGTAAATGGAAGAAGAATTAAGTCATTAATATTTTAGAAAATAATAAAAGATATTCTATCTTGCTGTCTAGGATGTTAACTGCCAGTCTTTTATTAACTTAATACAGAAGAAGGATTCCAGTGAAAATAACCTGGAAATAGCAGCACCCATGCTCCCTCCTGAGAAAAGAAGGTAAGAAAGAATGAACAAATGAAAAGGAGGGGGAGAGAAAAAAAGAGAGAGTCCACACTATTCACCTGACACAAAAGCAGAAACCCAATAAAGGAAATGCAGCCTTGGAAAGTACAAAAGTCAACACGTCAACATAAATCACCTTGTCAGAATGAAACAGATATGTCCATTGGTTGGTAGACCAGATTAAAGCAAATCAAGGCAGTGTAAAGGTTACACATCATGGGGATTTGTGACTGGTAAACTTTCGTAGTGTGATCAGAGATAGTAATCATCAGGCATTAGGGATGAAAAGTCAAAGTGAAGCTTAAACTCTGAATCAAAAATCAGTCCTGTTAATGTCTAACACACTGGGGTCAAAAATTCATAAGAGTCAAGCTGTGAAAATAAGACAGGAGCTGTATTAGTTTTCTCCATTTTGTATCTCACATTTAAGTGTTGTCAACTGATGAGGGTTTTGTCCCTTGAGGATTGTCATGGGGTAGTTTATTCCATGTAAAGTGAAAATTCTGCATCACATAGAGGATCTTGTGAAATTCTGTAAAGAGATGAAGGCTACATGCTGAGATTCATAATGGCAAGGAAGGAACAGCAGAAACAGTAATCTGCCACACATCCTTATCTAGAAGTGTTTCTCAGTAAAAGAAGGCAGCATGTTTGCAACATGCAAGCTATCAGAATCTGTGACATCTTTTAACAGTCAACAGTTATTAATGGATGAAAGTTGATAAGTTTTTAGTAAAACTGACGTGTATATCACTATTTGGGGTAATCATACTTTCCAGTCAAGGCATTTATTTCTTTGTCGCTTAACGTTATTTCCATTTTTGCTGTCATTCAAAATTCCATTATTTTGGTCAAAAGGATATTGCAAATAGGCAGTAGGATTTTAGGTGGAATTTTTATGCTGAAGCAAACTTCAGTTAAGAAAAGCATGTGACCAGGTGTTTATTTTACACATGCTTTTTAAAGTATCTCTGTAACTATTTTCCTGGTATATGTTTGAAAAAGAGCTTTGCACCTCACCACCCAGGTTTTCCTTTTATTTTGCTATGATGGAGCCATAATTCATTGTTTGTGATGCTGTCATTTTCCCAAATGAAAAAGGAAAAATTTTTAGCTTTGTGGCTTCTCTGAACAATCAAGGAAAATATGATAGACAAGGCTAGACAAGGCTGGAAATGAACTTCAGAAAAAAGTACATCCTTCTTCTACTCCCAGCTCTGCCACTGACGCTGTGTAATCTTCTGTAAAGCACTTAATTCTTAGGTCCACATTCTGCCACATTTGAAAAGTCCTTTAGTCTATATGTAGTTCCATTCTCTTTCAGCTGATGTCACCCACGAAAGGGATAATATATTTACACGCTATGGTATGCAGCAACTTAATGGTGAGGAACTCAGAACAATTGAAAAAGGCATTTAAGTTTGTTAGCCTCATGTTATACATGGGAAAATGACACAAACATTAAGGGCTAAATGCTGCTATCTGTTCTTCTTACTCCATGAGTAATTTCTTTGGCGTGAATATAAGTTACTATAAGGGTGATGGCTGAGCCCTATAAACCAGATTTGCAACCTGATATTCTCATTTATAAGACTAACTACTTGTGAGCCATTTATTGTCTTGCCCAAGGAGACAAAGAGAGCAGCTAGTGGAATCAACCCATAAAAACAGGTACCTTGACTCCCAGTTTCCTGTTCTAGTCACACGATCATGTTGCTTTTGCCTTGTATTCTGAGCCAAAGCTGAACTTTTGCAATAAAATCGCAATAAAATTCTTATCACTCTGGTTATCAATTGAAACCTTTATTCCTAGTTAGCTGTTCTGAATGTGTCCCACACCTCTCTAGGAGCCAGATTCTGCTGAACTTGCATCTTTCTATGTGACTAATCCACTGATATCAGAGGGACTACTGATAAGATTTGATGTTTCAGGGTGCACCTACATGAGACACTTCAAGCTCAGTAGACTAATTCTACTGCACATTAGTGCGGTGGGCAAAACCGGTGCTAATATGGAGTAGAATTAGTTTACTGTGCATTAGCATCACCAAAAAAGCATGCACCAGCACTAATTGCGCAGGAGTGCTGAATACGGTGCATTAAATTTAATGTGCCATAATTACAGTGCATTAATTAACGTGTAGATGCACCCACTGTACATGAATAAAGGTAACTGCTCTTAAAGGTCAGAAATGGCCTTAGTTTTTCATCTGTTAGCAAAAGGGCAACTGATTTAGCATGCCAAACCGAGAGGGCAGTTAGATTTCTTTGTGAGAGCTGCATCTGCACAGATTTATTTAGCAACAATACAAATTGTGGCAACAGGTGCTCAGTTACTGTGTTGTCTTTCAGGCAGAAAGTTGTTTTCTCACAAGAATAAGTAGCTAAGCCTAATGTTTCTTACAAGATAGGTGTGAGTCAAGAGCGGCAGTCAGCTGATCAGTGATCCCAGCCTCAGGGGCACATTGGAGCCCTTGATTTCAATGCCATCCTAAGACTGGGAGCAGAGATCAGCTGATTGGTTTGCTACTTGCTGGTGCAGATGACCCCAGGACCATGATCCCAGGCTCCCCCTGCACTGGCCATATGGTGATATTGGGGTCTGATCCCTGATTCCGCAATTTCAACTCCTACCATGCACATGTAGCATGGCAGGAGGCGTGACTGTTGAGATCACAGATCAGATCCCATTATGCCTTAATTGAAAGTCTGCCAGGGGCTGAAGTGACTAATTGAAAAATCTCATTGAGAGAACAGTACTGTCAGAGTGATGTTGTAGACACAATGATCCAGGAATTATGCAAAAAGCAAGGAATTTTTGGGGAGATATTTTTTATTAAACCAACTGCATGGTAAGGATAAAGTTAGACAAGGTTTGGAATGCAAGGCATTCTTCTTCATGTCTCAGTTTGTAAGATTGTAAAGAAGAATGCCTTGCATTAAAAGCTTGTCTAATTTTATTCCAACTATACAAAGAATATCTCATCGCTCAAAAATCCTTGCCTGTCTCGCTGAGAGAATAGTAAATTTACTAAATATAATGAAATCCCAATTGACCCCATTGGCAGGGTGTGTGGTTGTGAAGATGGGAAACAGAGCAGCTAAGTATCTTTTGGAATGTCAGTTCTATGATGTATGACCTTGTAGTTGACCAAGAAGATGGAGGGATAATACTGCATGAGATCCAAGAGTTTTATTTATGAATTACTAACAATGGAAAAAATACAGCTTTGAAGGGAAGAGCTGGGACCAAATTGTGAAAGTAGCCCAGATTTTCTAGGGTCTAAACAGCCATGGAATGAGTGAGTGAGCAAAGAATAAATATCTCACTGAAATAAAAGGATTATTTGCTGGTGAAATATATGAAAACTAAAAATTATCCAGAATACAGCGGTTAACTCTCCTCCCCAGGTCCAAAACGCCATGGAGTCTTTGCAGGTTTGCAGTGTTATATATTATGGAGAAAATGGCAGAGCAATAGCACTAATCCAATTTTCTGGCACTGGTCCTGTACCATCAGCAGGAATCTGAGTTTTCCATTCACTACAGAAAAACCTGGTAAAATGCAGATTTTCTCATTTTAAGGCAAAAAACTTAGATTTTCTCATTTAAAGGAGAAAAACACAGGAAATGGTGGGTTTCCCCTTGCAGGCTGGGTGAGTTCCAGCCTGCAAGGGGCTAGGGGGAGCAGGAGTAGGGCAATCAGGCAGCAGGCACATGTGCATGCTCACACATGCACGTGGTAGCCAGGTAGCCTGGACAGCAACTCCTGCAGCTCCCCACAGGTAAGTCTGTGGGAGGGGGGGGAGGGGATTGAGGCCCCCATATGGAGGGAGGGAGGGATTTGGGCAGGGCTGGGGCTGCTGGCCAGCTGGGGTGGCGTGTGGGGTTTCAGACCCAGGGCTGGGAATGCATGACCAAAGGGCCTGGCTGAGGAGTGGGATGGAGCCATGGGTTGGAGGGGGCTCCCAGACACTGTGCCCACTCCTGGGAGGATGGGGGGGCATGTGCCCCCAAGATTTGTGCGTGGGGTAGATGTGGGCTGGCTGCTCTGGGCTCAGGGCTCCCCTCTCTACTGCCCTTCCCCTATGGCCTCCACAGCCCACTAGGCAGGACGTGGTACCACAGCAAGGTAAAGCAGGCTGAGGAAGTTCAGTGCCGCCACTGGGAGCTCCACATCGCCATGGGGATGGGCCCCTTACCCACCCAGCACCAGTGAGATTGGTGGCACAGAGTTGTGCCCCCTGCTGTTGCTGGGTGGGCAGGGAGAACCTCACCATGGTGGCATGGGGCTCCCACCAGTGGCACCAAGCCTTCCCACCCTGCTCTGCTCTGCTGCACCAAGTCTTGTCCACTGGGCTGTGGAGGCCCCTGAGGGGAGGACCCTGGGGGGAGGGTGGGGAGCCCTGAGCCTGCAGCCATCACCCCACATCCACCCTTCCACCAGGGCTCCGCTCCATCTGTGCTACCCACACGGGCAGCAGCCAGGGCTTGGGCACTCCTGAGGGGGCAGGGGGCTGTGGACCTGGGTCCCTGGCCCCATAGCTATGGCAGCTGGAGGCCTCCTCTGGCAGAGCTGGGGGGCCAGGATGCTGTGGGTCAGGAGTGAGGGGCACCAGCAGGGCCAGGACTCCGTGGCTTGAGAGTGAGGGGCAATGGCATGGGCATGTTACCAGCATATCAGGGCTGCTCAGTGTCACAAAGCAGTGGTGGGGGGACAGCCACAGCTGGACCTGCATCCTGGTGAGCAAATGGGGCAGGAGGGGTTCTGATTTTCCATGATAAAAGATCCAAAATCAAATGCCAAAGTGTATAGGTATTTAGAATTTCTTTTATTATAGTGATTGAGGCACTGGCAGGCTTCCAAATTGCTTTAAAATTGTAAATATATCAGTAAAACATTGCATTCAATGGATACCTTTATATATAGTGGCATTTCATTTTAATTGCAGAAAACCATGTATTTGGGGGGTTTAAATAAGAGAATCTGCTATTTTTAAACAGAGATAACCAGGATCCCTGACCATCAGGCTTCAACCGAGACTGAAGTGCATGCCATTGACTGAAAAAACACTACCTTGTTCTGCAGAAATATGAGTTCTCCTTGGAAGTTTCCCATTCAAATACTGACCTGCCCTGACCCTACTTAGTTTGTGAGATCTGATGAAATCACAGCCTCAGGTGACAGAACTAACTTAAAAAAAACTGATAACAAAACAGAAATGGCGTGATTGACAGAGAAGTGGGCTGAACACAATAAACTCATGAAGAACTATGTGTATGTATTCTGCTTCCTAATATCCTATTTGTAGATAAGAAAAATAAGCTTTAGCCCAGGGCTAAACTAGTAATGGGATGAGGGCTTCATGCATTACTTGATGGTCATAAACAAAAAGTATATTATACAAAGAAGGATTACTGAAATGGAAAGGAATTGGGTACTTGTGAGGTTCTACCTCCAGGCTGAACTAAAGCTGGAGCCATCATGGACCTTTGTGCTGCCTGCAGTTATCTCCTGTAGAAGGCCCTGTGCTTCTCACTAAGCTGTGATCTGACCCTGTGCAGTCCAGCTTTACTGTGTTCCACTGTCAGGTTCATTGAGACTGTGTGTGTATATA
>NW_017729022.1:153398152-153421040 GCF_001723915.1 Gavialis gangeticus | reverse complement strand
TATATATATATATATATATATATATAAAAGATATATGAACAAGTCACTGAGTGCATCTACAGATAAAAGAGGTAGTCAGCAATGAACTATCTAAAAAGGTTTCTTTTGTAGTGCACAAATAGAAAACAGCATATTTATGGCACGGGAGCAGATGGCTGTAAAAGGGTTACATAACAGGAACTTGGAGACTTTTTTTCCAATCTTGAAAATGATTAGGTAAATAAGTGTCTGCAGTACAATTATATCAAGCTCACTGGAGAAAACTGATTATGGATTTTATTTGTTATGGTGAGTCCTAAAATTCAGAAGCAACCACAGCCATTGGAGCAAATCTAAAATAAATCCATTAACTTCACTGGAATTTACCCAAACAGATACAAATAAAATTACAAGTAAAATGGGTCCATGTTGGAGCACAGTATGAGAAGTCTTTTAAATCACCTGTTTGTTCATATTTAGCTCCTTGTCCACTGATATTGAACCCCCAAGATATTGAAATAAACCAGCCCCAGCACCAACCTTAGGGGCACTCCACTTGATACTAGCTTTCAACTAGACACCAAGCCATTGATCATTACCCTTTGAGCCCAATGAAGTAGCCAGTTTTCTATCCACCTTACAGTTTATTCATCCAACCAACCCATTCTTTCTTAGTTTGCGTGCAAAAAGAGAAGAGGATGCCAGTCACCCAAATTCACACCCTTCGGTTCAGCAGCCTAGTAGGCTAGCAGCTCTGCTATGGAGGTAGGCCTGGATAAAACATTTTTCACAGCCCACAGATGTTTCTCCACCTGCCTGGAGTTGCAGGACCCACTTACAACCTTTAGCTCACAATCTTCCAGACACAAGCCCAGCGCTGCCACTCAGGGCTTTGAGCCACAGAACACATGGAAGGCAAAGCTGAATGGAAAGTGACCCTCCCATCATCAGCTCCCTGCTCCTTCTGACAATCAGAGCTGTCCCTAGTGGGGGGCGTGAATTGGGGCGACCACCATGGGCCCTGTGCTTTGGGGCCCCCCATGAACAGTGCTGTACAGCTTTATTCTGTACGTGCTCTGGCTGCTTGCCACTCCCTCCCACCGCCCACTCCAGGCTCTGGTTGCTTGCCACGCACATCCCTAGGGACGGCTCTGCTGACAATGATATATGACTGATTTTTTAGGGGGCAATTTATCTCATAATTATGACTAAATGCAAGATCATTTCTTATTCATGACCATACAAGGATTTTTTTTAAATGTTTGTGTGTCTTTAGGGGTTTTTTAATACTCTTTTCATTTACCCCTTTGATTTTTATTATGCTTGGGTTTGGATTTTTGACTATTCTTTCTTGTTCCACAATGACCATGTTTCCCTTAACGGTTATCCTCTAACAGTTTTTAATAATGACTTATTAACTGTAGGCTGTGGTGGTCTGATTCATAGCTCACATCAGCTGACCTGCTCAAGCTAACTCTCCTGAAATTGTTGGGGAGGAGACTTTAGTTAGATATCTCATTCCCTGCATTGATGTACCAGAGGGTGATGCCTCATTTTTCAGGAGTGCTGAAAATGCTTGTAGCTCTCATTAAAATTAAAAAGTGATGGCAGCAGCAAGCAACAGTGTAAGGATGCAGCCAGGTGCCTAGGGCAAAGTGGAAGTAGCAACTTCCAGTCCATGATTGCAAATGCACCACTGGCAGCAGCCACTTTTTTTGCTCCCTCACTTCTAAGTTAGTGCGTGGGGCAGTTACCCCTATCATCCCCCGCTCCCAACTTTAACAAACCACCTCTGGTTACACCACTGGCTGTAGGTGTTTAGCCTCTTTGAAAATCTGGCTCTGTTTCTGTTGGAAGGGAACATGCGTGCATGGACTGCAGGATACGTCTTCTTCACCAAAAATAATAAAGCAGTTGACTTTTCTCTACATCTTTGCGAAGGAGATGAATTCATTTGGAAAGTAATAGGATATTTTCACAATGAATTTTCCAAATGTTGTTTTATTTCCTTGTGGCATACGCTGTGAGTATCATTGTTTTACTTTCTATCTAAAGCTCAGATGCAATAAAATATGAAATTCATTTAGCATCGTTATCTCAGTTGTGGCAAAGTACTGTATTTGGTCAAATTCATAGGCATAGCTTTGTAAGTGTTAAGAAGTCACTTGCTTCCTGTGAATCCAATCACCGCGGCAGGGACACCTAAAATCTGGAACGCACATCATTCTATAAAGGCAAAGTGGTCCAACCTCAACTCTTTGTTACTAAATTCATGAATATGCTTTTCAGACATCCGAAGCTACGGCTTGGAAAAGATGATATTGGACAAATCCCTGATTAGACCCTTTGTAATGTTAACCATCCCCACTGTGCTGGAATTGATTACGTACATTTGTTGAAAGGCTATTTGAATGGTAAGTCACTTAGTCATATTCTCGTTTTCACACATCATTCAGCTTCCTACTGTCCTCCTGCTCGTTCTTTTCTCCTTTCTCACAACAGTATGCACAGCATGTTCCCTCCATTGTTCAACATAGTTTAAAATGGCATTAAGAGGTGAACAGCAATGTAAACAGGTGGAAATAGTTCCCACTGAAACTGTTAGCATTCCCCAGCACACACACAGCTGCAACACTCTGATCTCCTAGGCTGCAAGGAAAAAAGGGAAAATTAGCAGCACTTCACTGAAGAGATGAACTAATTGCTGCAAACACATTAAGACTCAATTCTGTGAGGTACTGAGCACTTTGAACTGCCACTGAAGTCTAAGGGAATTGAGGATACTTGGCATCTTCCAGGATCTAGCCCTTAATGAGGTTTAACTCTTCTCAAAAACAAACAGACCCCTGTTACTTGCTAGTTAGTGCATTTGAAATGGCAAACACCAAAGACTGGAACTGAACTGAAACAGAGCCCCAAATCCAGATCAGGCTTTTGGTCTTTATTTTATACCCAGAGAAAACCCAAGATCTGGACCTGTCTGAACCTGGGGGTTTGAATTCCATATTGTCACTTGAATTTTACCAGATTTCAAGGTGTTCAGATTAGCCTTTCATAGAGAATGGTTTTATAGTCAAGCTCCAGTTTTTATCCAGGGTTAAGAACTGGGGTGGGCGGGGGGTTGTTTGGTTTTTGTTTGTTATGACTTAAAGTACCAAAAAAATCATGTATCTGGCAGTTATTTCATAGGAACTTTAGTTTGAGCATTAAATGACACAGGACTGTGTGTTTCAATTAGGCCTGTAAAACCAGATTTTATATATAAACTGCATATAAACTGATATTTCTACCATTACTAGTAGAATGCAACACTTAAACATCAATTTTTTTTTCAATCTAACTTTTTTGGAGAACTGGGAAAGCGGCTTTTTTTTAGGCCATTGTTAGCACAGTAATATTACATTTTAAGTTCTTAATTAGAATAATGTTTCTCTGTCTTTGGCAAAAGACTGTGGCTTCTGCACCTTGCAGCAACTATTCAGCTTTGCACCTTGCAAGATGATGCATTTGTTTATAAGCAAACAGATGCAAACATACCAGAAATTGCAGACCTGCTCAATGAAACAGTTTTACAAATCCATCTTCTACACTCAGCTCTCTGTCTATCCTGGGCATCTTCTACCACAAAGTACTGCTGCAGTGCACAGTTAGGCAAGCCCTATGATGGTAGCTAAACCTGCCAGGTTCTTCATTACATACCATCAATAAAATAGATCTGGATTAAGAAAGATTATTTCACTATAGTAATCCCTGCATTTGGTGCCAGTGGCCATGTACAAACATTCACTTTATCCTGGCAGAGTCACTGTTCTCTCAGTGGAAGGCACTAGTGTACAGGTGTTCAGGATTTTTCTCCTTGAGCAAAAATGTCTGCTCCAAAAGAAAAATAACCTGGGAACAACTAAGGTTAAACCACTCTTACTCTTGGGAGATTGAATATCTGTACACGTTGTCTTCTGATAGGAGTCACAGCACAGTCCTCCAGCATCACAGGGTGCTTTGCTTTTGCCCTTCCCCGCCACCCTCTCTCTCCCTCCTGTGGGGCTGTGTGTCACTTAGGCTGGACTCTGCTTCAGCCAAGCAAGGAGCAGAACATATCATACCCTCTTCATAAACCCCACATTGTGCTGCAGGGGGTCAGCACAATGTCTGAGCAGTCCAGGTCAGCTAGTCCTGTACAGTGCTGCCATCTTTCTGCAGGTAGACTGAGGGAGCCTGCAGAGCATGCCCAGATGTGTGCCCAGGTTTCCCCTGGCTGCAAAGCATCAGCAATGAAAGCTCTTTGCTCTAGTGGGGCTCAGCATTCAAATGTCTGTTCAGGGTTTTCTGGGTAAGTATTTTTACCAGAAAAAAACCCTAGAATTCCCCCATATTGTCTGAACTGCTATCACTTTCAAAATGATGAACAAAAGCAAAATAATAGGCAGAAAACTAAAGGTGCTGATATACAAGTGTGAAGGCTGCTCTGATGTGCTGTAATTGCAATGCATCAGAGCAGACTCAGTTAATGGAGTCTGTTGGAGCATGGCGATTACTGTGCTCCAGCAGCCTCCTGTGTCTTGTGTATCAGCGTTTCTGCACTTAAAAATGGCAGCAGGGGCGCTTGAACTAAAGCTCGTCAAATGAGCTTTAGTTCAAGCAGCCCTGCTGCCATTTTTAAGCCCAGGGATGCTGATACATGAGATGCAGTAGTGTTTTAATTAAGGTAGCTCTTGGGGGCCACTCTAATTAAAGTGCCGCACTCTCCACCCTCAGAGCATGTGTAAAAGTGCCCTAAATTATAAGAGAGTGGTAGTGCATTATAACAATTTCCTCCTCAGTAATAGCATTCATATTAAAACATAGTTATGCCATTCCATAAGCACAACTGCTGGAATGAATATTACCTGACTTTTTGAGCTGGATGGTGTCACTGGATTATGCTCCTTTTGCTTACATGAACTGGGGATAACTTGACTGACATAAAATAAATTAAACCAATTCAAAACTGATACAAATGCATAAAGACTCAAATCACGGCATACCATCATCCTGGGGTAGACCAGAGGCAGCTGTTGCATATTAGCTAAAATGATATTACATGGTCACTACAGAACATGACGTCTTCCTTTTGAGAGCAACAGCTTGTGGCCCTTGCCTATGCAAACTTCATATAAAAGAAAATAGTCCTTAATCAGGAACAGTAGTATTTCCACTGTGTAACCCTGGAGATCAAGGTGTCTATAGATCACATACACATGACCATGGGGAAAAGGGTGTAGAAAAAAATACACATTGAATTTTTCCTTTTTCTGCAGGCACCTAAAAGAATACTGTTTATCATTGTGAGCATAGCCTCATAAACTAGCAACAGCCAGGGTAGAAATTATGTTTCACCCCATTTCTTTCTGCACACCTGAAAAACACTTACTCAATTCAGTAAGTCACCATAGTGTTCAGTATCAACTTCCTACTCCTCCTGCCCCTCTCCTTGCTTCTCCTTTTCCCTGGCAAAAAAGGTAATTTGAATAGAATTAAAGTAGAATTCTGTAATAGCTATGATTCAGTTGTCTTACTGTGGGCTCCCAAGTGCTGATGTATTTGCATGAAATTAAACCAGTGCTGTTAGTACTGTAAAGACACAGGCAGCTGTGAATTACCTTGCACTTCATTTCAGAGTGCTTTGCTAATTTGAGTGCAAGTTAGGGCCTGAGCCCCCTAGTGACTCCTGGACTGAAGATTGAACAGTGCTTGTCACAAATAAGGTCTGAGGGACCCCCAGAGAACTGATTTTCTCCCCACTATGCTGCCACTTGCCTCAAGGAACAGACCAAGTTTGCACTAGGGTAGCTTCCTTCCCCAACAAGCCTCAGCTCCACTGCCCTTATACTGGACCTTGCAGCTGCGGTGAGGGAATCTCTGCCAGCCTTCAGTGGCCACCCCATTCAATCATGGAAGTTTTTTAGGTCCCCCTCTCCATGGGGAAAGCTAGCTCAGAATATCACTTATCTAGAAATTAATCTATCCACAGGCAGATTGTAAGGAGCCAAACAACAAAAATGTGTTGTTTGTCCTATTTGTTTCATAGGATAACAAGAAAAACTGACTATAGATACGGAGACGGAAAAGCAAAACAAGGAAAGGAGGTTATCTCTCTCATCTAGCTATGCCTCAGCCTTCCTAAGAGTCTTGCCAGCCTCACCAGAAATCATCCTTCTTGTTGAGTTGTCAGTCCTGACGGCTGTCAGCCCTGACCCTTCCTAGCCCACAGCTAACCACCTAATTCCCCACAACCAACACCACCTCCCAACCCCAGCCTTCTCAACAGTCCTCAGCACTCTCTAGAAAGTCGTGGCCTGCCCAAGGTACCTGCCATTCTTTTGGCTGTACGGGCCATTTCTCCCAGATACTTTTGCTATAGAGGTGTTGATTTCCCCACTATAGCCAGACACAGTGCCTTGGGGCCCAGCCCCTTCTGCCTGTATCTGGGAGTGGCAATTCCTCCTGCCAAGAACAAGAGCATTGTAGCCATTGCACCCTTTCCTTGAGTGAACCATATCTAAAACCACAAGGACATATACAGACAACATAAACACAATTTGTAAGGCTCAGCGATACTTAAACTAATCAAGGCCAGCTGACCCCCAACTTTTTCCTCCAGTTGTTTCTGGGGCTGCTTCTAAGAAGCTCCTCCATCACCTGAGCCTTGGTGCACAATCTACTGGTTTCCAGGTCCTGAGCAGCTTCTGTTCCAGCAATGTTTCTGGTCTTCTTGGTTCCTGACCCTGCTTTTGATTTATTCCTAGATTTCAATTTTCCTGTTCCTGACCCCAGCCTAGCTCCTGACTCCAGTTTGGCTCTTCTTTTGGACCTCACCCTGTGGATTGTCTCTTGGATTCGGTAACTAGACTTCTGATTCCCAAATCTGCCCCTGGATTAATATTTGTTCCTGACTTTTGACCCTTACCCCTGTAATCCTTGGTCCCACACTCAGCTCTGCCCACTAGGTTGGCTAGCCAAGTGGATGTGACAAATGCCCTTCCAGTGAGACCACACATGCCATATCAGTAGAATAGAACACAGGGAAACATTTATGCCATGCCATGAATCCCCAAAACATAAGGGGTTCATGACAGCGCTTAACACTTGCAACTCCTCTCAACATTTTGATTGCCAATGGTCATCAAAAATATGATCCTGCAAGATGCTTGTGTCTCAGACAGCCTCCCAATTGTCCTGACTTGGGGCCTGCTCCCTTTCCCAATCCCCCAAATGAGCTGAAGACAAGTAGGAGTTCATTTCTTAAATGGGAGTTTAGGGCATTCTGAGCCTCAAAACAATACCTCATAATTAGTCATTTTCGGTCTTCTGTGGGAGTTAAGAGTATTCAGCAACTTAATTTCATAGTTCCAGAGATTTTAGGGAGAGGAAGATCCAGCTTGATCATTTTGCCTGACCTCCTATATCAGGGGTGGCTAAACTGCAGCATGAGTGCCACAAGTGGCACAGGCAACCTCTGAGTGTGGCATGCAGCATAGTGGCAGATAGGGTAGGGAGCAGAAAGCAGAGCATCAAATCAGGTAGGGAGAACAGGACAGGGACAGAACACAAAGCAGCAGAGTGGACAAGGAAAAGGGATCATAGGACCACTCAGGAAGGGGATGGGGCCAAAAAGGTTTCCCCCACTGTCCTATATAATGCAGGCCATGGAATTCCATTTGGTGGGCAATGTCTACATGGGATGTTTCCTGAGGAGCTTCCTTATTAGCTCTGCAGTAAACTATCTCAGCATCTACACATGTGGCCCCATTAGACTTCAGGAAATTAATGAACCCTGCCATAGGTTAGTACTTGTAAACACAAGTACTATCTTATGGTGATGTTTTTTAGTTCTCAGCAACACACATGTAGACACTGAAAGGGCTGGCTGGGGCATGAGGGTGCTTCAGTGCTTCATTAGAGCACCCTTGTGCCCCATCAACCCCTCCACAGCACGTTGAGCTGAGTCAGAGCAGCTCCAAGCTGGGAGACTGATTCCCCAGGATCCCTGCCAGCTGGGGCTGCTCAGACCCAGCTCAACATGCTATGGTTCTGGGTGCACATTCAAATATAGCACCCAGGAGCAATAAACTCCAGCACATTTTTTTTGAAAAATATATATCTATATGCATATAAGGTTATATATAGCTACACTCTAAGTATCATTATACAAAGAAAAACCATAACCTGTTACAAAATCTGCACCTGTGCAGCCCATGCACCCATACAAAGGCCTGCTGGCACCTGGACCCATTACAATATTTGCACTGCACACAACACACAGAAACACTGGTCTCTCAGACCAGGCAACCCATTTCTTTTATCCCTACCTCTCATTGTGGGGTTACAGACTCAGTTCACCTGTTGTCCATGTCGCTGTTCCTCCAGCCCCCGCTGGAGGACCCACTGCTGCTGTCGCTGTCCTCAGTTCCGTTTGTCTCTTCCTCTTGGTTGCTGTCACTGCCCCCCTTCCCTGCTAGGGGGGACTTGGAAAATCCTGTGCCATGTGTCTCTGTGCCAGGTGGCTTTGGCTGTGTCGTCTCCATCCTCTACTACTGATTTCTAGTAGTAGGTCTGGGGTTTGCTTAGAGCCATTTTCACACAGCCTACCACCTCTACATCCATGTGCCTGTACATCAGGAGGTTCTTGGCTGTCCAGACGGCACTCCTGATGTAGGATGCTTACTTGTTGAAATGGGCCGACAGGTTTCCTTGGTGTTTGGCAAGGTGCCCATACAGCGCCGCTTCCCTCATTAGCTGACTGACATTGGTCACCGCTTTGCAGAGCTGCTTCACCCTGTTCCATACCTCCTTGGTGCAGGTGCAGAGCCAGAGGAAGTGGTTGATCATTTCCATGTCTCTGTGGCAGTTAGGCCATGGACAGCTGGGTCTCCCCAGCTGTCTCTCTGTATGCCTCCAGGCCCTCACTGGCAGGGCTCAGCGGGCCATCAACTAGTTCAGGTCCCTGTGATCTTTGCGCAGGTCCTTGTTGTCGACGCGCTCCCACATGGAGTTTGTTGCTTCGAATTAATTACACATGCAGATGCGCCAAGTTATTCATATTCTGAGCCCAATAGTTTTACACACTGAACACCCATGACTAGGGCCAGAGTATCAAAACAACTCCATTCCCCTGCAGGCACCTAAATACGGTCCAGATTTTCAGAGCTGTTCAGCATTAAGAAGTTCCCCTATCAGGTGGAGATCCAGAATTTGGCAAAGGAGGGTGCAAGAGCAATTGGCTTGCAGGGATGGTTGCACCCACTACACCCAGCTCCCTACCCTGCCCCTAGGATAGGCAGATCATGCTGAAGAAGCAGAAGCTGGGAATTTTTTTTAAGTCCCTCAATCAGATTACAGTCTTCCCTCCCTTCCTCTTTATGTATGGCTAACCGGGGTCAGGAGGAGTGAGCAGAATCCAGGTATAGGCCAGGTCAGGAAGCTAGGAGGTCACTTTGAGAGCAGGGTCCAGGAACAAGCTGAGTCAGGAAGCCAGGAGATCAGGCAAAGAGCAGAGCTGGGAAAAAAGCCAGGTCAAGAAACTGAGAAATAAAATGGAGAACAGTCAGAGCACGAGACAAGCAAATTAAGCCCTATTGCCCAGGCACTTCTTGTTCCGGGACAGGTGTTTATATGGGGAACTGGAGGGTCAGTTGACTCTGGCCACCACTCCCATTCCAGTGAGTGAGGGGAGGGTTAGGTCCTGCTGGAGGTTTCAGGACAGCCTTGGCCACCAGCCTAGGTGACCAGTCGTAGGGTGGCAAACTGGGATGAGTGGCCATACTTTTCAGGTTCAGGCTCCCCAAGGTTGTATGCTGTGACCTGAGAGTGCCACTGATGTTAATTCATCTCATTGCTTGGTAGGTAGCCTATGTACTTCTCTCTGATTGTGGATGGTGAGAACACAATAGATCTTGCCTATTAAGGTTTTCCTTTTTATAATGACTGTTCCTGGTTCTACTGAAGCCAGTGGCAAGAGTTTTATTGACTTCACTGGGGCCAGGTCAGGTCCAGGTATGGTGAGAACCAGAAAGTTCCCTCACCATGCAGATCTTTCCTGATTCAAACTTAACCTCCCTTTGCAATCAAAATCAGGTCAGAGGAGTGACTTTGTCTTTCCTTTGTCTCCTAGTGATGATAGCTTAAGTAGCCATCAGCACATGATCATTTACATAGAGAGGAAACTGCAAAGCTGCTGCCAAATGCCCATAGTGCCTGCCAAAAACAGATGTTAGATGTTACTGTAAGAGCAATATCTTCTTCAGCTTGACATCTGAGCACTGCAATCTTTATTTAAAAGGGAGAGGAGAGCATGTGATTGAATTAATGAACTGCAGCACGCAACATACGGTATGAAAAATTTATAATGGAAAGTGGTGGGTGTCCAATTGCCTGAGACAGTTAAAACAAGACTGCACAGATTAGTCATAGATAATAGAGAATAATCCTACACTGGCATGAGGAGCTATCTGATGATGATGACCCACTGTGTGTTTTCTAGCTCTGTGCTACAGCCATTCCTGGGTGGGCTGTGCAGCAGGCACGTCGGGTAGTTTCATCTGGAGGCTGCACAACCCATCTGAGAAGCTCTGAGGTATGCTGAGGCAGCCCCAATGGAGGTTGTCAGCTGGGGGTGCCATCACATTCAAACAAGTAGAGGTGGAGTGTCATGGTCCTGAAAAGGCTGATAACCACTTTCCTAGGAGTTCATATCAGGATGGGGGTTTTTGTTCAATCCAAAGAGGTAATCACTGACAATATACAGACCAAGGTGGAGATTTGGTCAATATTTATCTGCAAAGTCTGATATTCAAGTAAAATCCATGTATGTGATAAACACGAGACAGTTTGTTGCAGAAATTAATGAACAGTGGTATGGAGCTTAATATGCCTTTGTTTTCAAGTTGGGTAGCTTTCTTGTATAAAACAATAAACACAAGGTTTCTACCTTCTATCAATTCACTTCAGTTTACTTATTTACCACCTTCCTACAGGTTTTTTTTTATAAACAAAGAACAATCTTGTTTCAGTCTCAACAACTTACCCTGAAGAAAATAGTGAAGAAAAAAATTATAGAAGGGATCAGATTCTTACCTGGTGCAAATAAACATAGTTCCCTTGCAGAGAGTAGGGCTACACTGATAGATACCAATGAGATCTGTCCCAAAGTCTACATAAAACAGGGTAGTGTATGTGTCTGTGGGCACATCTACATGTGTCCCTGACTGCATAGCTGGTACTGCACAGTCATTTAGTACTTGCTAAATGTACTTTACAAATACCAAATGACTGTGCAGTACCTGCCGGTACCTATGCAGACCTGTCAGCGCATGGGTCATTTTCGACCCTACTTCGCAGTAGCAACGAACTAGTGGCATCACGGTTAGTGACTATGTAGCTCATCACTACGGCAATGTAGTGTCTCGTGTAGATGTGCATATCTGTAAGACCAGTGGAGTTGGATTACTTCTGCAGATAGATAGGGAACCCACTTTACTCTTAAAGTTGCCGTGCAAGGAAAGCAACCTTCTAATTACATAGGTATATATTTCACATGTGAATATGGGCTGCAAGCAAAAAGAGGAGGCAAACGAAGAGGGAAAAAGACACAGAAGAGGACATTGCCAGCTCCATGCCACATTCACTGTCTTTTCTTAGACCTGCAGTGACCTTTCCATGTATGTTCCAGGGTTAGCAGGCTCTGAGGACATGTTGGAGTGATAACATTAAAGAGTTGGGAGAGAATGACACAATCTTTTGCAGCTCTGCAGGACTCCTGGATTGAGTTAGTGCTAGTTCTGTCAACATTTTCTCCCACTATAGACCAACACTTTGCTGGATGCAGGGGGACAGCAGTAGTAGAGAAAACTATGCTAGTTTAGTTCCGTAGAGAGCCAAGAACAGGTCAGAAATGTGGAAAATAGACCTGATTGAGTATAGTGCTGAGTCCCTTCCCTGTCCACTCGGCCATTCATGGCACCTTCCACGTGGAAACTCCAGCAGACACGTGGAAGGATTTCCTCATTTCCTATGTGAGAACTACATAAATAAAGGATGATTGAACCCTTTTCATCATAGATCTCACATGAGAAAGAGAATAGACCCACTGTGCCATACAACTTTTTTATGTCAGCGTGAATCCATTGGATATCAGATATTAACTGCTTTACATGGTGATGGTCAATTAAAACCATGCAGCTTTCTATTATTATCTTAAAGCAGCTATTTAGAAACCTCAGTCAAGATCAGGGCCCTGTTTACCTAGGCTTTGTTGTAAAGGGTTAATACTGACGTTCACCAGCTTATTGTTTGCAGCCAGTCATGAATGAATAAGGCTTTAATGTATGCAGAGTAAAAAATAACTGATGTTAAAATGCAAGAGCAAATCAAATACATAGATATTTCACAAAGACAGTTAAAACACTGTGCCTAATTAAGTCTTCATTTAAACTTGTGTGTAATTTTGCTGTTCAAATTTATATATAGCTTTGCAGACTATATTTCCTACAGTGAGTCATGATGCCTGTTTGGAAATATTGTTAGAGAGGCAAAGGAAATCTTTTGAATTTTGTGTTTTTGCAGATATACTGTGCTGTAAATGGGGACCTTAGAAGTTGTCCTGGTCATTCAGATGCTGTTTATTCTATTTGTTTCTTTGAGAAAAAGGTACATGGTAGACTTCAGGTTATGTAGCTGTTCAAAAATCGTTCCACTACATTTTTTGCATGGTTGTAAACCCAGGATTGGCAAAGGCTAGACTTTTAGGGGAAAAAAGGAATTCTAAAGTGTACAATCTGCTATCAAGGATTAAGGGGAAAGTTATAATTTCGTGCCAGTGACAATCCACAATGTATAACTACATGAGAAAGCACATTTCCTGTTTACTGAGCATAAATACCTACCCATAAATGAAAATAATGAATGGAAATACATTGAATGAAAATGCTGGCTGGAATTTTCTTCTTTTTGAATGGGAAAATGGGTCCTTATGCAACTCAACAATAGTTTGTTTCTTTTATTTTTTTCTGTGAAGACCGTAGGTGACTTAGTTAAGCTTTCACTGTATCGCAAAAGAGTTTGGAGGGCTGGTTAATATAAGAAATCTGAGGGCGCCTGTTAGCTGACCATGGCTACTATAGCAATGTGCACCACAGCCACTTTGTGCTTCATGGCAACAGTGGCGTTGGTCTTCCTGCTCCAAAAGCAAAGATCCTACCATCTGAGCTAAATGATAATATTTAGTTGGACTGAAGAGCAGCATCACTTACCAACTCAGCATAACACTTGTGTTAGTCTCCTGCAGTTGCATGGCAAGCTTCTAACAAATATTAATGACATCTAAAATATCTCTGTAATGTTGGTAAGAGCTGTTATACCCACATTACATGTGGAGAAGTGAGGCACAGTAAGCAGAGATGCCTTTTCCAGTGCCACACAGGAAGTCTGTAGCAGAGACATAAAGCCATGGGTCACTAGACTGAAATTATTCCCTGAATTAATCCATGGACACTACTGCTCGATTGTTCTTGTTCAGATGGTTTATTCTTGTAATCAAGTTCAGTTTACTTCCTTGAGATGACAAGATAGGAGCGACAAAATTATAAATCACGTGACATTTATTAAGTGATCTTGGGACAGGTCAGTGAAACCCAGAGAATTTTTTGAACATGCACAATTGAACTACCAGACACTAGCAATTGAACTCTTATGGAATCAGTCTACAGAGGCTAGGAGCTGCTGATTCACACTCCAGCAACGGCTCTTGAAGGTGGAATTTTCAAACAACAAATAAATTACAGTGGGAGGCTAAATGGGACACCCACCCCAGGGAGCTGATGTACACATAGCTCTTGCTGCTCTTGAGAAGTGTTATTTCAGTTACTAGCTCTTCTGGAAGGGTGGAGAACTGCAGCTGAATGAAACAAATATGAGCAAACAATGGCTAACAGAAAAAGCATATTAAAAAATCCATGCATGGGGGGAAAAAAGTGAAAATAATCACAGATTATTTGCAATGAAAATTTCATCCAGCCCTGTTGAGCATGGCAACATTCAGCTCTCTAATCTCAGTGTCATGTTGGTATGGAAATGCCCCTCTGATTAATTGATTTTGAAACTGAAATGACTAAAACATTAAATCAGAAAGAGGAAATGGTATATAAGTTTACAAATACAGGAATTGTAGTTAAAGGCACAATTCAGCAGTTATTTTAAACACTCCCATCCATTCAAAATGCAATATATTTTGTACACATCCTTTCTTTATTCAGACTGTATCTCAAAAAAGTTTACACAGAATTCTGCTTTCCCAGGGAGATTAATTGTTGCATGCCAATAAGATGTTCTATTTTGTTTCCAATCCTCAGTTTTATCTCCTTTTACTCAGGTTATTAATATATTTACTTAACATCAACTTTCATGTGTACGATATAATTCTATATTCTATCATATACTGACACTGCATTGATACAATGACATAGCCAACAATGCACAGCTACTTCTTCATCAAACAGATTTACTGTGAAACACACAGTAATCAGAGAGAGATGTCAGGTCACTGCATTAAGATGATATTTACACTGTCACAACTCAGTGTTATTACATAGAGACAAAATGCCATGACACAAACGTCACAATGCGGTGTCAAAGGCTCAGTCTGCCATATTTTATTTCTAGAAGTGACTTCATTCAGAAGAATATCTATTCTTTCCTTTTGTGTTGATTTGTTCCTTGAAAGGAAAGGTGTTTTTTCTCACACTCACTATCTCTTTGTCACTGGTCATCTTTCCTCCCTGTGACCCAATTTTGTGATCTATTTGTACTTGCCCCTCCCAGCCCCCAAAGGTGCTGAATATCCTTTATTCCCACCAAAGTCCATGAAAGTCAAAGGTGCTCAGTATCTTGCTAATCAGGTATTAGTACTTGGGAGACATGATAATTTGGATCTTGCCTCCCAAATGACCAACAAAGCATAGAAGACTCGGCTTTAGAATCACACATGGGATATTGTATTAACATAAGACTGATACTTAAAGGACTGTCAAAGTATATTTGAAAGAATGAGGCACCTTACAGGCTTTAGCCAATAAATCATATGGCAGTTATAGTTATTCTGCCTATTAAGTCACTAAGGTCCAGATTGTTACAGATGATTGGGTGGTAGGTAGTGTGCCCTTTACCTCCTCAGTAATGACTTAAGAGCTGTAAATCTATTTCCACCAAAAGAATGGAACTAAATAAAACAAAGAGAACTTCACTTACTAGTCATTACTTTATGCCAGCTGTGTCTTGCATAATGAAACTCCTGTTCATGAAGTAAACAAAGTGCCTTCCCCATAAGAACTCTTCATGATCATGTCAGTTGTCAAGAGCTGGCCAAGCTGAAAAATGAAAGCTGCTTTTCACAGTTTACAGATCATGAGCTATTGACTCTTGTCTATCACAGAAGCCAGTACAGTGGGGAAAATGTTTATTAATGAAATCAAAAATGGATAATCATTTCATTGTAAGGATCTCTCTCTGCCAAATTTGGCCGTGTGTCATATTTGCAAACTAATCAATCTCAAATGCAAAAGCTTTTGTTTAAAACCGTACTGAAAATTTGATTAGAGACCCCATCCTACAAGCCAGATATGAATAGAGGTTGCAGGAAATACGCAACTTTAAAAGGAAAAAGTTTAGAGCATCGGGCTGGGATCCAGGATGCCTAGCTCTTATTCCTAACTGCCAGGAGACTCCTGTGGCACTCTGGAATGCTAATCTTTCTGTTCTTCCGTTTCTCTACCTGTGAAATGAATGTAGTAAGTGTAATACTAACCTACGTCATAGAAGTTCTGTGGGCTCCAGTTCTGACAGATAACAATGCAAATCAGTATTAAAATGTTATAATCTGGCTGGGTTCTTGGTTGTAGCCATGTTGGTCTAAGGACATAGGCAGGAAAGGTTCTTTGGGTAGATGTGATGTCTTTTATTAGACCAACTGAGTAGTTGGAAAAAAAGTTCTTAGCAAGCTTTCGGGCGCAGTCACCCTTCCTCAGGCCTAGGGAGTCTCTGCTGGTCTGAGACTCCAAGAAATGAGAGAAGCTAAAAATGTGGCAGGATGTCAGTGAGAATGTAAGTAGGTAGAAATTAGAACTTATATGCTTATATACTGGCTAGAATTTTCATAGCAATATACCTCTTGGAGGGTTGATTTTGGCCTTTCCCCCCTACCAAATAAGGGTATTCTGATTTGTTTCTGAATCTATTGTATAATCATTCTTTTTCACTATTTCAGTGACCGGTTTCCAAGCAGTACAAGGTTACATGTGAATCTTTGCTGTATTTTGAAATCACATGTAACATCCAGGAGTCTTCCTCAAGATGGCACTACTGAACTGTTGCACATACCTCCGAACCCTTACATAACCTTGTTTGTACAGAACTAGGGTTGTTTTAAAGCTAAGATCACACAATGCTAATTTGACCAATGATTTTCAATTCTTTTTTGGCAAAATGCCTTTTTTATGTCTAGATGCAGGCATTTAAGGGCAATGTTTATATGCAGGCTCTGCCAGTGGAGGTTTGCAGTCAGGGAGGGCATGTTGAAAAATAGCGTGGATTACAGTTTTGGATCTAAGAAACTATGAATCCATGACAGTGTTGCTTTACATTCCTCTCTGCCCTTCAGCTGAATTCCAGAATCTGTACTGTGATATGTGAATTACACAGGAAGATGCAAACAAAAGGGTCGGGGGTGTAGAGAGCAGAGGGTGCTTTTTCCTTGCAGATAAGTCATTCCTAACACAGGAAGATCACCTGCTTCTGCTTCTTCCTTTTTCTTCAGAGCCTATGGAGATCCCATGGTGGGTCTGAGCATCTGGAGTGGGAAAAGAAGCAGGGAGGAGAGAGGGAGAGCTGAGAGGGAGTCTCATTATTGCCTCCCCCATCCCAAACCCTGCAGGACATTCACCAATCAGCTTCACACAGCCGGCATTGACCTTTGCACATGCTGTGAACTGCCACTTAATGGAAGGTTCCAGGGTAGCTGGGATTTAAAACCACCTGTGCCCTCACCCCCCTTTGCTCGACACCTTGTGTAGCTCTGCTACAGCAGTGTGTGAGCCATGCCCTGCAACAGTCCTCCCCAGCAAGCCATTTATTTGTAAGCCCCCTATATTTTTAGAATGCCTTACTCGATTTTCCTGAACTTCCCCTTCACATTTCCTCTGAGTTAAGATATTTTACCTGGAAAGCACATTATTTGATGCAGCCTTGTGTTGTGGAGATCACTGGCATGGGAACTTTGGGCTCTATCTATTGATGAAGCAGTGGGAGATACAGAATTGACAGATTCTTTGCCTGCACAACACTCCCATAAACCAATGCAATGAGCTCAATCATATTCTTTAAAAACTGTTTAGGTTTTAAGCACAGGGATAAAGGTATGCTTTTATCTTATTATGTGATTGCAATGACAGAACTACATTTGGTAAGTCCTGAGTGCATAGTTCACCTTTGCCTTCTCTTCATTTGCACCCCCCTGGCTAGTGGGGCTCAGTAATGTACTAGATCAGGGCTGACCAACATCTAAGACCCCAGGAGCCACACCAGTGGGGGCCACATGCTGTGTGAGCCATATCAGATGAAGCACAGGCTGTGTGCTGTGTGGATGCTCCCCCCATCCACCCTCTACATTGCCTGCCCACATGGACACCCCATCCCACTGCAGCATTAGGCACTCCCCTCACCTCTGCACCAGATGCCCCCTCCACTACATTACCTCATCGGCACAATTCCTCCCTTCTGTGTGGCTCCAGACTCACCTGAAGCTCAGGTGAAGGCAGGAAGTGGCAACCAGAGGAGGAGGAGAGAACTGGGACTCCAGCTGCTGTTTGAGCTGGAGCAATGGGGGAGAACAGTAGCTTGGGGGGCCATAATTTAACCCCTTGCATGCAGCCTGCAGGCCACCAGTTGCATAGCCCTGCACTAAACTAATAGCAAAAGGTTCTTATCTTATGGGAAGAGCATTCTTCTGAGATTGTGGACTCCCCTCAAGAATTTTCTTTTTATTAAGTTCTCCTTCAATGTGTAATGGCCATTAAAATTCTGGTTTGGGCATCTTAATGTAGTGGGAGGTAGTAGGAATTTTTTCTAAGTTGCAGCCAGCAGCAAGATTTGAATAAGTGACCATGATAGTACCATATTACTCTTTTACTAAATGTCCACTGAATTTAAATCACTATAATTGTGAGGAATTTGGTTTTAAAAAAAGACCTAGAAATGGTCCTTTGACTGAACCTGCAGAGGGGCAGTCACAGAAGTGAATAAACTCCACTAAGAGTTCCTTTGCCTCACATTCATGTAGTAAAATAACTGGGCTGTTAGAAGTGTCTTTGGACAAAACTGGACCAGTGTAGAGATGGCTTTGAGCCAAAAGCTAGAGCTGTTGAAGACTTATGGGTACCAGTAGAGGTATGGAGTCAGAATCATGGCTGGTGGAGGAGGTGTGGAGGCAGCATGAGGTCCTGGCAAGGTATTCTTTGTGGAAACCAGGTCATGCTACCACTTAGACCTGGAGTTGGATGTGCCAGTATTCTGGGACTTAATTGACTACTGAGAGTAAAACATGAGTGGGGTGCACCAGAAGGTGTCAAAGGGATATTTGTCCACTGAGTTGTCACACTGCCAGGTGGGAAAACAAAGACAAAGGATTACTGCTTGTGATGCTCTGGGTTTGTATGCATTTTACTTACCATGGGCAATTCATTCTCAAATTAATGTGTTTTCTCTCCCCTTAATAAAAGTTGCCTTCATTTTATGGACAGACTCATTTCTTGTGAGCAGGGTGGTATTACCCACAACAGGATCTCAGGGAAAGGACCATATTTTCTTGTGTGATAGCTGTGCATATATAATAGCCACAGCCCTGCCTCAGAATTTGGAAGATAAATTATTCTGGCTTCACCCAAATTTCTAAAGAAACAGATTAAAAATACATTTCTCTAAAAAGACATTATTTCCTGAAGAATGGAACACATCCATGTGGGAAATCCACACCAAATAGTATATTAGTCCCACTCCTCATTTAGTTTCATCTGTAATATTGTGCAAGATGAGGAATTATGGATGTTCAAACACAAAATAATAATAATACTTCCTTGGTCTTGGTCTAGGGTACACGATAACCATAATCGAGGCTTTAGGACCAGCATTTTTGAAAAAGAGGGCAACTGTTATGCAAGTAAATACAGCAGTTAGCTTTCTCAGGTATCTCAGGATGGAGGTTTGAGCTGCTTTTTTTTGGTTATTTTACGAAGAACTCCTAGGTTTTGTGTGATGTGATGGCAGAGTGATGAACTCACTGTGACTCCAGAACAGTGAGTTAAAATCTAACTCCAGATTCATGCCAAAAGCTATTCCCAAACTACTCCATTGTAAATGGGTATCAAGTCACCTGGGTTGGAAAGTTCAAGATAGTTGGACATGATCATGAATGGTACGTGCCTCCGGACGCTGTGGAGGCACGGCGACTGCCTGCAGGTGGCAGCAGCATTGTCAGTGGCGGGGGCATGGCAGTGGCGAGCGGGAAGCTCCCACAGGCAACCACAGTGGTGTCAGCAGTGGGGGTGGGCTGAGTGGGGAACTCCCACAGACGGCCATATTGGTGGCAGTGGGGTGTGTGGCAACCACCTGCAGATGCTGCTGGCAGTGGTGGCCAGTGGCAATCAGGGACCACCTGCAGGTGCTGTCAGCGGTGTTGGCAGGAGCTCCCCACTCAGCCCGCCCCAACTGCCGACATCACTGTGGCTGCCTGTGGGAGCTCCCCGTTCACTGCCACCACACCCCTGCTGCTGCCACCACCACCACCACTGCTTGTAGGTGGTTTTTGTGCCCCCCCAGCTTCCAGGGGCAGGCGGCATTCATGATCATGTCCAGCCATCTTGAACTTTCCAACCCAGATGACTTGATACCCATTTACAACAGAGTAGTTGTGTGGTGGGGTGGCAAGCTGCAACTGCTCACAGGTGCTGTTGGCAGTATTGACAGTGCTTTTCATAGGGGGTGCACCACCAATCTAAGGGGGTGCACATGTTCCCACATGCACCCCCTACGCATCGCCAATGGACATGATGCTAATCACATCATTCCCTTGGCCACTGTAGCTTAAAGAAATGGGTGTGCCTTAGCCATACTAGCAAAATTGGCTATTTGGCTTATTTGAATTTTCCTTAGGTTTTGTACATGGTCCTTGTTGTTACTGATAACACCTGACTGAAAGGTTGCATTGGAAAGCCAATGGAAAGATTAAATTGGACATTTTAACTAACTTTTTTGGCATAAGGAGGAATGTAAAGAAAACTCCTTCCTTTTCTGACTTGGTGGCTCTAGCTTCATGCTCTTCTTTGCCAGGAAAAATTGTGTTTCCTGCAGCATCCCTTTCCACTCCATGGGCACAATCTGTATTCCTAAGATCAGGACTAATGTCCTGAGGCCTTGATAAAGTCAATGGAAGTTTGGAACAGACCTTAGTGGGGTCAGTTTTTCACTCCTGGAAATTAGTCTAATATTTTTTTCTGTCCTGGAAATTATTGCTAAGATTAGCTGCTGGCTGAAAAAGTTAAACATCAGGGTGTTGCTACTCAAAGTAGTGAATATTAATCATACAGGCTAGATTCTTCTACTTGCACCTATAGTGAGAAATACGTTACTGCTCACCTAGGCCTTGGTTTTGTATATGTGCTAAAGTTTGTTTTCTGAATTTCAACTGGTCCACTTAGAGCAGACCTTAGAACCAAAATCAATATGTAATGAGGTGTGTAAAGGTGGTAGCATTTGGACCATTATTATTAATTTATTGATGAACTGATAATGATCTGAATGCTGCCCACACATATAAGAATGCACAACTTGTACTGCAACAGCTGACAATCTACGAGCATACAAAACCAGTTAAATTGGGGAGGTAGATAAAATACAAAAAGAGATGGCTGGTCACATTTCCAGTCCTAAGATACTTGCTGTGCCTGAATTTTTTTCTATTATGTGATGTGTGAACTACAGGAATTATTTAAGGAATCTTTATTACAGTATGAATGATTAATAATTTCAAAGTGTGTGAAATGAGACTTAAAGCCCAGTATAAAAGAATGGGTCACAAGACAATTTGTTTATTTGTGGGAAACATTCCTGTCTTATGAAGAGAAGCAAAATATGTGTCTTTTACTCACATAGACATGTTCTTGTTGCACCCATCTTTCTTTCACTTTTTTCGTTCTCCCTATTGTTTCAGTTTTCATCGCATGATTTTGCTTGATGGCAAACAATAGCCCTCTTGTTTTAGCTGTGTATTTTTTTAAATGTTCAAAATCTTCCTAAGTATAGAAGGAACCGGAGGGGGAAGAGAAAATAAGAAAAAGGAAGTTCCACATAAGATACATTACGTCTGTGTCTCTTTTTTAATTTTTCTAGCTCTGTACAAACAAGTAAAGTAATTCTATAACCTAATTTATTGAGTATCTCTTCTGCTTAGATTATAATAGATGAAAAGATACAAGGTAGTACACATTAGGATGCATGCACTTCTAGTTACTAAATCTAGCACATGTATGTATAGAATGTTCTTACTGTAAGACTACATTAGCACAATTGGCAGAGGAAGATGAAGGAATACAATAGGAATTTTCAGTGATTGAATGGTCTTAGAACAAATGTGGCCTCTAATAGATGCTGGAATGCTAGTTTGATTCCAGATAGGAATGGCTATATCCATATGTACCCGGGAAAGTTGATGAGGAAACACTAATCTAGCCTTTCCCAGAAAGGCATCTAGAGTGCTAGGTGGAATTTAATCAATGTAAGATTACTTACAGGAAGGCTGGCATCAAAGCACAACAGCTGAATTGTAGCAGATGGCTAGATTTGAAGGAGATGTAAACAAAGGCTGAATAACTAAGCAGTGCATTCTGGTAGATGTCAAAGTTTTCAGACTCTAAAAGGTTTAGTCTAAGAACTCTAAAACTTTATTACTAAGCCCCCAAATATTCCTACACTCCTGAGGCATGTGAGGTCTGAAAAACAGCTGAGCCATGTGTTTTTCTGTGTGAAGATGGGGAGTTGGAATCTGATGGCCCCATAGCATGTTCAGAAATATGATCCTTTCTCTACTTTGATGGGTTTGGAACTCTTCAAGAAGTTCCAGCTACACTAGCAAAGAGGTTTTTATGGTTGTTAGAGTGAAGAGAATGCTGGAGCATATGGTCAATGAATGCAGAAATGCATGGGTATAGTGGCTAACTTCAATTTTACCTTATAAGGAGATGCATATCAGCTCCTGACTACAGGACTACAAACTCCATGACTTGGTCTTTGTACAAAAATGATTTGAGCTTGGAGCATTGCATGCCAGCAAGAAGGGAAGATAGTTTTGCAGGCTGAGTATAAGAATCAGTTTCCCACAAGGTAAGATTTATATAATAGTGCTCCAAAGAAGTAAGATAAAGCATGTGTTCAAAAATGCGAGGAAGGAGGACCCAGGAAACCATAGGCCAGTTAGTCTTACCTCGATCCTGGGTAAGCTTTTTGAGAGAATTATCATGGTGCATGCTCACGAGGGGCCAGAGGGGGAGAATATGCTTAGGGGCAACCAACATGAGTTCATTAGAGGCAGGTCCTGTCAGACCAACCTGGTAGCATTCTGTGACCAGGTCACCAAACCCTTAGATGCAGGGGTAGCAGTGGATGTAGTCTTTCTGGACTTTAGGAGGGCCTTTGACACTGTCTCTCACCCCATTCTCATTAAAAATCTAGGGGACTGTGGCATTGACACCTACACAGTCAAATGGGTCATTAAGTGGCTGGAGGGCCGCACCCAGAGAGTGGTGGTGGACGGGTCATTTTCGACCTGGAGGGA
>NW_017729022.1:153382496-153397746 GCF_001723915.1 Gavialis gangeticus | reverse complement strand
AACTATGAAACTATGAATCATCCCTGGACTCTTCTATATACAGCAAAAGCTGTGTTAACCGGCACTTTATTAGCCAGAAAACTCTATTAACTGGCATCCAAGGGACATGGCAAAAGTGAAACCAGAAGTACCACTTCCGGGTTTTGCTGCCGCCGTGAGCAAAGTTCTTGCCACTTCTTTGGCCCATGGCCCAGGTCAAAACAGCCTGCACAGGGCAAAGCAGCCTGCATGGGGCTTCCCTCCCTGTCCCCCGGCACACTGATGCAGGGGAGTGCACCAGATGGTGCGTATTTGATTAACTAGAATATTTGATTAACCAGCATCCCCCATTCCTGGGGGATGCCGGATAACAGAGCTTTTACTGTATATTCTTTTCTTTTATCTTTTTTCATTTGTGACTTTGCACTTTCTTGCATGCCACCTGAATGCTTAAAACATGTCACCACTTCTTGGGCCATAAGTACCACTCATTTTCTTCCATTCCTTTTGTAAAACACTCTTCATTTGCAGAGCAAATACCTGAGACCTCTTCACCACCAATACCTCTTTGCCTTAACATAACTAATCAGTCGCTCTGCAAAATGGTGAACTGATTGGTTTCCATGAGGTTTGTGAAGCACATCCACATATTTGGTGCTACATGCACAATATCTTGCAAAAACAGTTTACTCAATCGGTCAAATATATCAGTTAGTCCTTCAAACAAAGGAGAGAGGCAGCAAGTGGCAAAGTGTGAGTGATAATTGACATGGAAGACAGTTGAACTAATGCTTGAAAACAATTATTAACCTAAAGATTGGCAAGAAAAGGAATATTGCTGCTGATCTTATTCCAGTCCAAGAATATTTTGACAAAATCAACCTTTTATTTTTAGATAAAGTTGTACAAGATCATGTTTAGCCAATTGTAGTTTGATTTATCTGGAGGTATTCCATTTTTCATGTGTTTCATAGTTTCATAGTTTCTAGGGTCAGAAGGGACCTGAGTAGATCATCAAGTCCGACCCCCTGCCATGGCAGGAAAGAGTACTGGGGTCAAACGACCCCAGCAAGGTGTTCATCTAACCTCCTCTTAAAGACCCCCAGGGTAGGAGCCAGCACCACTTCTCTTGGAAGTTGGTTCCAGATCCTAGCCGCCCTGACCATGAAGTAGCACCTCCTGATATCTAACCTGAATCTACCCTCTGCCAGCTTGTGATCGTTATTCCTGGTCACTCCTAGTAGTGTTTGGGGGAACAGGGACTCCCCCAATGCCTGCTGTCCCCCCTGACTAGTTTGTAACAGGCCACTAGATTCCCCCTCAACCTTCTCTTGTGGAGGCTGAACAGGTTCAGGTCCCGTAGCCTCTCCTCGTACGGCCTGACCTGCTGCCCTCTGATCATGTGAGTGATCCTCCTCTGGACCCTCTCCATGTTGTCCACATCCCTCTTGAAGTGCAGTGCCCAGAACTGGACGCAGTACTCCAGCTGCAGCCTGACCAGTGCCGCATAGAGTGGGAGTATCACTTCTTTGGATCTGCTTGAGATACATCTGTGGATGCATGACAAGGTACAGTTGGAACTTCCTAACTTCATCCCCACACTGCTGGCCCATGTTCATCTTGGCATCAGAGATGACTGCAAGATCCTTTTCTGCATCTGTACTGATGAGAAGGGAGTTCCCCAGCCTGTTGGTGGCTCTAGTTGATTTTCAAAGCATGGAGCAGGAATTCCCTTGTTCTGTCCTAACTAATCTGCTCTATTTCAGAGGCTGGAGAAGCCACAGTATAACTTAGATCACTCAGGGAGTGTGTTGTATCAGTTTTCCCTGCATGTTCATAGATGGCAACACTCAGCAAAAATTCTGGTGTCCTCTGTGTGTTGCACCCCTTCCCACTGCCAGCCCTGTTCCTGGAATGCATGCCAGAGCTTGTGAAGAGGTCCTTTGAAAGAAGCCTTCCAGTTACATCTGCATTTCATATACAGGAGGAATCATTCCTTCCACTGGAATCAAGGCTTTTACATCTTCTTTGGGTGTGTCTACACATGCATTTATGCTGGTTTAAATTTACTGAGCACTAACTGGGAATAGGCCACCATCTACACATGCAGGCATGAAAGCACATTAGCGCTGTGCGTGGACTGACATGGAACTAAAGTTAGTCCCAAGTCAGTCCACACACTCAGTGTTACTGTGCAGTAAGACGTCTACATGTGCATTACTGCACAGTAACTAATTGGGTGTAACTTTGATACCTGCATCATGAAGCTTCCAAGGAGGTTGGAGCCTGCCTGCTTTGCAGGTGATGTACATTAGTTACCATCTAGTTTGGGAATCCTTCAAGATGAATGGTGTTCATGTATTATTTTAGAAACATAAAATATTATTATTATAAATGTAGACCCTGCCCATCTGTAGCTGGAAGTATACCTGCTGGATGCAGGTATTACATTTATGCTCAAGTCAGCGTAAGTCACCATATTTACTGCACAGTACAGGTGTGCATGTGTAGACTTGTGCCAATAGTACATAGTAATTTTGGTTACCGCGCGGTAAATGCACACATGTAGACTCACCGACTAGGGCTCTCTCTTGCTCTTCTGTGATGTATAAAGGGGCTGGAATGTGGGAAAGGATCTCATTCATTATTTTGAAGTGTATCAAAATGACTTAATCTCACTAGAGTTAATGGCAGTTTTGATACTGACTTTATTGTCCATAGAATGGCTCTGGTCCATTCTATACAAATACTTATGGTACTGAAAGACATGTGACAGAAGTATATCTTGTTGAAAGAGCAAGAAGTGTCCATGATTCATCTTGCAATTATTATTATAGTTATTAGCTTTGCTTCAGTAAGAAAGGAACATATCAAAGTAAGAATGCTACCAATTAAATTGTTGACTAATTGAAGTAATTATAGTTCAGTCATCTAAATTTTTGACACAATGAATAGAGTCATCAGAAAAACCTTCTACTGACCGGGTGATGTTGCCAATGAAGTAACTATTGAAGTTCTTGCATTTGAGAAACATAACTATGTTGCATGCAGGGTCTTCAACTACATAGAACCAAGGAAGGATTTATCCTTGAAATGATTTATCCCTATCTGCTACACCTGTGATGACATAGTAAAGCCAGAGATGTGTTTAAGACACAAATTTTGAATTCAGATGCAAATTTCAAACCTCTTTGTAGCTGCAGTTTGGCCTGAATGGAAAGGGTGTGAATGATAAAATTCACATCTGGCAAAATGTTATACTTTCCATCAAAATTCAGAAGTGTTCAGAAATTAGGTATTGGGTCTTTTGGTTCAGGGACACACATGGAGTGGATTCAGTGGTCCAGGAGGGTCTTCCCAGTCCTTTTTACCTATGTTCAGAGCCACCACTAGTGAAAGCTTTTACCTTTTTCTGCTTGAAAGTGGGAAGAATAATGGAATGAGCAATAACATAGTCAAGGCCAGAGGCTTAAGTTATTATACCAAAATCCTTGTCAGATTTCAGTTCTTGCTGTTTTAAGGCTATTTGGCTGTAAGTTGGTAGCAAACTTATAGCTCATGACAAAAAAACAAAGTGATTAAAAATAGAATATCCAGTGCTTAAGTTGCCCATTCCAACATTCCTCTTGGGCATACTTCTGTGGGTATTTAAGTTATACCGGAATTCCAGATACTGCATTGATGAGTACAAAGAGATTTGATAAATTAGACTGGGGCCAGCAACCTTTTTCAAGCTATAGGCTGGAACAATCCAGTTGCAGCCTGATGTTGCTTTGTTAGCACATCAGTGGTGGTGGGGAAACAGGTTGACAGAGCTTTTCCTGTGCCCCTGATAGAGCCATACAATTGGGAGCTGTGTCTGTGTGGCTGCTTCTCTAAGTCCCCCACTCCCTCAATCCTTTGCAAGCACACCTCTTGGCCAGTGGGAAATTGTGCTGGGGCCAGGCTGGGTTGGGGGATAGGGGAGGGGAGGAGCAGTAGTAGTTTGAAAGCAGCTTCCAGTTCCCCAGCCCTACCACAGCTCCCCTTCACCTGCACTGTGGCTGCTTCTGCCAGGCCCCCACTCCCCAGCTGCAATATGAACACAGCTTCTACCCAAAAAAAAAAAAACTCCTAAGAAGCTGGGGAGTTGGAAGCTGCTTCCACACTGATGCCACTTCTCCCTGTCCCTCCCCACTTCCAGTACCCAGCCCAGCCCCAGAGCACCTTCCCCCTGGCTGGAAGCTGTACTCTTACTATAGCCTTGCAGGGAGGAGGGTATAACCAGCTTGTGGGATCCACCCCAGCATCTGACACCCCCTAGTGATCACACCCACCTGCCCAGCATACGTGACATGTAGAGGGCACAGGGGGCATGTGCTCCCCCTGAGATTGACCAGTGCCGAAGTTGCTGCCAGCTTCTGCAGGTGGTCGCCGCCTCCCCCTTGCTGCTGACATGGCCACCAGTGGCTGGGGGTGGTCCCCACTCACCGCTGCTGACAGCACAGATGGTGGCTACGGGCGGTCCGCAGTAACTGCCTGCCACTTGCCACCCCACCCTGCCCTTGCCACTGGCACCGCCGTGGCTGCCAGCAGGCAGTCCCCACTCAGGTCGCCCTCGCTGCTGCCATCACTGCAGCTGCCTGTGGCCAGTCCCCATTCATTGCTGCCATGACCCTGCAATCACTGCTACTGCCACCACCTGCGGGTGGTCACTGTGCCCCCCAGCCTCTGGAGGCATGCATTGTTCATGCTCCCCAGCCTCCCTTAACCTCCTCTCAATCACCTACCACAACTTGTTCTTAAGTTCTTTTAATGTAGCCTCTTCCTGGGTGTCTTTCTCCTGTGTACAGTGTTCTGTGGTTCTCTGCCCCAAACTCTATGGTTTCCTCTTTAAGATAACCCCAGTTGTTCCTTAGGGGCTACAGTACCATTGTTTCTGTCCTCCCCTGTACCCATGTCCATACCAAGCAGGTGTCACACAGTTTTTTGGGGGAAGGAGAGCCCTTGTCCTGACTCTACACTTGGCCCCTGAAGCCTTGAAGCATTGTTGGTGCTTTTATCTTCCTGGTTTCAGCCCCTTTCCTCTACCTGTGTCCCCCAGCACAGGTCCACTGTCTCAGACCTTGGTTTCTGGGCCCCTAGCCCTAGTCTCTTGTGGCAGCCCCTAGCACCCCTGACCCTGGCACAGCTGCTCATGCACTGCTCAGCCCCTGAGGCCCCTGACACTGGCATGATGACTTGCATGCTGCTCTGCCTCTGGTGCCCTGACCCTGGCATGTCAGCTTATTCACTGCTTCATCCCTGGGGCCCCTGACCCTGGCATGGTGGCTTTATGCTGGGTGCCTCTGAGGTACCCCTGTGGCCTCCTTACTGCCCCTGTAGCCATAACCCAGTCCTCTGGTTTTAAGCTTAAGCATAACAGAAATATAAGCAAACAGCTTCCCATTGAAGTTCTCCCCCACTCTGGGTCAATACCCTACTGCAAGCTATACTTCTCCCTTAGTGTTTGCAGTCTCAGTATTGGTCTCATGGGTAGATTGGGTGTCTATGGGCCTGTTTTTTGCAGCCAGCTTCCCTGTGAACTTCTCTCCCTGCAGCATGCAGGACCAAACTGTCCCATCTGGCTCAGATCCTGGCCATATATGTTTCAAAGCCCCACCCCTTCCTGTCATGTGGCTCCCCAGCCACACACAGTAGTCTTCCCTTTGCTTAAGGGCCAGGCTGTGCTCCTGTACTGCAGCTCCACATAGCCATCTTAGTTTGCTGCACTCTATTAAAGTAACAGGAGCCACTGACTCCCTGTAACTTGGAGGGAAAAGGGAGAAAGGGGAGAAGTGGCAGCAGCTAGAACAGTTGTCAGCTCCCTGGCTCTGGTGCAGCTCCTCCCTGGCTGGAAGCTATGCCCATACTGCAGCCTTGGGGAAAGTGGAAGAGGAGGGAGGACAGAAAGAAGCAGTGGCAATGCAGGCTTAGCTTCTAGCTCCCTGCCCCAGTGTGAGTAAAGGCATGTGCAAAGTCCTGCAGCATCAGAGGCTGATCTGGTGATTCTGTAGGTCACATGTTGCCAACCCCTTAATTAGATAGATCTGGTCCCCCAACAGCTCTGAGCCTGTCTCTGTCACTGTATGCCCTCCAAACTCCTTGCTTCTTCAGCAGTTCATCTTATTGTACCAGCTGTTACCACAAATTCACCATGATTTATGACTGTGAATATGTGCTTAAGTCTTTTGCTAATGACACAAACTTTTACCCTTTCTTTCTTGGATACCCGGTGTATCCTGAAGTTTACTGACAAGTCTGCTACTCAGCTGAGAATGAAGAAGGGTCTGTTATGCACAAACACTGAAAATCTGACATTTGTTTGTGTAAGAGGTGGAGTTTTCCCTGGTCCTTGGTGAAAATCTCTCTACCTTTCTCTTGTTGTGGTGTGTGTTCTATGTTAGCTGCCTGCTTTGCAGGTGATGTACACTAGTTACCATCTGGTTTGGGAATCCTTCAGGATGCATGGTGTTCATGTGTTATTTTAGAAACATAAAATATTATTATTATAAATGAAGACCATGTCCATCTGTAGCTGGAAGTATGCAGAAATGTTATGAGCTTGTTTAACGTGGCAACATAGGAAATGCCAGAGTGGATCAAACAGTTCCAGCTAATCTGATATTCTCTCTCCACACCAACCAGATGCTTTAGAAAAAGATGAAAGGAATGCCATACTGGGCAGTTCTGGGATGATCTGGCAACTGGTAGGGGTGAGATTCTGCTGACTGCCACTGCTACTAAATTAATTTTAGCCAGATATTGTAAGAACAGACAGCATGTTTGAAACCACTAACTATTTGTAAAGTTAATTAAAAGATATAATGTAGGCTGAGTCAAAGGCTAGGGAACATATCTATAAACCAGCTGCTCTGGAGTCCGCCATTTCACCCATGTGAAATGTGACCCAGTCAATGAAGGAAAGTTATATTATGTGAAGAAAGAGGCAAAACAAAACCTTATTCTGTGATTATGTTTGAAGTTTTTCAGGCTGCTTGCTGTAAAGAAACAATACAGCAGTGGCCATTGTATTTTGGATTTTATGGTTCTCAGATGAACTGCTTTGCCTTCGGGAATCATAGTGTGAATTTCTTTTCTTCATTAGGGGGAAAAAAAACCTTCTGTTCTGCAAGTTTCCCCTGGATTTGTATTCTCAGACTTTTGGGACTGCTGAATGTACATTCTTGCAGAACAACATTGAACAGCATCTCTAAACAGTCTTGAAATGAATATTTTTTGAATGAGTAACTGTGGACAGTGATTCTCTTTTACTGCGTAAGTAAAAATGTCAAGCTAGCATGTGTATCTGATTGAAAACAAAGACACCACACTAAACAAGCAAACAACAAATGCAGCTATCTTTCTCTTTTCTACATAGGCATTTCACTGCAGTGTTGAGACAAAACCCAAGTTCAATCAAGTGATTCCAAAGATGCTAGAGTTTAAATTTTATCTTACATGATCCCTTCCACTAGCATGACTGACAGAGAGATAAGACTGGTTGGACAGATAGTTGTGGCAGGGGACTTTACTGTCAGCATTAAGGAGAACAAGATGAATTATTTTTAGAACTTTTTACAAGTATATGATTTGACTAAAATCTTCCTGAGAAAGGATAGTAAATAACTAATATCAGTGCTCTGCATTTCCAATTTGCTGTCATCTAGATATGTCTAAGTACTCTACAAATATCAGTTAGTTAAGCCTCATAAACTATTGGTAGAAGGTAAGATCATTTTACAAATGAGTGAACTAGAATACAGAGAAATTAAGTGTTTTCCCAAGTGAGTAAGTGAATAGCTGAGCTGTGGATACAACCTGGCCTGTGTTCATTGAAATGGCGAGACTCTGTTTAAACCAAACAAATGTATTTGTTAAAGGTTTAAAGGTATACCTGCAAAGATTTATTGTCAGTAGAAAATCTTCGAAAGTGGTCATTCAGTTTTACTTACCTTCCCAACCACACGTAAAACAGCATCACACTCTACAGTTATAGGCTACTGAACTCCTATGTATGATCAACAGAAATTCTTGAAATTTCTACGGCTCTTTGAAATCTTTAAAAATTCACCTTAGCACTAATCACAGGGCATCATCTTTTATGAGAAACTGGAAAGCTCAGCACAATTTTTTTTCCAGTTCATTGTACTCCAGTATCGAAGAATCTTGTCAAAAAGCAAGAAGCCACAGACTTAGTCTCCTAGGATGAAATCCACCCAAAGACACCGGAACTGTAGAAACCCTGCAGCAGTCCTACTTTATTGGGTGTGCTCAAACACACATGTAGTAATGAGCAGAGATGGGCAGGTAGTAGCACTGGGCTCTGGCTGCAAATTGCCTAATTTAGAAAAGCCTTTGGAGAAAAGCTCTTGAGTGTATAGTTGCATGATGTGGTGACCTGTGAGACCTGGCATTATCTCATGCGTTTTCTAGTTCTAAGATACTTGTGAGAATCATTAGTATACCCAGACCCTAACACATTTTTAATGTCTGCCTCAAGTCTCAGATGCTTTCACATGGAACCCCCTGAAATTGTGCTACTTTGCACTGGCTTTAATAAGGGTGTAGATCAGAATTAATTACAGCCATGATAGTTGCACAAAATGAAATTTACTTGAAAGCTTTCAGCCCAAGTGTGACAGGCTCATGCCTGACATCATTGCTGATGGGCTGCAGGTGCATCCTGCCCCCTTGGGTCACATTGCACCTGGCCTACTCAACAACCACAACTTTATTGTTGCTACTGGCTGAACTTTCACTTGCCTGGAGGTAGTGTCAGTGGTTCCCTGGTAGTCCAGGTGCGACTGCATTGGAGTAACTTCTGTAGGGCTCCTCCTTCCCTACATCCCCACCTGTTTCTGCTTGGGTGCTGTAGACGGCCCTGATAGTGGGTCAGGGTGACAATGTGGCCTTATCTTTGAAACTAGGTGTCTGACGGGGATTGAGTCTGCGTGGATCCTGCTGTTGTCTTTTACCTTCAAAACTGCAACTAAAAAAGGTAATGTAACTTAAATAGCTTGGGCCTGGTGGCTAGGCAGGGCCCTGAGGCCTTGCCACACCAAGCTACCCTTTTCCTGGGGAATTGGTTGGTCTGGTACCTGGTGCACCCCTCTTCAACCACTGTGGGGCCCCTATGCCTCCTGTTGGGTTGCCCTTCCCATGTGGGCTCTTCCTGATTTGGTACTAGGCCAGGTATAGCACCAATCTGTGGTGTCCACCTCCATGCCCAAGTGAAGCCTTCTCTCCCACCAGCCTCTTACCGGGATACTTCTGATCCATGGGCATACCTGCTGGGCCCGCTGCACTGGAAGGCCTCTTCACAGTGGTCCTTCTCTTGCTTCCCCTCTCAGCGTCCCCTGGGCTGCCCTCTCCCTGTCCCACCTGACTTGGGATCCTAGGTGAGCGTCTGGCTCTTGCTGTGTTCATCAGTGAGAGGAGCATCTGGCTGTGCCCCTGGCACTCTAGAAGCGGCAATGGCATCTGGCATTATTTTGGGTATTCTGGCCTTGGGGAGAGCGGCTGGATTCCCTTCAGTTGGGAGCAGAACATCTGGATCTTCTCCAGGTGCAGCAGGAGACCCATTTCTGGTGTCCTGGCATGCGCTTCCCCCATCTCTGTTTTCCAGATTACTTTAAGCCCATTGACCCCAGGCTCCAGGCCAATCAGCAGGGCTCTTCTGGTTGGCACAGCACTGGCTGACTTGATTGCAGCCCAGCCACCCATGCCCAAAGGCAGGTTGGGCATGCACCTGTTACACCAAGTTTATCAGTCCTAACCAGAGTGATTCCTGGGTTGGCAATCCACTTTTAAAATGTGAGGAGGAAGAGGTAAATACTTTTGTTCTTGGTATCAATATCTTGCAAGAAAAAGAATGTAAAAGCCTGCTTCTCATTTCACTGACTCCAGTGTAACTTCAGTGGCCCCTGTCCTGTTCTTCATTAAACCAGAGAAGCTGGCTGTAAGCCAAAGGAGCTACTCTGTGTTTATATCAGTACAGAGGTGAATTAATAAATGGGCAGGCTGGGCATGAGGGGGCCCCTTCCAATTCAGGGCCCTGGGATCCTCATCAGCAGGGAATCAAAAGCTGCAGTTTTAAACTCAGAGCCCATTTTTGGTGCCAAGTTTAAAACTGAGGCTTTCACATTTGCTTCCCCGGGAGCTGGAAGCGGGGACCCTCCACCAATGGGGACAGGGCTGGGAGAGCCACGCCACACCTGGGGGAGGGGGTGGGCCGGGTGATGCCACATCCAGGGGGAGGAGAGCAGTGCCCCACCTGGCAGAGGGGGGTTGGGGCCAGGCCAAGAGCACCATGCCATGCTGTGCCTTTGTGGGCAGTGGCACTGGGATGGTCTTGGGGGCTATAGCTCCCCCAAATTCATCTTAGCTCCTTTGAAGCTGAGCTACCCCTCCCAGTGCCACCACCCACCCACAGAGACATGATGCAGTGCTCCTGACCCAGCCCAGCCCGGCTCTCTGCATGTGTGGTTGCATGGGACAGCTCAGAAGCAGCTCCCTGCAGGTCTGTAAAAAAAGGGGCTGGGCGGGAAGAAAGACTGGGCTGTAGGCAGCTCATGGTGGGAGGGGGAAGCGAGGGCTGCCTCAGTGTGATTGAGAGTGGGGGAAGGGGGAGGTCCTGTGAGGTCAAAGTGTGTGTGTCTGCCTCTGTGTGTGTGTGTGTGTGTGTGTGTGTCTGTCTGTCTGTCTGTCTGTCTGTCTGTCTGTCAGCCTGTGTGTGTGTGTCCACATGCAGAGAGTGAGAGTAGAGTGTGTGTACCTGTGTCTGTGCACACCTGTGTGTGTGTGTGTGTGTGTACATTCAGCTGTAGCAGGGGCGGGGAGTAAGGAAGAGAGGCGGGCATGTGCCCTCCAGGCCCCACCACCAGCACGAGGAGGAGAAAGGGCTTCTCTTCCCCATTGCAGCCAAGGTCCCATGGAGGCATAGGGCCTCCAATTTTGTGCTTGCCCAGAGCCCCAGTACACCTTAATCCACCTCTGATCAGTATAACTATTAAGAACTGATTCAGTTTTGTGCCATTGCCAAGCTTGGTTCAGGGACTTAGAAGAGATGGCTGGTGGTTTCTAAATCCTTAGCAATGTTCTCAATGCCAGGTAGAGCATGGGCCCTCTAAGCTTTATGGCTTCTGGGATAAGCACAGGAATACCACAGCTATGCTTCTTACTACCCCTCCCCACATCTTTAGGCAACCAGAAATGTCCCTGCTATTATTCTTGCACTCCAGCTTTCCTGGAGTGAGCACAGGGCCTACTTAGTACCCGCTAGAGAGGTCTCCTGTATTAGGAGGAGCAGTGTTGGCGGCCGCTTCATAGTCACTTTATGAAGTATATGTACAGTCAGTTGGCTGTAATGCAGGGGTGAATCTTCCCAAGCAGTTTCACAGAAGATTCACAGATTCACAGAGTTTGATTCAATGGAGTTATACTGGCATAAGATGGAGGGAGCGTGATCAGAGAAAGATATGGAATAATGCTATTTGTATTCAAAAGCCACAGCAGTCAGGTCTAAAATATAACAGTTCTCCCCCAAATTAGCCGCAGAGCCATATCCATAGAAACAGCTTTTGGCTGTGTATAGATGCCTAAATCCAACTCCCTTGTTTGTCTAGATTGTTTCCCTGTTAGTCCCATCCCATCATCTACACATGTGTATAAACCAGGAATAACCCATTAATGCAGAGCTAAACAGGATGATTGAGCTCAATGATCCTATGTCCATGAGTAGAGAGCAGCATTAGGCCCAGAGGTCAGCATTAGAAAGTGACTTCATCTGCACAGAATAAAGCCATTAAACATGCATAAGAAAAGGTTTTGCTATTTTTGACAGTTTTGTCTCAACATTGTGAACACCAGGATACACACAAAAATATACAGCCTGTTGGGGTTCTATGGAAACATTTCAACTCCTGGCTGAATTAAAAACAAAGAAGTATGAATGCTTTCTACACCCACCAATCTGAAAAATCACTGGGAAAAAAGGGTTAAAAAAAAGAAAGTGCCAGAGTCCTCTGCAATGTGCTCTGCCTTCTGTACCCTACAGACTATCCTGATGGAAGTCAATGTCAGAGAATGCACTGCTTGTTCACCCTAGTAATTAAATAACATTATCTACTGCTGCTAATTGTGCACTTGGAAATTGGTTCAGAATGGAACTGGGAAATGTGAAAAGGCATCTGTCCTCCTGAAGTTGAATCTAAGGACAAATTACAAGGGCAGGGCTATGTTTTAGAACCTTTTTAGACTGAAGGCAGCCCTCAGAAACTACCAACTCTTGGGGCATTTATACATGCACTCCGGGAGTGGGGGTGGGAGGGAGAGTGCTTTAATTAGAGCAACTCTTGGAACTTGTCAAATGAGCTTTAGTTAAAGCACCCCTGCCACCATTTTTCAGCACAGGGACACTGATAGACATGATGCTGGAGTCTGTTGGAGTGCACTAATTACCACGCTCCAGCAATCTCAATTAACTGAGTCTGTTCTGACACACTATAATTACAGCGTGTTGGAGCAGCCTCACTGCACGTGAATAGGTGCCCTTAGTTTTCACTCTTTTTTGACTACAGAAAAAATTACACAGCAGTTTTTCTGTTGTGAAGGACTTGGAAATAACATACTTATGAATTTCCATTTGAAATCTCTCAGTTTATTAATCCTGCATTAATGCTAAGAAGGCTAAGACAAGGTCCAGGAACCCTACCTAACCAGATGCTCTGCAGACACAGAGAGCGACCCTACCTCAGGAGTTTAGCATCTAGCTGTTAACTTCTGTAGTCTAACCAAGTAACTACTTTTCTTCCTTAGGAAGACACCAACTGTCAGGGCAAGCAGACACACTCATTACTGGGGGTCAGACTAGCATTAATTCCCTTTGGTAGCAGTGTAGAATGGGATCTGACAGTAATGCCAGGGGAAAGGTGGGGCTCTGCAGGTAATTCAGTATTTGAATCAAATATTATGGTCAAAGATATGCAGTATTTGGGAGTGCATTTGGATGTGGGTAGAAATTGGCTATTGGTACTTAACAATCTTGGGTGCAGACAGAAGTGCAGCTCTCAGCTGTAACTCAGAACAGTTTCTGCAAAGCGTTCTGGTTTACTCCAGACCAAACAGAAGTTCACTGTTGGTTCTGGCTGGGGCTGGGAACCCACAGCCAGATCCCCATAGCAAGGGCCATGGCTCTCTGCCAGTGCTCACTGTTTTCACGATGGGTGCAGGTAAAGGCAGCAGAGGGAGCTTGTTCTTGGGGATTCCCAGCCAGTGCTGAAGGGTGGGCTGAGTGAATTAGAGGTCCCCTACCTCGGGGCAGGGCTCTAATGCCCCTACCCCACCCTCCAGGGAGGACTGAATAACCCCAAACTGAACTCCTTCTGCTCTCTTTCCCCCCTCCCATTCTGAAAACAGCAACAGGGTGGGAGCTTCACAGACACAAGTTACAAAAGACACTACATTTTGAAACATCCTTATCTGATACCTCATGCAATGAGGGGTTAGATTTTCACTTGACTGGCTACTTTTGAAGCTGTCTGCAGCCATGCACTCCATTTGGCCATAACTCTAAGCTGCTTTCTGTGGCCATATTGGGCAAAAATTGTCACTTCTGTCTGCAACTCTTGGTATTGCTTTGGTAAGTTTTAGATTCAGTTCTGAATTTCCTTAGTTTTACTCAGTTAGACTGAATAAAAAGGGATCTGCTCTCAATGTGATTTTAACATGACATTGTGTGGCTCCACAGTTATTGATTTCCCAATGTACTCACTTTGTACATGAATGGTTTCCCTTTCTTCATAAGTTTTTATATTCAAAATGTTGTTGTATTGACCATACTTTCAAGTAAATGTTCCAAAAGCACAGCTTATTATGCACAAATATACTTTTGTTATCACTAGTCTCCCTGCTGGAGTGCTGACTCCAGGCAGCAGGTAGGGAAATGGCAGTGGTGGTGTAGGGAAATGGTGGTGGTGGTAGGGGAGCTGCTGCTGGGCAGAAGCATGGGGCTGAGGCTAGCAGCAGTACAGAGCCCAGGGTGGGCAGAGAGGCCCAGGGGGGCAGCAAGAGCATAGAGCTCAGGTGGGCAGGGTGTGGGTGTGAGGGAGGGTGGGGAGGATGTGGGGACTGCCCCCACACACTACCTCCCATGGTGCACAGCCGCAGCAGGCAGTGGGCACTCGTGGCCCATGCAGGTGCTGCTGCCTGGCAACATGTAGCTCTGGCCAGTGCTGCACGTGGTGGCAAGGAGCACAGTCAAGCCAAACCACCTGTATCATGTGGGGCTCCCTGTGGTGAATGTGCAGCTCCCAGCACTCGTGCACTACTGAGGGAAGCCCCCTGTGATGGAGCTGGCTACCTTCCCTTCTCTCTGCCATGTTGGTCCCAGGACTTCACTGGGAGGTAGGGGGCAGGGAAGGCAGGAGTGCAAGGAGCTACATGGCAGGGGGCAGGGAAGGCAGCCAGATCCATTACATGGGGCTTCCCCTGGTGGCACACGAATGCCAGGAGTTGCATGTGCACCACCGGAAACCCCACATGATAGAGACAGGCCAGCCTGGCTTCATTCCTTGCCACCATGTGCAGCACTGGTCAGAGCTGTGTGCTGCTGAGTGGTAACACCTGCATGGGCCATGAGTCCCTGGGTGTCCACTGCCTGTTGCTGCTGGCAGCAGGGGCTGTGGGGGGGGGAGTGTATGGGGGGTCCCCACACCCTCCCTCACACCCCACAAACCCCACACACCCACATCTTGCCTCCACAACCCCCCCACATATACATCACCTCACATACCCTATGCACCCCCACACACAGTCACACTCACTCACAAACTGCACATGCACACACACACACACACTCTCCCTATACCCCACCATAAACACGCACCCACCCCCACACCCCACTCACCCCACTCACCCCCACACAAAATAGACAAGAATAAGACTTTATTTTTGAGTTATTATGTAATCACTTCTATATACACTACGCAAACACAAATCATGATAACAATATTTTTTGTAATAAAATTAAAATATGAGGAACAGCTCAGAAGAGACCCCTAGTGGCAAGAAGGGGGAGGCTCAGCTGCCAGTCACCAGGGCAGCCAGAGTCACAGGTGCTGGGTGCTAGGACAACTGGTGGGGCCAGCTGACAGGAAGGGGCAGGGCCTGGCCCATATAAGCCCCGGCAGGAGGCCAGGAGGGCAGTTCCCCTCTGGCAGCTGAGGGAGGAGGAGCTCGGCTAGTACAGATG
>NW_017729022.1:153379755-153381899 GCF_001723915.1 Gavialis gangeticus | reverse complement strand
GAACCCTACCTAACCAGATGCTCTGCAGACACAGAGAGCGACCCTACCTCAGGAGTTTAGCATCTAGCTGTTAACTTCTGTAGTCTAACCAAGTAACTACTTTTCTTCCTTAGGAAGACACCAACTGTCAGGGCAAGCAGACACACTCATTACTGGGGGTCAGACTAGCATTAATTCCCTTTGGTAGCAGTGTAGAATGGGATCTGACAGTAATGCCAGGGGAAAGGTGGGGCTCTGCAGGTAATTCAGTATTTGAATCAAATATTATGGTCAAAGATATGCAGTATTTGGGAGTGCATTTGGATGTGGGTAGAAATTGGCTATTGGTACTTAACAATCTTGGGTGCAGACAGAAGTGCAGCTCTCAGCTGTAACTCAGAACAGTTTCTGCAAAGCGTTCTGGTTTACTCCAGACCAAACAGAAGTTCACTGTTGGTTCTGGCTGGGGCTGGGAACCCACAGCCAGATCCCCATAGCAAGGGCCATGGCTCTCTGCCAGTGCTCACTGTTTTCACGATGGGTGCAGGTAAAGGCAGCAGAGGGAGCTTGTTCTTGGGGATTCCCAGCCAGTGCTGAAGGGTGGGCTGAGTGAATTAGAGGTCCCCTACCTCGGGGCAGGGCTCTAATGCCCCTACCCCACCCTCCAGGGAGGACTGAATAACCCCAAACTGAACTCCTTCTGCTCTCTTTCCCCCCTCCCATTCTGAAAACAGCAACAGGGTGGGAGCTTCACAGACACAAGTTACAAAAGACACTACATTTTGAAACATCCTTATCTGATACCTCATGCAATGAGGGGTTAGATTTTCACTTGACTGGCTACTTTTGAAGCTGTCTGCAGCCATGCACTCCATTTGGCCATAACTCTAAGCTGCTTTCTGTGGCCATATTGGGCAAAAATTGTCACTTCTGTCTGCAACTCTTGGTATTGCTTTGGTAAGTTTTAGATTCAGTTCTGAATTTCCTTAGTTTTACTCAGTTAGACTGAATAAAAAGGGATCTGCTCTCAATGTGATTTTAACATGACATTGTGTGGCTCCACAGTTATTGATTTCCCAATGTACTCACTTTGTACATGAATGGTTTCCCTTTCTTCATAAGTTTTTATATTCAAAATGTTGTTGTATTGACCATACTTTCAAGTAAATGTTCCAAAAGCACAGCTTATTATGCACAAATATACTTTTGTTATCACTAGTCTCCCTGCTGGAGTGCTGACTCCAGGCAGCAGGTAGGGAAATGGCAGTGGTGGTGTAGGGAAATGGTGGTGGTGGTAGGGGAGCTGCTGCTGGGCAGAAGCATGGGGCTGAGGCTAGCAGCAGTACAGAGCCCAGGGTGGGCAGAGAGGCCCAGGGGGGCAGCAAGAGCATAGAGCTCAGGTGGGCAGGGTGTGGGTGTGAGGGAGGGTGGGGAGGATGTGGGGACTGCCCCCACACACTACCTCCCATGGTGCACAGCCGCAGCAGGCAGTGGGCACTCGTGGCCCATGCAGGTGCTGCTGCCTGGCAACATGTAGCTCTGGCCAGTGCTGCACGTGGTGGCAAGGAGCACAGTCAAGCCAAACCACCTGTATCATGTGGGGCTCCCTGTGGTGAATGTGCAGCTCCCAGCACTCGTGCACTACTGAGGGAAGCCCCCTGTGATGGAGCTGGCTACCTTCCCTTCTCTCTGCCATGTTGGTCCCAGGACTTCACTGGGAGGTAGGGGGCAGGGAAGGCAGGAGTGCAAGGAGCTACATGGCAGGGGGCAGGGAAGGCAGCCAGATCCATTACATGGGGCTTCCCCTGGTGGCACACGAATGCCAGGAGTTGCATGTGCACCACCGGAAACCCCACATGATAGAGACAGGCCAGCCTGGCTTCATTCCTTGCCACCATGTGCAGCACTGGTCAGAGCTGTGTGCTGCTGAGTGGTAACACCTGCATGGGCCATGAGTCCCTGGGTGTCCACTGCCTGTTGCTGCTGGCAGCAGGGGCTGTGGGGGGGGGAGTGTATGGGGGGTCCCCACACCCTCCCTCACACCCCACAAACCCCACACACCCACATCTTGCCTCCACAACCCCCCCACATATACATCACCTCACATACCCTATGCACCCCCACACACAGTCACACTCACTCACAAACTGCACATGCACACACAC
>NW_017729022.1:153363129-153374755 GCF_001723915.1 Gavialis gangeticus | reverse complement strand
CTGGACTACTCTGTCCAGTTTTGGGCCCCATCCTTCAAGAAGGATGTGGACCATTTGGAAGGAGTCCAGCACAGAAAAACAAAAACGGCCTGAAAAGTGTGCCTAAATGAGGAAAGGCTGAAATACTTGGGTTACTTAGTTTAGAGAAGTCTGATAACAGTCTATCAACATCTGGAGGGCAATCACAGGGAGGATGGAGATGGGCTTCTCTCTTTAGATATAGGGGACTGTCACAGAGAAATGGTTCGGGCGAGACCCCTAGTTGCGGGAAGGGGGAAGCGCAACTGCCAGTCACTAGGACTGCGTAGGTGCTGGTTGCCCTAGCAACCAGGGAAGCCCAGAGACAGGAAGGGGTGGAGATTAGCCCTTCTTAAGCCCAGGCAGAAGGCCAGGAGGGCAGTTCCCCTCTGGCAGCTGAGGGAGGAGGAGCTCGGCTAGTACAGATGGAGGGGAGAACTCTGACTGTGTGAGCATTCCTTGGTCACTGCTGGAGTTGGAGTGTTCTCCTGGTAGGGATTGAATGTTGTTTGGCCGGACAGTCTAGCTTTTTATGTTATAGCCCAGGGGCTTTGTGTTTTTGTGCTTGCTGTTTTAACCAGAGGACCGGGTGAGGCTATTAGGGGTTGGAGGAGGCCACACAGGGGCTCCATGGGAGCATGGGGACCTTGGTGCCAGAGAGGGTGCAGCATTTTGGGGTGCCCCAGAGCGAGGGGGCAGTGAAGTCCCAGAGCAAGGTGGGCAGTGAGGAGCCCAGAGAGAGGGCTGCGAGGAGTGAGAAGCCTCAGAACAAGGGGGGCAGGGAGAAGCCCTAGAGTGAGGGGGCAGTGAGAAGCCCCAGGGCAAGCGGGGGCTGTGAGGAGCCCGGAGAGAGGGCTGCAAGAAGCGGAAAGCCCCAGAGCAAGGGGGGGGGCAGCGAGAAGCCCCAGAGCAAGGGGGGGGCAGCGAGAAGCCCCAAGGAGGCAAAGGAGAGGGCCAAGCCACAACAGGGCCCAGGTCAAAAACTACATCAATACCATCTGTGAGGCTTGGGCTACGGTGTAGGGGAGGAAAAGGAACTGCAGATAGCATCCCCTGGCACCAGGGTGCATAAAGTGGGCAGCCACCTGTTAATTACATCAGTCAATTAATCAATTAAGATCAAGGCGTGGCAAGATAGTAAGCGGGCGGTTGGCCCATAACAGGGTACTCCTGTCACAAGGTATTTAACTTTTAGCATATGATTTTTTTTTTCTGGTTCCAAGATGGCAACCCTTCCCTCCCAAAAGGCGTATTACTGGGGGCAAGGGTGGGGACTTCCAGTGGCAAAAGTCAGGTGTTAGGGGTGGGACTTCTGGTCCCTAGTTGGCAGTCAGGGGGATGTTAAGATAGCTTGTCATATTTATCTTTAGTTGCACCTGCTTGAGTTGTGAAATATATTATTGTTTAAACTTTTTTAAAACTTATTTTTTTCTCTGCTTTTGGTATTTGCATGGTCAGCTATAGCCTTGAGCTTGCTTATATATTGTTTCTTTCCTTTCTTATCACTGTGAGAAGTTAGCTTATGTCCTTCTAAAATAGCATAGTGTGAGCCTTCTTACCAGCAAAAATTAACTGAACTTGGCATTAACCGACTGAATCAGAATAATGAAATGATTGGATATGTTAGTGAAAGGTTATAAGAGGGGACCAATGGGACAGTGCTTAACTGCAGAGCCCTTGTATTTCTAATGTTGGTGGACAGACCAAAGTAGGAGGCTGGGGCATGCCCAAATTAAGACACCAGTAAAAGACCAAATTAAGAAGTGTGCTGATGGGCTTGTTGGAACAATGGAATATGCTGACAGGATAAAATATGAACAGTATGATGACCACAGGGGACCCAATCAACAGTACCCAGAAACAGAGTCATCAGAGGATTGAAGTTAAAGAAAAAGCATAAAACAGGACAATAATCAAGTTAAGTGTGTGTCGCCATCTATCCAGCAAACATCTGTCTGGACTGTGCCGGCCAAAAAGACTACCCACAGACAACCACCCTTTTTTTTCAGATCTGCTGGCTGGCCATCAGACTCTGTGGTGGAGTAACATCTGGGATTAGATGAGACCATTGGACTAAGTGTTTTTTTTTCTCTCTCTCTATATATAGAAACTACTAAGATAACATTTGATGTACTAATAAAGTTAGAGTTTAGTTAAGTTAAATGGTGCGAGGTGTATTCCATGTTCACTCTGGGTTGATTATGCTTTAGCAATCCCTTAGCACCATCTAGTGAACAGTTGGTGTAGTAACAAGGCGGGGCACCTGCCAAGGGGTGGAGCTACCCTTGTGGTCTTCAACAGCTCACCAAAACTCATTAAGTGGCACGCCAACCAAAATAATTGCCCGCCCCTGTTGTAGAAAAGCCAAAGTAGATATGGGACAGATTCAGGGGGGGTGCTCTGGTGCAGTTGCATCCCCCTTTGATTCTTGCTCCACTTAAAGTTTAAAACAAGCAGCCTGACAGTGGCAGCAGCATTTCTATTTTGGCAGCAATGAGAGCTTCAATTGAATTCATGGCTCATTTAAATGATCTGATACTTTTCCAATTCTTCTTTCCACCAGTGTTAATGGCCATCTCTTCTTTTTAATGGCCTTTATGTTCCACCAATCAAACTATTCTTTTTTCTGTACTTCTGTCTGTTAGCTGCTCCTGGTAATTTGGCTACTTTTCACAGGTCTGCAGACTGTTTTTAACTCATTCTGATAAAATTATATTTGTTTTTGCTTCAATTTTAAACTGAATAATATAGTCCTAGGCCCCTAGCATATCAGTAAAGATTCTAGTTTCTTTTTACCTGGAGAAACATGTGCTGTGTTATATGGGATGATGCATCTCACCATGCGCACCCCACCCCCTTTTTTCACAATCCTAGATCTGCTCACGAGTAGATTTTATAATTTTATATATACTCTACATTGGTTAGTTTACAAGGTACAAATCTACCCTGCCTTCTTTAGACAACAAACAAGCCAACAATTAAACAAACAGAATAAAACATTTCTGTCCTGTCCCAGGCACGTGAGGAAGAGCTTTTTGGCTCTGGCTCTCAGCACAGCAGCCTAGGCCACTTCGTGTAGCAAACAGTTACATTCACAGCTTGTTTCTTCCTCACTTCTTTACTCTTCTAGGAACTTTTTAAACTTCCCAGCAAGACATTCCCTGCCTTTCCAAAAGCCTTGCATCTGGGCTGTGTCAACATGACTGACTATTCCCTTTTAAAAGGACAGACCACCTTGTTGCAGGGGCAGAGGTGGGTGTTGGTTGGGCCCCACCAATTTTCCCAGCAGCAGCATGGGGAGAGTGCCTGCAAATGATACTTGTCCCCATGGCAGTATGGAAAAATGACTGCTGCTGAAGTTGTTTGATGCTGAAGCCCCATGTCCATGGGCTGTATCAGATGGCTCCACAGACTAGATCTGGTCTGTGGACTGTCACTTTGAAACCCTTGCTATAGACTAAGACTCACTTTCCAGTCTAGGTTCCTAAGGTTTGGTGCCTTACTGATTTTGCTTTTCAGAAGCACCAAGCATTCATCACATCCATGAATAAGAACCCCTGAGATCCAAACCATTTCTTTGGGTGCCTAAATATGGATAAAGATGCCTGAATTTAAGCACCAAAGTCTAATACTTCTATAAATTTCTTTAAATGTGCCAGTATTTGTTGAACCCTTTTTCCCTGATTGAAATCATTCTGTGCACAGGAGTAACACATGGCCTATGCATCACTTACATCTTACTTAACCCTATTTTAAGGGCATTAAGTGAGACTTTAGGTCTTGATTATATCTCTGCACAAAAGAGCATTCTACCCTATCTACCTGATATTATTTTTGTCTCTTGTATTTGGTGTATAATTGTTGGGTTACTTACTGTTGCAGAACTTTTTCTTTTGCGGTTTGTTCATAGCAGCCCAGCTATGTTTTTACATATTGTTTTTTCAAGGAGCATCACCATCAGCTTGAAGCTCCTTGAGATTTACTAGAGTCTTCCTTAAACTTGTATCCCTACAACCCAGTGATCTGAACTGTAATCAGATTTCCCCTAACCAATCTACATAACTGGGCAGATCCCCTATACATGAATAAAATCCCTTTACCTAGACTTGACAACACCCAAAATCAAGAATTGCAAGTCAGACCCTAAATGTCAAAAGGCTCAGAACCAGACTTTCTACATTCCTGTTTCCAGAGCTTCGGTGGACACACCAGATACTCTAGGTTCACCTCTCTTCTCCCCAGAGAATGAAATTATAAGAATGGAGAAATGGTGGGGAGCAGCAGAGAAGGGCTAATCCACCTCTCACACTATGGAAGGAGGGAACAGTGTTACCCTGTATTGCCAAACTAGTTCTTCTCTCTCCTCCCATTCCCCATTATAAAAATAGTATGGTCTTCTCTCTTTCATTCCTTTTCACTCAGCCCCTTATCCAAAAACTCATCTTGCTCCTGGATCGGAAGGAAGTAATCCTGCTTGGCTCCTGCAGCTGCCCTAAGTGACTGCTTTTCCCTATGGGGCAGGGTGGTAGAAAATATATAGAAAGTATTGGCTATATAGAAAGTATGGCAAAGATCCAAATAGCATTATTTGTTAAATCAAGACAGCTGTTAACCTTGTTTGCACCACTTCTCCAGCATCCATCTTGGCTCTCAAGAATGTGGCAATACTGCTTTTAAATAAGAATCTATTAGTTTTGAGTAATATTTCCTGTTAATGCAACACTTTGGATGATTTTTATGGTAAAATACACTGAGAACGTGTGTTCTACAGCAGGACTACCCTCCAGCAGCAGAACCATTCTATGAATGTACCTAGTTGCCAGTCCTCCACAGTCAACCAGGATGTGAAAATCAGATTGTGACCTTTCTGACTGTGGCAGGGCACTGTGTGTGCCTGCCACTTTAAGGGCCTGGAGCTGGCAGCCACCAGATGCCTAATGAGGGCAGCCATTTTAGATTCAGGGCTGCCATTATAAACAGGGCAGTTCAGCTGCAAGGGGCCAGGCAACAACATTGCCTGGCTGGATAGCTGCTGATATCATCTGGAGGTAAGGGAGGAGCTGTAGGGGATGGTAAGGAGGCTCCTGGTCCTGGGTACGACCTAAAACTACACCCTGCTGGGAGTGGGTGGCCTGGTGGGGCTCCCAGTGGCATGGGAGCCCCCAGGAAATGCCAGGCCAGTTACCACCCCAGTGAAAGGCGGGTTGGGGTGCCTTAACCCCTAGCCCCCACCACTAGGTGGGTTACCCCTTTTGTGTGAAGGGCCCAGAGGGTGAACCCCTGGAGAGAGTGAGGGGCTAGAGACTTGGACCTGATCAAGAGAGTACACTTGACTGGCCCAAGCTGGGGCCAGGACCAGGATGGTCAAAAGGGCCAGGGGCCCACTGCAAAGGACGCCCAAGAGCCAGGGGCCTGAGGTCCCGACTGGCCTGGAGGTGGGCCAGGGCTGGTAGCCAAAGGTCCTGGGGGGGGGAAATTTTCCGAGAGGGGAAAATAGTTTCCGGGAGCTAGATAGCCTGAGTGAAGGCGGGGTAGGCCGCCCGAATGGAGGGATCTTGGAGCAGTCCTGATAGAAGGATTCTGGGGCCCAGTGTGGGGCCAGTGATGATGAGAACAACTAGATGCCATCTGCGAGGCTTGGGCTGCAGTGTAGGGAAGGAAAGGAGCTGCAGATAGCACCCCCCTGGCTTCGGAGCAGGAAATGGGCAACCTCCCGCTTAATTAACATCTATAAATTATACCAACAAGGCGTGGTGGGCGAGAAGGCAGGCAGTTAGCCCAAGAACAGGTGGGCAGGCCACGGTTGAATCAGCCCCAAGCAGGCCCCCAGTTACACTGATTTCTGTATCAAGCATGGGCGATGCATAGGGGAGTCATGGGGGGGCATGTGCCCCCCCCAGGATTGGCCCTTGCTTGCCAGGGACTGGAGGATGACAGCTGGTGTCCCCCCTGACAATGTGGGGCCACTGAGAGAAGCACTGCTGGCACTTCCAGGTTTGCTGCTGGCACTTCTGGTTTGCTGCTGGGTTTCTGGGGAATCCCCACCCCCCTGCGGTTGGCGATTGGCCACTGGTACCCGCCCCAGGATCAGAAGGCACCAGTCGCCCATGGTACCAAGCCTGGTATTAAATGTTCCCTTGGTAAAATTCTACTTAGTTACACTCATGTAACCCTAATCAGTCCGTTTCTGCTCTCTGATTATACTGACCTAGGTATAAATCCACTGATGTTACTGACCCTCTGAGGTTGCAGAAGTATCACTGAGCAGAAAATCTGGCACCTCAGCTGGAACTCAGCAGTTCTTTTGATATACAAGACAGAAGAATCCAGCTCACTTTCCCATAGCCATGTTAGTTCTGCAGTACTGGCTGGACTTGAAGTAGTCTCTAAAGTAAACAGAGTACACACAAAGACCAAATTTGTTGAGCAAGCCATTATTAAAAGTAATTTTGCATAAGTGTAATTTCAAATTTTTTTTCAAAATATAATGGTCTGTCTGTCTAAGGCAAGTAGATGCATATTGTACTTACAAATGCACCTGGGAGGGTGCATAAAACTAGATGAGGAAGAACAAAAAAACCCAACTTGTTTTGTTTTCTTTTGTGATGGGCTAATATTTATTTGAAAGGTTTCCAGTTCACTGCTCAGTATATTTCCACAATCTGCACATCCATACTTGAAAAGGTAATTTGAATTGTGACATCCTGTTGTACCCAAAATAGACCGGACCACCAAGGGGAGGTGTCATGAAATGACATTTAGTAAAAGCTATTCTCTGTACCATTGCACTGTGCCCTGCCGTGTCCTTCATGCCAGGTATTGATCAGATCTTCATTCAATGTAAAAAGCCTCTCTTTGAGCTGAGGCTTGGAATGTAGTAATAAACTAGGTCATTGATTAGTTAGAAGTATGACAGACTACTTCTTCAATCATATCCTGATGTACTGTACAACTTGAGGGAGGAGAGCAGATGATGAATCAGGGCTGTGGAAGGAAATAAAACCCATACTTTTCAGATTTTTTTAGAGACTTGCTGTAACCAAATAGCTAGCTAGCAGCACTTTCTGGAGTGAATTCAGTGCTATGTAAATTTTCAAAGAAGAGCTTCTGCATTTCCTAAAATAAAAAGGGAAATATATAAAAGTAGGACAAAGCTGCTAGGAATTGAACTTACCTAATTGCAAGCACCTGGGGAATTTCTTCCCCTGTGAACAAAGAATTTTAATGGACTACTCCAGTTCAACATTCTGTCATCCTGTACATTTTGGAAATTAACTGTTAAATTTGCTATTGATGTCCCATTCAAGGTGTTTAAGGCAGCATGGGTGTAAAGTACAGGAGGAATAAGGACAAAGGGCCATATTTTGATCTTTTTACATTAAGAAAGTCTGGAGTAACTCCTCTGACGTTAGGAAAAGGGGAGGGGGGTTAAAATCAGACCTATATTTTTTTATTAAACTCATTCCCCAGATTTGTTAAAACCATTATAAAAAACAGTCATATGGCACATATTCTGTCCACTAGCTTAACGTTTTATCCAGGATCTTCCCATCTGAAAAGAAAGAGTAATATTCTGGCCAAGGCTTCAAGGCCAAAACTATGGTAGCCTTGGCCTTGAAGCCTCTGTTTTAGCCATTATTCCAGAACCCCAGGACCAAAAAGGCTACAGAATCTGGGTAACTTTGGGTGTTGGCTGTTTCTAAATGGTGGAGGGAGGGGAAGTCAGGAATTGTCAACAATTCCTGACTGCTTCTGGTTGTCTAGGAGCAGACCCACAAGAGACTTAAATGGAACATGTAATAAAGATGATGAGCAATAGCTCCTTTCAGCAATAAGCTAAGTAATGGATATTTGGATATTTTTGTAAGTGGAATTGATTCTAAAATTTCAACCTAAAACATTTTAAGTTTTTTTTAATTGTTAAAAAGTTGCAACTTTTCACGGGGAAAAAAAAGATTTTAATTTTAAATAGGAATTTTCAAAATAATGAGGAAAATTCTGGGTCACCATCTCTGTTGCCTACACCTTGTATAGTCATTTATACCTGTGCAAAATGATTGCAAAGTAGATTGCAAAACACTATCCTGTGAAAATAGTGTAAATTACAACACAAAATGCTGGCCCATTGTCCCTTTCTGTGGAGATGCTTAGACTATTGTCATCATATTATATTCCTGCTAAATAGATGGAGAAAAGAAAAAGAAGGGTATTGAGATATAATTTAATAAACTTTTTAATGTGCTGAATTTAACTACCTTAAAACTGAGAAATAAGTAATGGAGACCTTTAGAACTGCCCTTAGCTCCGAAGACATTCATTTTCCTTTCTTTTTCAGTTTGTATCTGATTTAGCCATGCCATTCATCAAAGCTTTAAAGAGAAATGGTAGGTTTGCACTGGTAAACTGGGTGTTAGATACCATCAGTAACTCTTAGTTAGTGATTACCTACACACAGCAAGCATGACACTAGCGTAATAAATTACATTAAATGAAGCAGTATATTGGAAAATGACTAAGGTTACCAAGCATTTTGACCTTAGGAATTCTTCCTGTGGCTAAAACAAAACTAAATTCTTTACATCTCTCTTTCCAAGAAGAATTCAGAATGCAGGCAAGTTGCTCAGGCTGAACATATGTGCTACTTAGATAAAGATTCACACAATAAACTTATTTGGCTAAGTATAAAATCAGAAGACTTATAATAGAGAGAATGTTATTGTTGGCATTGGATTTGGACCCAGCCCCTATACGTTTGTTCTGGGCGAGCACAACCCTCAGACTAACCACAACACCTGCCAGTTGATAACAGTCGAGTTTATTGATAAAGAGTGATAACAAAAAAGCAATAATACAAACAATCAAGCAATACTGTATCTACTGATCCTAGGGCTGTCATCAGAGTCAAAGTACATCTGGTCAGGATGCAGGCTCCACCCTGAGGCTCTCTCTCTTAGGTGTCAGCAGTCTGGAGATGGGATGATGTGGCCCACCCCCCCCCCTCTAGTGGGGTGCATGAGATGGGCTGCTGGTGTGTGCCTTCTGTCCATGGCAGCCTCAGGAACCCTTCCCAGGGGATGGGGATGGGGACCGCTCTCAAGGAAGAGAAGGTGGGACAAGAAGGAAAAGGGAGGGACTCTTTGTTAATCTCAAGTCTCTACTTTTGTATTCTCCTTCCCCCTTGATGACTCTTCATCCATGGCTATCTCTGGTTGGTTGTCTCTCTCTGGTCACACATCCATGTAGTCTTCTGGGCATTCTCCTAATTTGGTCTGTTCTCCCAAAACTGGGACTCAGGCCCCACTCTGTTCTGGGGCCTTGTAGCTGGTGTCACTTATCTCATGTTTGGGACAGTATGGTACATACTTCCTTGGTTCCCAGGCTATATGTCCTTGTTATGTTAAACAACCTGTCTGCTATGGCATGCTCCTCCTCAATTCTCAGGTGGAGTCCATCCATTGGCTTTGTGCTAGACAGCCCATCTGTTTCCAGGGCTATATGGAACTCTGTGTGTCAGACCCAAGCTCTTACAAATTAATTGACCCCTGCTGCCCATTTTATATATATCTATACCTATAAGCCAATTCCCCCAAAACAGACCTTTTTAAATAGGTTTCTAAGCCAATAGCTATAACGGGTAGGTATGATTTTTGGAAAATATTCTTGGCTCTAAACTTAGAATGCAGTCCCAGCCTTGACAAAGTCAGGGGATATTATTCCATGGCCAAGTCCTAGTGCTCGACTGACAGGTGAAACTTTAGTAGTAAAAGACTTCTTCAGGCACCAAAGCTTAGGTGTTTATGGCATTTAAAAAACTCCTGACTAATCTTATAAGTGCTTAAAGTTTCTCAGAGCCTAAATTTCCTTTAAGGACGTCTCTTAAATAACTAATTTTTTGCTTTAGGGAATGAATACATAGTTTCACTAAAATCCTAATAGCACAGATCAGGTAGGCCCATGCCTAATCTCTGACAGAATTCACAAAACTCTCACCTTTCAAAATTTTCTCACAGGATTCTCACTGTTTCTGGGCAACTGCACCAACCCCTGGAGGGTGTAGATGCCTTGGTGACATGGCCAATAGCAAACTGGATAGGGTGGTGGCACCCCTATGCATTCCTCCCTGAACTAGTGTATTCCCATCCTCGCTATCTCACCCACCACATATTAGTTGTAAAGAAATCAGGAGGAGTTGTTCAGGGAACAGTCCTAGCCAGAAGAAAAAATCACAGCTAACACAGCTGGCTCTTTTTTGGTTGCAGCAATATGGCTTGATAGCTTGACCTTAAGGGTCCATAATAAGAGCTCCTCCAGCCCCTACACTCTTACTTCAAGCCTCTGTATGTCTTATTACAGGCCTAAGTCCCTGCAGGGATACATGCCACCCCAGCATCAGGATACACAGTCCTGTCTGCACCCAAACTCTTAACTGAAGACCCACCAGCAGATCAGGGCAAGACACTGGGATCTGCCTCTCCTCTGCATCTCTTTCCAAGCCCCATAGTCCCAACTGGGGAGCTAGGCCAGGATCTCCTTGCTGCTGGGGCAGGGGGACACTGTCCCCACCCAGGCTCCACCACTGGAGTCTGCACTGGCAGCTCCTAGAGGCAAAAAGCAATCTCCAAGCCCGCACCAAGCAACAGCTGTCTCCTGGCCCCCTGCTCCCTACCAGCCCCCGGAATAGCTCCCTGGGGAGACTAGAGCTCCCCCTGGCTGGTGCAGAGCTGGTGGGGGTGGGTGCAGACTGCTGTCATGGGGTGTGTCCAGACGAGCACGCACATGCCTCTTGCCCCATCTCAAACCCCTTTGAGGCAGGACAACAGGCATGCGGAGGAACAAAAAAATGTTCCCCGCGCTGCAAGTTTGCAGCATGGGGAGCAAATTAGACCCCTGGATATCCAGGGGTCTAAAAAAATCAAAGTTTAAAAAAGCGGAGCAGGGCACAGTCCCCAACTGTGCCCTGAGGCCACTGGAGGTTGGGTCCTCCACAGAGATGCTCTGGCTGCCAGAGTGTCTCTGTGGTTGGCCCCTCACCCTGCTGCTGAAATACACGGCCAGCCAGGCCACGTGTTCAGCACCAGGGCTCCAGTGTCAGTGAGTAAGGAGTCAGGGGGGCTGGAGGAGTGGGGAAGGAACCATGGGGAGACTCCCACCGGCCCTGCTCACTCCCACCGGCCCTGTGAGCCTTGCAGGGGGGGTGGTAGCCCCTGTGGGGGCCATTTGGCCCCTGTTGGGGGCCTGAATCCTCCGTTGGGAGTCCATAGCCCTTGTGTGGGGGGCCAAACCCCCTGTTGGGGGCCATAGCTGAACCCCCTGTTGGAGGGGCCGTAACCCTTGTGTGGGGGCTGAAGACCCTGTGGGAGGGCAGCAAAATATATATTCATGTATTCATGAATTCATGAAATATGTATTTAGAGTTCATTTTATTATTATAAGAGACTTGCTTTAACACTGTAGATATATCAATAAAACATTGTCCAACTGATCGCTGTCTCTCTCTCACTCTCTCTTTATAGTGGTCTTTTGTATTACTTGTGGAGGAACATGGATTTGGGGGTATTTTACAGAGTGACTTGGGGATTTTTTTTTATCAGGGGTTTTTCAGTTTTCC
>NW_017729022.1:153351797-153352975 GCF_001723915.1 Gavialis gangeticus | reverse complement strand
TGCATATTTATACTACTGTCTGTCCTACGTTCAGGTTCCCTATGTTTTAGGGAACTTTTGGAGAGGCTCAACATATTTAAATCAGCAGATCCAGATGCTCTTCACCAAAGGTTGCTGAGGGAATGGGTGGGGGTCATAGCGGGGCCCCAGGCACAGCTGTATGAGCACTCATGGGGTTCTGGCCAGGTACCAGAGGACTGGAAAAGGGCCAATGTGGAGGGCCACAGGTGCTGGCCACAGGCTCTAGCCAGCAAATCCTGCCTGGTTGCAAATCCAGGAGGAGCCAGGCAGGGTTATTTTGCCCCAAGTGGTACAATTTGCTCCACAACAAAGTGAATGTCTGAGCATGTGCTCTGAGGCATAAAGCCCTGGCTCAAATTTGCACTGCTTCTATTTGAACAGCTGCAAGCGCACGTGCTTGCATGTGTGGACGTGCCTATGAGCAGTAAATCTGCTCCCACTTTTCTGTACATGTAGACATCTGCCCGGGGTGGGTTTACTCTAGTAGAAATTACTAGCTGCTGCAGGGGGCAGAGCAGAGTAGGAGCAAATCTGCTCCCAAATGCCTGCTTCTGTAAACACCTGCCCAGGGTAGGTTTATACCAGAGTAAATTACTTCAGAGTAAACCCATCCAGCAGCATTTACACATGTAGGTGCACCCCTAGAGAATCTAATCCCAAAATCATGACAAGATTCTGTGTTTTCCCTTACCTCACTCTTTTCTAGCATCATCCAAAAAGAATTAATCCATTCCTGCTTCTTAGAGGGTGTGATCCTATGAACTCTCCCACACAAAAAGATCCTACCTGTTACCTCTCAGCTCCATGTTCTTGGGGAACCCTGACACAGGATGCAGACTGTCTGACTCACAAAGAATCCCCCCCCACCTAAACAGAAACTGATTCAGATTCCCTCACCCTCATACAACCCCCCACATAAGGGTGACAAGAGTGAAACAACTGCCCTAGGCCTCATTTGCATCCGAGATGGAACAAGATGACCATTCATTTACATGAGAGATGGAGAACAGAAAGCCTGAAGCAGAGACTGCAAAGAATTCTGGGATCAGAGACGTAGGGGAGCACTGCATGATGCGGAATCTGTGTTCCAAATGCTAATCAAGCCACATTTACACACCCCCAGCTCAGCATTTATCAGACCAGTTCTTATCTGGATT
>NW_017729022.1:153347861-153351098 GCF_001723915.1 Gavialis gangeticus | reverse complement strand
TTTGTGTGTATGACTGATTTGGGGACTGGAGGAACCCAGCCCCACTGAAACTGAGTCCTGCAAGATAGCTCCATTGGGGGTGAGGGCTTGTAGAAGGGAGACATACAGCTCCGTATAGAAACACAAGTAACACAAGCAGCACATTAATAGAATTACCAAAACCCTAGAAATGTATCCCTAATAAATGAGCACACCCCAAAGTAATGGGCAAATCTGGAAACATCCAGTATGTAAACTTTTTAAACAAACGAATGAAGAAAAAAATATAAAGAGAAATTCAACTTTTTGAAGAGCTCGGTGGTACCATAGTTAAGGTACCTGACTTCTATGCACCTACCTGCCTGTAAGGATGCAAAAAGTTGCATGGAACTCAATGGGTCTGCTCAAGGCTTTGAAGTTAACCACATGCACAAGCATTTACAGGATTAAGGCTTTACCAGGAAGAACTTAAATCTCTCTGAAGAGGTACCATAAGAGGATAGTAAATAACACTGCACAAAATAAACATCACTCATTAGACTCTTTGCTAATAAGGAACAATATTAAAGAGATGAGAATATTAATGATCTTAAATACTAGACAAATATATAGATAACTTGGCTATGAAAGGCAGGAAATTTGTTTAAGATGTAGGAAAGTAAGACGATGTGGCATACTTTGATTTTAGTGATGCTTTTGAAATTGTCTCACATGACTTCCTTACAAGAAAGCAATGGAAATACAGTCTGTATCAAGCTACCTAAATTAAATTAAGGTGGATATATAACTAGTTGGTTAATTGTGTTTGATGTTGAACTAGGAGGAGATATCAATAGGGGTTCCTCAAGGATCTGCCCAGGTTCTAGTACTGTTCAAGATCTTATTAATAACTTGGAGGATTATTTAGTATATTTGCAAATAACAAGGTGGGGGTGAATGGCAGACACTTTACAGAACAGGATTAGGATTAATAATGATAAACTGGAAAAGAAAACCAACACACATATGCACAAATGCAAAATGGAAAATGACTAGCTAGGCTATAGTACTACATAAAAAGGCAAAGATGTTAGGACTGAAAGCTGACTGTGAGTATAATAATATAATAATATTACAGTATAATAGTATAATATTGTTGTAAAAAAGCTAGCAATATGTTGGAAGTGTTTTATGCAAGCCATGGGAAGTGATTCTTTCACTCTATTCAATGCTGATGAGGCTTCACTTCGAGTCCTGTGTCCAGTTCTGGGCACTGCACTTAAAGAAGATGTGGACAAACTGGAGAGACTCCACAGGAGAGCAACAAAAATGATTAGATGTCCAGAAAACATGACATAGGAGTATATAACAGATTATTTAAAGAAGACTGGGCACATCTACACAAGATGCTTTACTCAAGATGGGAGCAAATTGCTTTTCAGTGGGCATGTCTATACATAACGCTATGTCGCCATAGCAATGCGCTACGGTGATGTATAGTTTGCGGGCATCTACACATGACCAGCAGCTACTTAACCATAGTGACACACTCCCCCAATATAGCGCACCACAACCACAAAGTAGCTACTAAAAATAACCATGTACCATGCTTACAGTGCAGTACAGGCTGTAACAGCAAGATGATTTAGTATTTCCTCTTGGAAGTACTAAATCACGGTGCAGTAACAACATTGTCATCATGACATGTGTAGACTTACCCAGTAAGTGTCACTACCTACATGTGCAGACACTTACTGTGCAGCAGTTTGCTCTAATCACCAGTAAATTCGCTACCTGTAAAAACAAGTAGCAAATTTACATGGAAGTAATTACTACACAGTACAGCAAGTGTAGACAGCCGACTGGAAGCAAATGTGCTTCTGAACAGGCAGGCAGCAGTGGGCGGGAGATTGTGCCCTGCCCCCAGGAACTGCCAGCTACCAGAGCAGGCTCTGCCACTGGAGCCTGAATAGGGAAAATGTCCCCCTACCCCAGCAGTAGGGAGCTCCCAGCCTTCCATGGGCCTGGGAGATTCTTATCTCCAGGATGGTGAAGCAGGGGCTGGAAGCTCCCTGCTGCTGGGGCAGAGGGATATTGCCCCACCTTAGCCCACCCCAGCAGCAGACAGATCCCAGGGGCAGGGAGCAATCTCCTGGTCACATGCACCCTGCCAGCCCCTGGAGCTCCCCTTGGCTGCTTCAGGGGGCTGGTGCAGGCCTGGCAGGAGCAGACTGCTGCCACAAGCAGCAAATCTGCTCCCAGTTCCTGCCTGTATAGATGCCTGCCCAGGTTAGGTTTAGTTTAGAGTAAGTTACCCTGGAGCATTTGCATGTGTAGATGTTCCCACTGAGGGGGATTTTGGAACAGATGGTATTTGGGAGCAGTCTTCAAATACAAATGGGATGGTGATCAATTGTCCTCTGTCTCCACTTGGGACAGAATAAGAAATAATTGGCTTACATTGTAATAGGGAAGATTAATGTTAAGTATTAAGAACTTTTCAACTGATTTTCTGACAGAGTACCTCGGAAGGTTGTGGAATAGCTATCTTTGGATGTTTTTAAGTACAAGCTGGACAAATATTTATCTGAGTTAGTTTGTGCAGGGATCCTGTCTTGGACTAGATGGACTCTTGATAACCTTTCCAACCCTATTTTTTCTATGACTCTGTGATAAGTAGAAGTAAAACCAAAAAAGCTTCTGTAACCCAGGCGGTACTCCAAGAGGTACCCCCTCTCCAATTGAAGGGATCAAAGCAGGTGCACAGGCACTGTGGGAGGTGTAAGGACTCTCCTCCCCCTATAGAGCAGAGCCAGACCACCAATGGGGACTTAACCATATACCTTTTAATACCCGGAACATAACAGGCATAAATCAGAGGGTATAGTGGACACTACAATGCCCCAAGGGGGCAGGATTCAACAAAGGTTAGACACTTACAATCATTGACAAAAAACAGGGTTAACAAAATATAAAACACAGACAGCAGCACAAACAATACGGGTTGGTGAAATATAAAAAGGCACAAAATGCAAAATGTCAAATGACAAGGAATATAGGGCCTTGGTACCTAGAGGGGGGAAAACACAATGGCCCCTTTCCACCGCAAGAAGATCTGCTTTTTGTTATCTCACTCATCCCAAGTCACCTCAGTTGGGACTTGAACCCAAATCTCCCATGTGGTAAGTAGGAACACTACCACACAGCCACCACTGGTGGCAGTACTCCAGCCTGCTAGGGGTCTTGACCTTCCCAGAGCCCTAGCCTCCTGTCAAGCTA
>NW_017729022.1:153339937-153342861 GCF_001723915.1 Gavialis gangeticus | reverse complement strand
GTCGCTGCTCAGATCCTTCCTGGAGCGGGGGGAGCCTCTCCTGCTGGCTGCAGTCTCTCTAGGGGATCCTGGAGCCCAGTGGGGAGCCTCTCCTGCCAGCCACATGCCGAGCTACTGAGGGTCCCACTGCTGCCTGCAGGTCCTGCTCTTTCAGGCTCTTCCGGGGCACTGCTCCTGCCCCTCTGGCTCAGCTCTTGCCAGCTCTGTGATGCTCCTTCCTTGTTGTCCCTTGCTGGTCTGCCCCCTGAGTCAGCCCATGCTGCCCCTTTTATCCCTCTCCAGGTGACCAAAGGGGCCAAGCAGGACACGGGGGTGAGTCTCTGGGGCCTGGTTGATGCAGAAAGGGAAACCCAAGTCCTCCAATCATCTTTTACCCCTTCAAAACCCCTGGGCCAAATCATTACCAGATTGGTGAGGAAAGGGAATCCCAAGTCCTCCAATCATCTTTTGCTCTTTCAAAACCCCTGGGCTAGGTCACTGCCAGCTAGCCCGTCATACTTCTCAAGCAATTTACGAAGTAAAAAATTCAATTGTGATGAGCTATTTGAAGAATCAGAGAACTTATTGCAATTCCAAAGTAATGAAATATGATACACATCTGAAACAAAATCTCCATAACAAAGACAGAAGAACACTTAGTAAAGGTAAAAGTATCTATCTTTACAGAAATAAATTGGATCTAGGAAAATCAGGCATTTCTGGCTATATATGTATCATCTTAATCTAGGTGAAGCACTTTGCCCAGATCTCATATTTACAACAAAATATGAGATGGGGTCATTTTCTTTCTAGGAGGTTGGAATACATTGCTGTAAAAATAATGTGAAACAAACAGATCTACAAATGCATATTGCTTACACCTATGTGGTACCCCACTGAAATAAAAGGAATTCAGTGATTTCATAGACATGAGGGCTGGAAGGGACTTCATAAGATCATTGGGTCCAGCCCTGTGCCCAAGGGGCAGGAAGTCAGCTAGGGTCAAAGGATCCCAGCAAGATAAGCATCCAAATGTTTCTTAAAAGTATCCAGAGTAGGTACTTGCACCACCTCTGGGGAGAGTCTATTCCAGGCCTTGGGGTTTCGGACAGTAAAGAAGATTTTCCTTATGTCCAGCCTAAAATGGTTTTGCGGGAGTTTGTGACGGTTGGACCTTGTCAGCCCTTGGGGTACACTGGTGAACAGGCATTCCCCCAGATCCTAATGCACACCTCTTATGTACCTATAGGCTGCCAACAAGTCACCCCTGAGCCTGCGCTTCTCCAGAGTCCCATAGCTTGTAGCCTGTCTTCATAAGGCCTGTTCTCCTGCCCTCTGATCATGCATGTGGCTCTCCTCTGGACTCTTTCAAACTTCTCCACATCCTTCCTAAATTGTGGAGCCCAGAACTGGATGCAGTACTCTGGCTATGGCCTCACCAAGGCCGAGTACAGCAGGAGGATGACATCAGGGCTGTGTGAAGCTTCAGTCACTGATTCAATTCGGCAGAGATTTGGCCTGATTCAGCAATTGAATCTCTGAATCTGAATGAAATCAGGAGACCCTTTAATCTCTCTGAATTGAATTGGAACCCTCCAAATCAATTCAGAGAGATTCAGAAAGATTTGATAATTCGGACATAGATGCAGCTTTAAATGTTTTTTCTACATATCTCAAGGTATCAGCAGCCTCGTGAATGCTGAGATGCTGGGGAGAATGGAGTGTCCCACAGCAGCATGAGGGGTCCCCAGTGAGCTGGACAGTGAACCTGGAAATGGACCAGAAGATCTCCTAGTTCAGTTCTGGGCCTGCCAGGGAGCACACGGGGGACCACCCCCCACCCACTGGCTCAGCGATTGGTGCCTTCTGGTCTGGGGGGGCACCTGGAGTCTTCCTGCAGCTGATTGCTAGCTGTGGTATTGGTACCAAAAGCCAGAGTTTTGCTTGCTTTGTCAGCTGTGGTATCGCATTGATGATTCATGTTCATTTTGCGGTCAATCATGATTCTCAAGTCTCTTTCAGTCGTGGTGCTAGCAAGTGTAGCATAGCCAAGCCTATAAGTGTGATGTGGGTTTTTTTCCCCTGGGTGGAGCACCTTGGATTTCTCCATATTGAATGCCATCAGGTTTTCATCCGCCCACTTTGCAAGTCTATCGAGGCTGGCCTGGATCACCAGCCTGTCCTCAAGTGTGGACACTCTTCACCAAAGTTTGGTGTCATCAGCCAACTTAGTCAGTCTGGTTATGACACCAGTGTCCAGATCATTTATGAAGACATTAAAGAATACAGGTCTGAGAATGGAGCCTTGGGGGACACCACCGGTCACTGAGCGCCATGTTGATTCGGTTCCATCAACTACCACTCTCTGGAGCCAGTTCCCCAGCCATCGGACTGTGGAGTAATCAAAGCTGCAGTTGCCCAATTTTTCCATAAGGACATCATGGGGTACTAGGTCAAAGGCCTTTTTAAAGTCCAAATATGTGATATCTTCCCTTTTGTCTAGGTGATGCATCACCTGGTCATAGAAGGAAATGAGATTGGTCAGGCAAGACCTACCTGTAACAAACCCGTAATGGCTATCCCTCAGAATGTTGCCTTCTGTTAGCCTGTCAACAATGGTTTCTTTGATATTTTTTTCCAAAATCTTCCCAGGGATTGAGGTCAGACTGACTGGCCTCTGGTTTCCCAGGTTTTCTTCAACTTTCAACTTACATTTAAACTTACCTGTTCATAGCAATGGGTTTGGTTCCAAGATTAGAGCCTAAGGCCCCAGTAATTTACGTTGGCATTAAAAGCCAAATGTGATATGCTCAGCAAAAAATTCTGAAGGAAATGTGCATGGAAAGCACACATATCGTTCTGAAATTTCAAGTTATCCTTGAAAGAGAAAGTTCTTAGATTCCCTGCATAGAATCATAGAATCATAGAAGTAGGGTCGGAAGGGA
>NW_017729022.1:153338150-153339926 GCF_001723915.1 Gavialis gangeticus | reverse complement strand
TGATGAAGAAATTGAACAGTGCAGGCCCAAGGACCGAGCCTGCAAATAAGGAGGTATTATTTTTAGCAAACTAAAAAAATAAAGACGATATAGACTAAGAGAAAACAGTTAAACTTCTCAGCTGAAGTTTTGAAAAAGCAGTAATAAGAAGAAAATGATGAACAGTACAACCTTACAAATACTTCCCTGCTTTTCTACAATAATCTCATATTAAAAATTATATATTAATTAAAATATCCCGCAGAAGAGAATGGATACTATTTTGATTATTACATAAGCTTTGATATCAGCCGGTATGCTTATAATATATAGTAAGTCATTTTCAATTTAAAACCTTAAGTGATGGAAATGTTAAAATGAAACGTAAAATAAAACATTTTTTCTTGTTCAGTCAGACAATCAGAACTCACAAATAAAAAAGCAAATGTTGCTTAAATATCTGTTAGTGTAATGCCACCAAATAAACAGTTTTATTTACAACCCAAGTCTTTCTTACATGCTTTTCACATTTGTGCTAATTAAAAGGCCAGAGTGAAGAAACAGCAGGGAAAAAAAGTTTCATATGGTAAACAAAGATTATTTATTACTCTTCTGGAAAATTATGAGCATTGGTAATGTCTACTATACAAAAAAAGCTGTAGGAAGGCATTATTTTGTTACCATGAAATGCTTCTATATTTACCTTGCAGATTCACAGAACCGTTAGACATTATGTCTGCTGATGACTCACACTGACTCATCCAGTAAGCAGCACTCTGCTACCTTGCTTCTATACCCACACACAGGGATATGATTTCCAGAGACAGCAGTTTCTTTAAAATTTAATTTAGCATGTTTCAGTTACAGGCACACATACCATCCTGCAATTTTAACTTTATTTATATTTAAGTTGTATTGCATGTGCATTCATAGATTTTTGAAGCTTTATTTTTAAACCCAATTTTTCAAATTAAATGCATAGGCTCTGCTATTTTTCTTTCCAGTATGAAGGTTTTGTTTATAAATGTTTCAGTTTTACATAAGGAATAATTACTGAAGTTTATGCAAAACAGCAGCTTAATACTTGGTCAATGGACTTTTGCCATTGTTTAATAGAAGTAGTGTAAATTCTCAGTTGGAAAATGTCTCTAGTCATTGGTTATGAAATAAGTAATGAATGAACAATATTTCTGTTGGTGTAAATAAGGGGTTAGTTCATTGAGGTCAACAGAGTTACATGATATAAAACCTGATGTAAGATCAGAATCAAGTGCAATAAATGTACTGTCAATGGGCACTGTGTCATTGACTTCAACAGAAGGAAGGTTGGAATCATTTCTATTCTTCTCTGGGGTCAGATAAAATGCTGATATATTATATTATCCAGATAAGGAATTCTTGTCATAACTGTACAAACAATGCATTGATTTAAAAAGGAGAAACACAATAAGTGGTACTTTTTTGCATCTCTAGTATGCATCCTTTTCAGAAAGGTATATTTGTTTTAGACTAACTGCCCCAGTCCTCAGGTTTCAAGGCTATTTTTCATAAGAATCTGCAAATTTTTCTTTAAAAGAGACAGAAAGGGTAAGAGAGAAACCATATATAATAATGGGGTCTAGACTTTTGGCCTAGATGTAATCTGGAACCATTTGCTTTTTAATATTCACTGGTAAAAGATTGTCCTCAGTGCAAGAAAACGGGGATCAGATTTCCTCAACAATCCTTCTCCAATGGGAGTAGGATCAGACTCTTCATCATACCTACAGGTTGGGGAACTCCCCTCTTGTCAGCACA
>NW_017729022.1:153337442-153338139 GCF_001723915.1 Gavialis gangeticus | reverse complement strand
TCTCTTCCAACCCTAGAAACTATGAAACTATGAAACTATGGCAGTAAAGGTCTCCAGAAACTGCTTTATTCCACTGAGGTAACAGTTCTAACCTACCTTCATGCCATCCACTCTTTCTTAGAAAGTTCATGGCCTCAGTGGTGGATTTACCATGAAACAAACCATGCAGTGGCATGGGGTCCCCAATGACAGGGGGCCTCAAATGCAAGACAAATCTGACAAATGACCGAACTTAATAAGCGTTGCAAGTCGCAAAGTGGTTCAGGCTTTCTGCATTCTGTGAACTTCTTCTTCAAACTGTATTCTAAACACGTTTTTTTGAAGTAGCCTAGAAAAGAATTTGCTTCACCATATTTTTGCTGTCTCAAATGTTCTTTTTCTTGGCTGGGTCCTGGGAGGGTGGGGGGGGCATAAATGAAGCTGTGCACAGGGCCCCACTAACTCTAAATCTGCCACTGCAGTGCCGATGTGTAGGGGGTGCACGGGAGTGCACATGTGTTTCCCTGTGAAGCCAGGCCAACCCACAGGATCCCAATATTGCGCTGTTAGACAGGAGGGCGTGGTACACAATTGCACATGCACGCACTCAAAAATCAATTAGGTGCATGCATACATGCACTAGGCGCATATACACACTCTAGGTGCGTGCATTCCCACCAGGTGTGCACACGCATACTACCAATCCAGGCACACTACA
>NW_017729022.1:153318034-153332442 GCF_001723915.1 Gavialis gangeticus | reverse complement strand
TTTCTTGGCTGGGTCCTGGGAGGGTGGGGGGGCCAAAAATGAAGCTGTGCACAGGGCCCCACTAACTCTAAATCTGCCACTGCAGTGCCGATGTGTAGGGGGTGCACGGGAGTGCACATGTGTTTCCCTGTGAAGCCAGGCCAACCCACAGGATCCCAATATTGCGCTGTTAGACAGGAGGGCGTGGTACACAATTGCACATGCACGCACTCAAAAATCAATTAGGTGCATGCATACATGCACTAGGCGCATATACACACTCTAGGTGCGTGCATTCCCACCAGGTGTGCACACGCATACTACCAATCCAGGCACACTACACATCCAAAATTACCAGCTTAGGCAAATGCACACCTATCACCAATTCAAGCACCTACACACACTATACAGACTGTCACCGCCGGGACGCGACTAGCTGTTCTCGGGCCGCTCTTCCCTGGGTGATTGGTGTTGTCCCTTGCCAGCGTTCCCGCCTTTGGCCGAGCAGATGTTCTCTGCCCGACTCCTTGACACTCTTCCCACCTGCCATGACTTGGTGTTACCAGTGTTTGTGGTCAGTCGTCGTGCGTGCCCGTGGCCCAGGGTTCCCCGGTGGTCACTCTTGGGGCTCCGCCACCCCTACACCCCAGCCTCACACCGCCTTACGGTGTTGCCAAGCAGTTAGTCATCTTGCTCTTGGATTATTACTCAAAATGGAGTGCCAGCTTCCCTCCCTGTAACAGAGACTATGCCTACTACAGGTCTAATGCCCTCTGGTCTCCCCTAGAACTCAGGGAAAAGACAAACCTAACACGAAACAGAAAAAAAAGGCTCAACACAAACTGGGCATACCGCCACTTTAATTGCCCCCCCCCATGCCTTACTGTAGCCCCGTCTGCTTCATGCCTAGGCATTCAATCTTTGCCCATTCCCGGCACCTCACAGTCCAGCGGCGGCGTATCCTCCGGAGGCACCTCTCTCTGGGCTTCCCCGTAGACTCTCCTCCTCTGGCTGCCTTCATCTGGGATATCCTCTGTGGTAACACAGGGGCGATCCCGGGTCTCCCTACCAGTCGTGCTGGCAACGTTGCTCTTGCAGCGTCCCTGTCTCTTCTCACCCCCGTCTGGGGTGTTTCTTCCCTCGTGCTCTGTTGCTCCTGCCTGTCCAAGGGGCGAGGGCGTTGGGAGAAGCGTCTCCTTCCCTCTTCCCGCAGCGTGTGCCGCCATTTTTATTTGTGCCGGCCGGCACTCCACGCTTGTGTCACCGGCCGGCCGCAGCTGAATAAACAAGTGGCTGACGAGCTGCGTGGGTTTCACCTCCTGTCCTCCATTCACTGGCTCGGGAGTTGCCAGTATCTTTGCGTCCTGGGACACAGACCAAAATAAATTAGACTAGAATCTATTATCAATACCTGCATACCCAATACACATACATGGATCACTAATTCATATACACAGTTGACTTCCTAACTTGGGTGTTGTGATGTGTATGTATGTATGTGCTTGGTGCACTTGGGATACCTGGGGAAAAGTTAAGGTAAGAAAGTGGAAGAGCAGGGAGTGAAAGTTACCGAGACAGGGATTAGAACTGGTAGACTTGAGAGAACTGGGCTGAAGAACTGAGGCTTGGGGGTTACTTTAGGTTAATTGACCTTAATTGATTAAAAGGGCAATGTCCAAAGCCTGAAGAACAGGGGAGAGACTGGGACCAAAGCCAGAGCTACAGGGGAGCCAAAAGGTAAGCGGGGAGAGAGAAACTGAGACATGGGGTGCAGGGGAGCTATAGAGGGTGTGAAGGAAACTGGGAGCTGACTCCAGGAACCAGGGGAGGGGCTGCCAGTGCCGGGAGCTGGAGAAGGGCTCTGGCTGCTGGGAAACCTGTGGGGAAGTTGGTAGCAGGCCAGAGGTCTGTGGGGGAGAAGGGTCAGCTAATGAGGGTGTGGGGGAAAGCTGGAGAACACAGAGGAAAGGGGCAGGAAAGGTTGGGAACAGGAGGAGAGAGGAGAAAGAGAGAGAGATGGGGAGAGATAGCAGAAGGCAGAAATGAGAGGGGCTGAGAGGCTAAAAGTGGCAGGAAGAGCTTCGGAAAGACAGGGGAAGGAGGCAGTGGACAGCAGAAATGGGGCCAGGAGGCTAGAAGTGGCAGAAATGGTGGGAAGGGCTGCATAAAGATGTGGGAAGAAGGCGGTGGACAGCAGGAATGGGACAGGAAAGGTAAGATAAGGCGAAGTCTGGGTTCTGCGATCCCTCTGATCCTGTGCCGGGGTCTCTCTTCCCAGATCCTTCTCTCTGTGTGGATCTCTCTTGCAGCTCCTCCTCTCTCTCTCACTCTCTTGGGTGCCCGAAGGCACCCTTCCTCTTCTTCCTCTCCTTTTTATCCTCCAGGGTTTAGCCACCATTGGCTCCTTAGGGCCAGGGGCCCGCCCTCCACATGGGGTAATCATTTCCAGCTGCCCCTCTTTTCCTTAACAACAGGGTCTCAATGAGAACCCTGTTACAGTCACATCCCCCTCGGTCATCAGGATTGGCCGTGGGAAGTGCTCCCCTGATTCAGGAGGCACAATTGCCCATGTGCCACTGCATGGACTCCTATTTCAGTATGCCAGATAAGGCGGTATTTTTAGTTTTCTGGTATGCATGCTTCATTTTTCTTTCCCCTGTGGTCAATCACAGATTACATTTCTGCCCTGCAATGATTCATATATACTACTGTTCTCTCTCTGGGTGCATATACATGTGCAATTTATGGGCGTTCGTAGATGACACTTTAAAGCCGATTTAAAGCAGGTTGAATGTCTTTGAAACCGCTTTAATGGCATTGCTGTTTGCACATTTGATGGTGTATTGCATGTTAATTCCAGCTGCTGTAGTACATTTAGTGGCATAATGCACCTTAAATGACTTTGGGATGCAGCAAATGACTTTGGGGCGCTGCAAAGTAAAACACCTCTGAGGAGTTTTAGTTTTCTATCCTATAGCCATAGAGGGAAGCACCAGGCTCCGTGTTGCTTGGGGGCTGTGCAGGCAGACTGTGCAGGCAGTCCGGCAGCAGCCCAGGAAGGCAGGTTCCACAGAAGGAAAAAAAAATAAACGACGAGCTTGATCTTTTCTTTCTTTTTCCCCCCAGAGCCTGCCTGCCTGAGCTGTGATGGTGCCCCGTGCTTCCCTCCATGGCTGCAATGCCCCCCAGAATTGCCTGAGCCAGGTGCCCACGGGTTGGTGCTGCCTGGGGAGGAGGGCTGCCGCTGCCACAGAGGGAAGCACCAGCCCTCCCCCGCCCTCTGCAGCTCAGGGACCACTCTGCCTGCTAGCAGCTTGTTACCCCCTCCCCGCCATTGGAGGCAGATAAGGATCGGGCTCTGACACATGTATACATGACACAGGGGTTTACTTCACTCTAAATTGACGTGGTGTTTTTAAAAAAACACCGCTTTAATTTAAGGAGAATTAAACCACTGTGTCGTATACAAATGCCCTATGTGCCTGAATTTACTGCATAGTAAATTAAGGCACATTAAACTGCTCTCAGGCACACAGCCACGTGTGCCCACAGAAGCAAATTTGAGCCCATTGGGAGCAGTCAAATCCAGGGCTGCTCCTGCCCTGCTCTGACCGCCCTGCATCTGCTAGTGGGAGCTCCAGGCTCCAGTTGCAGCTGCCCAGGTGCTAGCCTGAGGCTGGCAGGGGGCTCTAGGGGAAGCTCCAGGATGGCAGGGGACATGGGAGATAGCTTCAGGCTGGCAGAGGACTCCAGGAGCAGGCTCAGGCTGGCAGAGGGCTCAAGAGCAAGGCCTTCGCTGGCAGGGGAAGCTGTCCTGGGAGTCTGTGGCCCACATGCCATGGATACTCTTTGCCCTCCCCCTGGCAGCAGTGGCCAAGGCACCATGTCCATGAGGTGCTCACTGACTACCTCCTCTTCCATCCACTACAGTTGCACCATAGGCCCATAGTGCAACTCCAAGAGCATGCACCCCATGGACAGTTTGCAAGAAACACCAAACTTTATTTTCTGCCACAACACAACAACTGACCCTCCTCCCTCATAACAATGGACTCCCTCCTGCCTTCCCCAACAATAGACCCACTCCTTCCTCAATGGCAGACTCCCTCTCTCCCTCCCAACAACACACCCTTCCCTAACCCCAATGTGCACCACCAATAAGGACCCACTTTCTGTGCAACTATGTACAGTGTCTGTTTTATGAACTGCTGGGGGGGTGGGGGAGAACAGTGGGGTGGAGGCACCTATGGCATGGATCCCAGGGCACCCCAGCTTCTGCTGACACCACCATGGGTGTGGATACCATGGCAACCGCAGTGGGATGGGGGATGGCCTGGGGGTGAGGGTGGGCACTGTTCAGCCTGCTCTCCCTCTCTTCCAAGGGCCCAGGGCCAGCAGGGCCCTTTGTGCGGAGCTGTCTGAGCCACAGCCAATTCCCCCTTAGGGGCCATGTGACAGCTGGGTGAGTGGCAGCCTAGGCAGGAGGGAAGGCTACAAGGGGACCAGGTTCAGGGGTAGGGGCAGGGGCCCAGGCTTCTACAGGCAGTGCTGCACCTCCTCCCAAGCCCACTGCGGGGCTTAGCACTGGCCCACAGGCAGTTGCTAGGGCCAGGTGGGGCCAGGGCTGGGGCCAGGGTGTCAGGTGGCATGAGTATGACTGCCAGGGCCAGCATAGTGTCAAGGATGCACCAGTCTTCCTCCATCGCCTTCACTGCCTGGCACACCATGGTGCACTACTCCTACTGGGCCTTGAGCAGCCTCTCCAGGAGGAAGAAGCGCCTCTCCTTGAGTGCGTGCTGCTCCTGGTCCCTCTCCAGGTTCTGGTGGTGCCAGGCCCAAGAGCCCACAAATTGCTTCTCTGTCACAGTAACCTGCCACTCCAGGAGCACAGTGTGATCCTGGCTCTGGTGCTGGTGGAGGCAGTGCATGTGGAGGGCACCAACTGATGGTGGTGGCATCCTTGCAGCTGCATGTCTGCCAGCAGCTGGTTGTTCTCCCCCACACGCAGCTCTTGGTCCTGGATAGCAAGGACAGAGAGGTTCCTTGTGAGAGTTTGCAAAATTTCAGAGATAACATGCACTGTACCAAGAGGCTGTGTACTGGCTACCCTCGGTTCAAGGGCTGGGCATGCACAGGTGCCAGGGACCATGCTAAGTTGGCTGGGGGAGCCCTTCCACAGGTGGCCATCAGCCAAGCCTTCTCTCCCTGCTTCCACAGTGGGGGCAGGCAGGCTACTTGCCACTTGCCACAGGTAGCCTGCCTTCCCTATTGCCTATCCAGGCCAGGCTGCAGCTGCTGCAGCAGCTCAAAACCAACTCTTTGCCCCTGCCCCTCCACCCCCACTTCTCCTCCCTACAGACCAGGCAGTTTGCTCCCATGCTGCTGGGCCCATAGTGCCAGGTTCTGGGGGGTGAGTTGCTCCTGACCAACTGGGATGCAGAGCTGGTGATTCCCCCCTCTCCCCCTGACAGCCCTTTCCAGAGAGGTTCCTTACTACCTCTACCATGCGTGGCCTGCACCCAAGCATACCCTGATCAGAGTCACCCTAGCATGCTACGACGAGCTGTTTCAGCACACCAAGACATGCCCAACCCACTATGTCCTGATTCTGCTGATTGCCATGGTTCCCTGGGAGCAGCTAAGAACATGGCATGGGGCCCTGAACTTTGATAGTACTTCAGGCAAGCTTGCACATCCCCACAATATGTGCCACTACCTGGAGGGGTATCTCTGCCTATACTATGAGTGCCTGACCCCTGCAACCAAGGAGGAGATTGCCACTGCCATTGACAAGTTTCTCCACATGTGATGGAACCCTAGCTGCCTAGCTGGGAGCCCATGGGGTGCTCAGTAAAGTCCTGAACTTTCTCCCACCTCCCTGTGTGTTGTGAAGGGAGACTTCAGTGGGTTGGGGGGGGAACTCAGCCAGGAAGAGTGGGGAGGGAAGGGTCCCTTGTGTGGGGCCCCTGGCTCTATGTGTGCAGCCCATGGGCAGGTGTATTAGCTGGCACAGGCACAGGTGGCCATGGTGCTCCCACTCCCCTGACCCTCTTCCCTGTGTCAGGGTTACCAGATGGGAATGACAGGTGCTCCCAGTGGTCAGATTCCATGCCCAGCTGTGGAGACATGGTTTGACTACCTGCAGAGTCCCAGGGTGCCATGGCACAACCCCTGGCCACCCAGGCAGCAGCCCCTTATTGGGAGGAGCTGGAGAAAGCCAGTGCAGGGGCCATCCCCAGCCTGTCCTCAGTGTTGTTGGCCCACTTCTGGAGTAGCCAGAGCAAGTGCTGGCCCAGGCTGTCCAAGTGAGGCTGAGGTTATGCAGCACTCTGGGATCTGGCACTGCTGCGGACCTCACAAGAAGCTGTCGGGGCCAGGATGTGGTCCAACTGGTGCAGGAATGGCATGGACCTGCGTGCAGCCCCCCAGACCACCAGTTGTGGTCCCTGACATGGATCCACTGTGCCCACAGGGCCTACAGCTTAACACATCACTGGTGGCTGGAGCACTGGGGGCTAAGCTTCTGTATGTGCTCTGCTATGGCCACATAGATGTGGGTGTTGGCCCTCATCCCTGGGCAAACTGGCACTGGACTGCTATGGCGATGAGGCCTGTCATTTCCTTGGTTTAGTTTGGCCCCCTGGCTGCTGTCTCCATTGCTGGAGAGCCCAACATTGCAGCCACTGCCAAGGACCCTGGGGGGTTAGGCCAGGACTCCAGGTAGTGGCATTGGGTTGCATGTGCCCTCTGGCATGGGATATGGTGGCCAGGAGACAGGCTCTGCCCAGAAGGAGTCCTGGGGGGCAGAACTGGGGTTCCCAGGGTTGTAGCACTCAGGACATGCTCTCACTGGTGGGACACAGAGCCCACAGGACAGACAACTGCTGGCAGGGGCCCCGGAGCCAGGCCAGGGGTCCAGAGGCTAGTATTGATCAGCCAAAGAGCTGCCCTTGCCACATGGCTACAGAAACTGCCAGTCATGTGGCTCAGCACCAAGCAGGAGGCTGGCTCCCTACTGATGCAGCTGGCCAGGTATAAACTGTGCCTGACAATAGCATCTACACATGGGATAAAGCGCATTAGCTTAATGTGCCATTTTCTAGTACCAAGTATCTGTCGGTACTTGCAAATGGCACATTTACTAATGTGCAGTAATTGCTGTGTGTGTGCTTAGTTAAAGTGCCCCCACTGCCATTTTGAAGTGTGGGATGCTGAATACATGAAATGCTGAGGGCATACTTTAATTAAACTGGCTCCCAAGAACCCCCACTCTGGAGCACATATAAAGATGCCCTTGTATTTTTATTTTGGAAAAACTAAAATCCAAAACTCTGCTGTTTTGATTATTTCTCCCCCTACACACTGTTCATGCAGAACCTTCCTACTAAAGCTTTCACCAGAACACAGTTGTTTCTGTTGTTATGAACTGGGTTAAATTTCTATAAAAACTGAAGGTATAACTGATCCCATTTATTTAAGATAGTTGTAAGAAGCCATAAAGCTCTTTTATAGGTAAAGTGGCTCACACAATGGAAGCATCATCCAAAACACAGGCTGATAGCAAAGCTTGAACAGAAGCTAAACCAAGCGGGCCAATGGTCTTCTGTGGGAACAGATACAGTAAATGCATGGGTATGTGCACCCACAGACACCCAGACAAGCACATTCCCATTGTAAGGCACCCAGTACATTTACAGTGGAACTGTGCTTGTCTGGGTCTCTGTGGGTGCATGTACACATGAAATTAACAGGTAACAATAAACTCTGGCACAGTTCACGCCAGAGTTTATTTCTCCCAGGCACAGAGTTTACATGTGTACCCAGGACTGCAGCACGTTGAGCCAGTGGGGAGCATTCTGAGGCTGGAAGAGCATGGGGAGGGGGGAGGGGGGCAACCTGCTTTGTCCTGGCTGAATGTGCTGCTGAGAGGCTGTCTATAGCACCTTTGTGCCCTAGCCAGCCATAGTCACCATCTACACATGCAGTTCAGTGCATGTAACTACTCCGCTGTAGAATAGTACTTGTCCCAGACAGTACTATCCTATGGTGGAGTTAATTAATTTACTGCACCTTAAGACAGGTGCATATATAGATGGTGACTAATTAATCAGCTCCACAGTAAAGTGCACACGTAGATACTTCCTGCAAGAGAAACATAAAAAAAGACCAGAGAAGCTGAGAGTGAAAGCAGCATGGAAGCATCAGGTATGATTTTCAGTAATCCCTCCAGGCCCAAGGTGTTTGAGAGATATTTCCCTTATTCAATGAGTGATTGGTTGCTACTGACTCCCAGTAACTGAACATGGCTTCTGTAGAGATATCCTGTTTCTGAAGCTAAATCACTTAAAGGTACAGTTCCCCATTGTAACAGAACACAGGGTGTGCTCTGTTACTGAAAGAGGCACGAGCAAGCAGCTAAGCAGTTTGCAGGTGGCTGCACTCCCAATCAGGTAATTGGGCCTGATTGGGAACAGGGCCCAGCTTTTTATTATAAAAGCAGGGCCCTGAGCAATGTAGCCAGCAGTCTGCTCCTAGCAACTGGGAGAATACCACCTGGCTGGAGCTGCTGGTCATACCATCTTGGAGGTACAGGATAGGAGCTATGGGGATGGCTGGAGGCTCCTGGTTCTGGGGCATGACCTAAAACTACACCTTGCTGGGGCTGGATGGTGTGGTGGGACTGCCAGTGCCAAGAAATGCCACACCCCAGTGAAGGGTGAGAGCCTCAGCCTCCGCTGCCTTGCAGGTGACCCCGTGGAGGAGAAAGGCTAGGGGAGCACACCCCAAAGAACAAAACAGGAGCCCAGGCTCATAGTGAGCACTGAGGAAGTGCCCGGGTTATGAAGGGACCTGAGGCAAAGCACAGGCTTGCAGCCAGTCCTGAGTGGCATTAAGGAGCCGGATGTGAGACTCCAAGGGGGTTGGGGCCCTAAGCCAAGGGAGCTTGATGTGAGGCTCCTCAGGCAAGGGGATAAAGGATTGTTAAGGCCCAGTGTGGGGCACAGGGGATGAGCTTGGGGATATTGAGAAGCCCAGTGTGGGGCATATGGGGATTGAGGCCCAGCGTGGGGCATGACAGAACCATGAATGTCCCAAGCTGGGCTTAGAGCCTGAGAAAAGGTAGGGGGTGGGAGTGCTGAGTGAGTAGGGGCTGGGAGCCCTGAGTAGATGGTTTTAAGTCCCAGTGTGAGGGCACAATGATAAATAATCCCAATGTGAGGGCATGGCGACTACAAGCTCCAGTATGAGGGCATGGGAATGAGAGCCCTGACACTGGCAGTCCCACCACACCATCCAACCCCAGCAAGGTGTAGTTTTAGGTCATGCCCCAGAACCAGGAGCCTCCAGCCATCCCCATAGCTCCTATCCTGTACCTCCAAGATGGTATGACCAGCAGCTCCAGCCAGGTGTGTTGGAGTGAGGGTCCCAGTGTGAGGGCACAAGAGTGTGGGTCCCACTGTGGGGCACTGGAGTAGTATGGATGCCATCTGCAAGGCATGGGACATGGTATAAGGGAGGTTGGAGCCATGTACATAGGCCGTTGGCATCAGTAAGTAATGCTTAAGTAAATGGATAGCCTCCCACCTTGTTATCATTTCTTGATTAATGTCATCAAATGCATGGCAGGTGAGGTAGGTGGGAGGTTAGCCCTATGACAAGTGGGCAGGCCAATGATTTGACTGGCCCCGGGACACCCACTTGTTACAACGAAGAACATACCATTTCAAGAATAATAATCTACTTACTAAATTTACTAGCAATACTCGGTTAATTCCTGTGATGTCTGCAATTGTCAGCTGGATTTGTGGATTTGTCTTGAAATATTTTTGCTCCTGTTAGGATGCATTAAGTCCATTTATTTTGACAGCATTATATCCTGGGGTTCAATTCTCCTGCACTTCTGTGATCAACCAGTATCATCTCAGGCATCATCAGTAGTCCTTATCTGTTTCTGTTCTAGAAGCTGGAGAAGGTGTTCTATCGTATATAACCCACTCAGGTGACAACATCATAAGACCACAGGGAGTCTCATGTACCCCCCATGTTATTTATTACCCTTGTTTCCCATCCAGAAAAGGCATAATGCCATTTTCACAAAGTGATAGGAACTCCAGAAATCCAAAATAATAGTGCATTTTGGTTTTCCTTTGTTCTTTTTTTATACTTCTGCAAAACCCTAGGTCTCTGATAATAGCCTGCATCATTACAGGCATTCTAGTTCTCAGTTTTCTGTTAAACAAAAAGTCTGCAGGTGAAAAATTGTGTTTGTATGGAGCTAAGTATGGAACAGAGTATGACTCCACTTCCTTTTTCAATAGCTGCTTTATTACATTAACAGCATTTTTTCACCCCTCTTTTGTATTGCAGATAATGGGGACAAGTTACATATTTAAACCCAAACTTCACCGCAAACTGCTTCACTGCTCAAGCCCACTAAACTGAATCTCACTGTCAGACATTACCATGAAAGGATTACCAAAAATAGATTTGACATGAATAATCACCTCTTTGACTACAGTATCTTCTAGTTAAGATATTTCAGGAAAGTAAGAATAATACTCTAGACCAGGGGTGTTAATTGTATGACCTGCAGACTGAATTGTATGACTGAATCATACAATCCAGCCTGCAGAATCGTGACATCTGGCCTGTAGGCTCCCAAAGGGGCTGGCCTGCCCCTGAAATCCAGGGTATGAAGCCCTGTTGGGGATATATGTCATCGGTCAAAGCTGAGTGATGGCTCCATTAACCCTCATGGCTGCCACTACCATTCACCCAGCCACTGCTCACCCTGCTACTGCTGCCACTGCCACATCCCCATCTGACCTGTGAGGAGCCCTGTGGTGTAGATCCAGCCCACTAGGCCAGGTGATTTGACACTCCTGGTCAAAACTGATTATATACCCTATTTTTACCAGTCATCACTTATTTTTACCAGTGATCAAATGTTGACAGTGTTTTCAGCGGGCAGGCTGTAATGACCCAGTTTGGATCTGAGACAGGCCAACACTAGGACCTGGCTATCTCTGCCACTGTCACCACTTCTCCCCACTGTCCCGCCACAGCACTGGTGAAGTGCCTAGCTGTGGCGTGAGTGAAGTGCCCTACTACCAAATATCAAAAGAACCCCACTCCCAGCTTTGGATTACATGCAATGTCTCCATGGGCTGGATACAGTTTGCTGGCTGTATGTTATTACCATCTGAACTGTACTGTTAGTACAAATTGATACCACCAAAAAAAGATCCTTGTCTTGTATATTTCCTAGATCATTATGGTTGCAACAACACTCCAATTAGACTTGACGTACATTTTTGGCATATATGACAAGTCTTGATAAATTCTTTTTAGGCCAGTATAAAAAATCTCAGATTTTTAAGTCTCTAAATGACCTTCGTGCCATGACTTTTCTAAATGACCTTTCTAACATATTTTCCTGTAACACCTTAGAGATCACAATCTTCATGTTGTTAAACAAAGTCCAATCTAAGACTGAGAGCTCCACCCTGAAGTGGAGCTAGAGGCTAGGAATAAGTTGTCCCAAACATGGTATGCTAGAAACCTTTATCAATTTCTGCAGTTTCTCATCCTGAGCTGTTGTTCTGGAAGTCATACTCTGTATTTAATCTGGTACAGGGTATACTTTTCACCAGATTGAAAAACACCACGGACTTTGCTTCACTGCACTTTTGTTAAATGCTCTAGAGTGCATGTCTGCACGTGCCAAATCTTTTTTAGGTTTGCCTGAGTTTTGGAAATCACATAATTATGACTGAAAATATAATCTATTTTCTCAAGAGGAAGCCGTTATCCAGGCCACTTTTGACAATGCAATAAGTTATTTATGGTTAGTTTCAGTTAATATGGGCTTCCTATAAATTAAAACTTCAAACTGTGATCTAAGGCAAAAGCTGCCTTTGTTTAAGTCTATTGACAATTTTTGTTAGCTCCTGAAAAAGCTACTGTTCTCCAGTTTGGCTTGTGCTATTGTCAGAGGGCTAGGCTGATAAGGCTGGTAGCTTCTTGCAGGTATCTGTATATAACTTAGTTTTGTGCCTACTGCCCCTTATAATTAACCCCTTCCATATCTCAGTTTTTTTACTATGATTTACATCCCATGTAACTGCTGGGATTCAGAGCACTGCTAGTGAGTTTGTGTGCCCTACCTGTGGTTGGGACTGTCATTTGTGTATCGCATTCAGCAGCCATCAAAAAATTCATTGTAGCATACACCATGCTCTGTAAAGAATGACTGTGCCAATTGACATCTCATGTCCATTGGACATCTTTGCACATGGTTGTTCTTAAATTGCTGCGAGAAAATAGATTGGGCACAAGTTTTTTTTATATAGTTTACCATTGGAAGGAATCATGGTACAGTAGCACTACTTTTTATGTGAATGCATTGCCTCAACCTTCCTGTGAACGAATGATTTATCTTCCTGCATTAATGTTTCCCGGAGTTAAACAAAATGTAAATTTTATGCAATAGAAAGTATAACTAGTTTTAGTTCAGTAGCTCTCTTTCCAAAACTGCCAAGTCATGCTCTACTACGTTTTTTTTACTTCAGATCAAAAGTCACTTCTGCAGAGCTCAGGAACCTCTGTACCATTTATTTCTTGTATAGTTCTGTGTAATACTTTAGGTGCCGCACACAGCTCAATTGGCAGTTTGAGAAAACATTGTTTCTTAAATGGGAGTTGTCCAAATGTGGACTCCCGCTTGTCTAAAAGCACCTGCTGGAATGCTGTTGATCAGTCCAGTGAGGAACAGTATTTGGCATCAGCCATATCCTCTCAATTTTCTCTCCTAGTAATGGAAAGTGTTCCCTTTTTTAAATAGCTACTTAATTTTTTTGGGCCTGTCTGTAGATAAGCCCACTTTTTTGACAGTGACTAATCCCTATCCCCGCTCTTCTGGTTTTTCTGTTTGCACTATGGTTCCCACAGCAGTGCACCTATCCAGTTCCTCTTTAACTCCTGTCTTAAGGTACAGGGAACTTTCCTAGGCCTGTGAATTGTGAGGATGGATTACTGATGCTCCATTCCATACTCTGTTGAGATGCTTCACTTCCTGGAAATTGTCTTCAACTCTTCCTCAATTGTTTTAGTCCCCTGCCCTTCCCAAGGCAAGTAACCTCTTGAAAAGACTAAATATTTGGCAACTTACATCTAATGGTGAATGCTTTTTTCTCTAGTACATATTTTATATTTGTATCTGTTCCACTTTATTTCCCCATCCATCTAATTTGCATACTCCTTTAGTGGGGGTAAGCTTAATGATACTGCGATTTTTCTGTTCACATTTCACTACCAGTAGTTTTATTTTCTGTGTTAAGAACTCTGTCTTGCAATATATTGACTTGTGTACCCACAGTCAAATGAGAATTAATAAAGTTCCCATTACTTTCAAGTTGACATCTTTTAGTCTTTTCCTGAAATGTTGTCTATTATTCCTCCTCCTCCAAAAAAAATTCATCTGAGGTACAGATGCTATCATTGGCCTCTTTGTACAAGGTCTGTGCACTCCATTAGTGTTTACAAACCCCTGCAAAATGATGAAATTCATTGGAATTCTTTCATATTTCCCATTGGCTAGTCATTCTCAATGGCTTATGCTGGTGCACAGTGTGCAGCTTCATGGGCAGTCCTTGCTTGACTCTGACTTTGAGCTTTATGTATACCTTTCTGCCCCAGACCTTTTTTCTTGTGATATTTTGTATTCGGTAAACTCCATCTCGGACTGCGTGACTTCTGTAGTGTATTTACTTCTAATGCCCTTGCCAAGGGTTAGTTCTGAGCCTCTCATTATTCCCTCTGTCAGTTTTTTAGTCTAGATTCCAGGCTCTGAGAACCCCAGAATCGCAAGGCTTGTCCTTCATGCTTAGATCAGTTTCTCAACTCGTTTAGTTTCATTCTCTTTTTGGATCTTTAAGTTAACATGTCTCCCACATGTTTCAGTTTTACACAGAGTATAGGACTTCTCAAATTTCTGCAATAGTTGCATAGTTTCAAGTTAATTCAAACTTGTTAAACACATCAGTTACATCAGAAAACACCTTTGTCAGAAATAAGGCATTCTTTTGATTGTCTTCCTTTTCAGTAGTACTTACTGCTTCTGAATACCAAGTTTCATAGTTTCATAGTTTCTAGGGTCGGAAGGGACCTGAGCAGATCATCGAGTCTGACCCCCTGCCATGGCAGGAAAGAGTACTGGGGTCAAATGACCCCAGCAAGGTGTACATCTAGCCTCCTCTTAAAGACCCCCAGGGTAGGAGCCAGTACCACTTCTCTTGGAAGTTGGTTCCAGATCCTAGCCGCCCTGACCGTGAAGTAGCGCCTCCTGATATCTAGCCTAAATCTACCCTCTGCCAGCTTGTGACCATTATTCCTGGTCACTCCTGGTAGTGCTCGGGGGAACAGGCACT
>NW_017729022.1:153299498-153317155 GCF_001723915.1 Gavialis gangeticus | reverse complement strand
CATCCAGTCCCTCCAGAAGTTCCCTGACTAGTTCCTCACTAACCCTTGGCCTGGGTGCGCCTCCCCTGGGGCCTAAGGGGGGCCCAGAGGGGGGGTGGCTGTTCCGGTCCCTGCTCAGGAAAATGGAGGCAAAGAAATCATTAAATAGGTTAGCTTTGTCGTCTGGTGTGACGACCAAATTTCCTAGCGTGTCCTGCAGGGGCCCCACATTACCCGGAACCTTCTTTTTGCCCCCTATGTATTTAAAAAAGGACTTCTTGTTGTCCTTGATCCGGGAAGCTAGTCCCAGTTCTATCTCCGCCTTGGCCTTCCTGACCGCCCCCCTACATCCCCGAGTAACTGCAGTATAGTCACCCCTGGTGATGGCCCCTCCCTTCCATTGGGTGTGCGCCTCCCTTTTAGCTAGGAGACATTCCTGGATGCTTTTGGTGAGCCATGGAGCCGGTCAAGTGAAATACTGCTTGTATTTTTCCAACTGTAGTCTAGATCAGCGTTTCTCAACCGTTGGGTCATGACCCAAAAGTGGATTGCAAGACTATATGAAAGGGTCGCAAACAAACTTAAAAAATGGATTCTCCTTTAAAGAAGAAAAATGTAGGAAACTGTGGCTTTTCCCTTACAGGCTGGCAGAATTCTTGGGGGCAGGGGGTAGTTGTTCGGGAGTGAGGTGCACTGGGTTGGGACTGGCCATGGATGTTTACAACTGGGTTCTGGTACAAAAAACGTTGAGAAACACTCATCTAGATTTTCAGAAAATTCTTGAACAGTGACCAGTTTCAGTTGCCTCTAAATACCAGAACCTAGGCTTCTATAATGCCTTATCCTAGTTTTTCTCTCTGTAGCTAAACTACTTAATGGTACAGTTCTCAGTACCATACCAAATACCGTCTGAACAAACACTGAGATCATGGCCATGAAAAAAGCCAGGAATGAGTGACTGCTGTATGGCTCGGGCTTCTGAATAAAGAAATTACCTCCTGTTGTTTCGTTCCTCCTCTGTTCAGGGAAGCAGACTTTTGTGTATTTTAAATTAAAAGGATTGCAGCAATGATACACCCAATTGCATCATCAGTTTGTTCTCCTAATGGAAAATCCATGGGACCCTGAACTCTGGTTAACTGATTGGGTCAAAAGGTGTACCTCCGTTGTTACATGCGAGAGGGAAACTAATAGTCTTTGATACTGGCTAGGCTTATCGGAGCCTCTTTGGAACCTGCTTCTAAAACTGCTGCTCTTTAATATCAAGGTCCCAGATTTCTAGCAGCTTACTTGTCTTCACAAGACCAGCTCCTTGGTTCATATTTGTATTTCAGATCAGAGTGCTGAAAAAAACACAACTCCTCCACCTGTTTTCCTTAGCCTGGCATGCATGTCTGAAAAAACCTCAGTGGCATCCTGTGGTCAACCTTAGATTCTTTTGTAATTGGCCTTTTCCAGCCATTTTAATTTTCTTTAATTAGGCAATTAGCCATCACCTGTTGAAGGAACACATTATAGAATTCACTGGCTTAGTTGTTCTGACAGTGGTGCAAAGTCATCTTTATAGTATATGCCCATACCTGTATATTTGATGGTGCCAGTGATTGGTTGTTGTAAGCAAAAGAGTTCACTTTGTCAAATATATTAAGGAACAACATTCCAATTGTTTATTTTATAAATGTCATGTGATGGATGGATACATTCATTCATTTTTATTTTTAAATGTCATTAGATCAGAGGCAAGCAACCTTCATAAGCCACAGGCTGGAACAACTCGGCCCTAGTCTGGTGGCAGCTAAGTGGCTTTGGGGTGTTGCCTGAGCCTGTACTGCTACCACTGCTCCCAGCCCCTGCCCTGTTCCCCAGCTGGGGCTCAAGTGCAGCTTCCAGGCAATGAATACCTGTGCTAGGGCTGAGCAATGGGAAGCTGCATCCATATTGCTGCTGCTTCTTCCCATTCCCCAGCCATATCATGGGCACAACTGGAAGCTGTGCAGCTCCAGCTCAGTTTCTCATTGGCTGAAATCTTTGCCTGCTGCAGCCAGGAAACTGGTGGGGGGGAGCACTGGGAACAAGTGGTGGTGATGTGGTCACAGCTTCTAGGTGCCTGGCTCTAGCATAGCTCCTTGCTGCCAGGCTTGGGCAGTCCAGCTCCATGGGCCAGATCCAGTGGCTCCATGGGCGAATGCAATCTGTGGGCTGTATCTTGCCAACCCCTGCATTAGATTACCCCTTTCTGGGACCAATTTTTTGGTCCTTGCATGGATCAAACTTCTACTGAAACCAGTAGAAACTTTGGTCTGAGTAAGGGGACCAGGAGTGAACCTGCAGAACCCAATATTTCAAGAGGGCTACATGCCCCACCCTAGTGAAGGCAGGAGGACAGCAGAGCACCCAATATGGCTGAGGAAATGCTCAGTATATAACAGATTTGAGCTACTATTATGCTTGGCCTACCTTGATAGCCCTTACACTCTCTTTGATAGTGCTGTATGGTAAAGTGTTAACATTGCCCTCAAGCTGCAATTCAATCTTCAGATAGAGCTCTAACAGCAGAGAAGGGCAGCAAATCTTCCTTAAGCAGCAGCATTAGCAGCAGGAGCTCTGGAAGCTGTAGTGGCAACAGCAGTCTTTGTTATGACAGTTCTCTTGTAGGTCACCATGGTGAGAACGTGGTATTTTGGTGTTTCATCTGTTCAGGCATTAATATAATTTATAGGCACCAGAAGAATAGTTTAGAGTAATGAGTATTTTAGGGTGAATATTCTTCATGTGGTTATGCTAATTAGAAATGCACACATACATTCCTCTTGAGGAAAGATTTAACTAAAGGATAAAATGAAGAGGGATTTAGCAGCACTTTCAAAATAGAATGAAGGCATATTTATCTTGGTGTGATTGTAACATTGTAACCTTTGTGACTCCATTTGAAAAAGCAGCCACTGTTAAATAAAAAAGTAAGTCCTTATTAGATACCTTAGATTAGAACCTGTAATGCTGCCTTGTGTCTGTAAGCTGTACACAGCCATATGAATGGTGTGTATTTAATTTATGAAGCGCAACTGTGCAGTGAAAGATTAAAAATTATTAAATTTATATTTAACATCTACTTTTACTTTTTAAAAGCAAAACATGTTGAATATGGATAGACGGAAAAATGGATGATCTCCTGGGTGTATCTACACAGGCAGTTAATGTGCCTGAATTTTCTGCACAGAAAATTCAGGCACATTAGGATGTGCATCTGCACACACATCCGCACCAGAAGCAAACTGAGTCCAAGAGAAGCAGCCTGATGCAGGGCTACTCATGCCCCAATGCAGTAGCCAGGGGGCACTCCAGACTCCCCAGGTGTGGGCCCCAGGTTGGCAGGGGTACTTGGGGGCAGGCCTGGGCTCTGGAAGGTGGGTGAAGCTGTCTTGGCTCTGGGGGCTGCTTCATCCCAGCTGCATGGAGATCAGGACTAGTTTTGAGCTCCAGGAGGGTTGGGGGAGCTATCCTGGCTCCTAGGGCAGCTACCTTACAGGCATGCAGAGATTGGGGCTGGCCCTGATCTCCACATGGCTGGTAGTGAGCTGACCCCAGAGTTGGGACAGCTCCCCCTGCCTGCCAGAGCTCAGGGCTTGGTCATGCCTGAGATAACTGGGAGCATATTGCTCTACACATGAACTTTGGTGCATTAGTTTAAAGTACTATTTTCTAGTACCTTTATCTCTGGATACTAGCAAACGGTGCTTTACATTAATCTACTGTACAGCAATTGCTGTGCACATTTAAACAGTGACATTTTTTACTGTACATTACTTTAGTCTTACGTACAGTAAAGTGTCTCATGTAGATGCACCCCCTGTGGCCATGCTGGTTCCAAAGGTACTGGCACCTGCCTTTCCTTTAGAATAAACCAGCAAGGCCAAGAGGAGAACACTGGTGTGTGAGCAGCTTAGTGGGTGTGTCTACATGAGACACTTAGTTGCACAGTAGTGTAGTTTACTGCAAAGTAAGCATGTTTCTCTACATGTGCACATGCTTACTATGTAGTAAACCTCACTAATCATGTGTAAATGTGCTACCTGCAAATGCAAGTAGCAAATTTTACTTTTGATTAGTAACGGCACAGTAGCACTTGTATAGATGATTGACCGGGAGTAAATCTGCCCCCAGCCAGCCATCCAGCAGGGGACAGGAGATTGATCTCTGCCCTCAGGAGCTGTCTGCAGGCTCTGCTACCGGAGCCTGGGTGGGGACTATGTCCCCCCCCTACTCCAGCAGCAAGGAGCTCCAAACCCCCTGCTCTGAAATCATGACAGGGAGCAGGGGCTGGGAAATAAGGGTCTCCTAGCCTGAGCCCCATAACCACAGAGCTCGGGCCAGGAGATAAGGGTCTCCCAGTACTGGCCCCATGGTGCAGAGCTGGCGCTGGGAGCTCCCTGCTGGTGGGGCTGGGGAGCCTGTTCCCCACCTTGCTCCATGAGCACAGAGCTGGGCAAAAAACAGGCCGGGATGCTTGCTCCCTGTCCAGCTCTGTGCTCATGGAGCTGAGCAGGAAACAAGCTGCCCAGCTTGTTCTCCACCTAGCTCTGTGCTCTTGGAGCTGAGTGGGGAACAAGATCCTCAACCTGTTCCCCACCCAGGTTTGTGCTTCCAGAGCTGAGTGTGAAACAGGCTCCCCAGCCTCCACCCCACATGCAGGGTTGGGGCTGGGAACTATCCTGGTCAGGAGCAGGTGATTGGGTGATCGAGGCACAGGGCTTGGAAAGAGCTGCAGGGGTGGGGTAGGTCCCAGCCCCCTGCCCTGACCTGTCAGTGGGGCAGCTAGACATTGTCCTCAACCCAGCAACACGGAGCCCTGGGGGGCAGAGCGTAATGTCCAAGCCCCAGCCAGGAGAGAGCTGTCTCCTCTCAGTGATCCCTGCCAGCCCCTGGGCTAGCATGCAGGGGAAACCTAGAGCTCCCTCTGGTGGCAGCAGGGGCCCATTGCAGGGCCCCAGGAAGTGGAAGTAGTTTGCTGCCATTAGCAGCAAATCTGCTACAGCTTCCCTGCATGTTTAGACACCTGCCCAGGAGCATTTAATTGGAAGTAGTTTACTCATGAGTAAACTGATTCCAGATCAAATGTATGTGTAGATGTGCCCAGTGTCTCCATATGCACTGCCCAGGCTTTTGTGTCCTGGAGAGGTCACTCCAACTTTGCTTTATCTTTTAGGTAAGCATTATGTTTAGCAAGCTGATGTCTTAGTGGGCAAAAATCTATTGTCTCACAAGACAGATAGATGCCCACTAATGGTTTGGAAAGGCCAATCATAACTACTTTCATTTCCTCAAGCAGAATAGGAACTTGTCAACACAATTATATTCATGTTAGGGAAACTGCTACATGGTTGTGTCCTAGTCATGTTATACTAGCATAGTTTGATTTTTCTCTGTTCAGTTTTAATCTTGTAAAGGAGAGTATGCTGCTATCCTGAAGTGAGTAGATTAAGTCCTTTCAATGTGTAAATGAAGGGGCTCTTGAATTATCAGTATTGTGGGAGTGGATGTAGAGGACTGGTTATAGAATACAGAGTGTTAACTCTTTGTTCAAGCTTTACATCTGCAATAGTGCAAAACCATACCTAGAAAGGATTTGGGTAAAAGAACAGGTTTTCTGGCTGAGGGTATAAGTGAAAGGTTTGTACCTGTACATCCTATATACAGCAACTATCTTACTAAATGGAAAAGAACAGAAGAATTTAAATTTTATTTTTGTAATATAACCTAGGAAGAAAGAGAGGTTGTGATGTTCATTTTCTTTTTCTTTCTCTGTTGTTTTTGCTGTTTTTATAGTTGTAAGATAGTTTATTCCTTTCCTTTAAAACTGTATTGGAATTCATAAAAGCACCCTTTATGAAAGACTTGTGCCATAGAAAGACTGGATTGACTGACATTGGATTTAAGATTTTCTCCTAATAGGAGAGTCACAAACAAAAAGTGGACCACTTGGGCAGGAGAGGGGAAAACTACGGAGTGCTTCAATAGCCTTTATGGACACTTTGATACTAACTTTTCTTTCTGACTGTGCCAGTGCATCAGTGGACACTAGTATACTCTACAGTCAACCAGCTGTGGAATATGGCATAGAACTAGGAGTTAGGAGATCTAGACATCTGACTGTAACAAAACACCAAAATCAGTGTACCTTATTTTTTATCATCTGTAAAATGGGATGATAGTTGCCTCATTTTTGTCAAGTTTCTCACAGAGTTGGGTGGAACAGCCTCTGTAATTGCCTGTTATGATGATAGCATAATACAAGCCTCTCCTGAAGCAACAGTTTTAAATTGCTGTAAAGTAGATTTAAATTAGATTTCAAGAAAAATTTCCTTACTGCTAAGATAATAAGGCAGTGGAAAAGGCTGCCCAGGGAAGTTGTAGAATCTCCTTCAGGGGAAAGTCTTTTCACATTGATTCAGTGACACTTCTTGCACAAATATATATATATACTCGCTAACATAAGTTAATGTTGCACTATTCAGTGCAATAAAATCTATAGGTGTGGGGTAGAGAAGCATTGGATGGCCCTTCTTAGAGAAGTATAGAACAAAACTAGACAATGACCTAAAACATGTACTGTTGAGAGTGATCCTCCTTGGCAGAATGATAACCTAACTGTTATTTTCTACATGCATTGCTGGATTCTCTGCTGCATTCAAAATCTGCTTGGTCTCAGTGAGACAGAAGGGTTGTCAGGATCTGATTGTGACTTCAGGATTCTCAGCATCCCAATACAGGTGCAAGTTAAGGTTGCAGGATGGTAGCTTCAATTTATGTCATTGGCATTAGTTTTCTCAAGGACATTACACTGGATGAGACCTGGGTGTATCTTACCTTATGTTGGAACGGGGAGGCACTATGATACAGCAGGTGACAGAGATAATGTGGGGGAAATTCTGTAAAAGCCAGTGGCATATTGTGGGTCTCTGGTGCCCGGGGGCCAATGCTTAGATTTGTGTCCCTTCCCGTCTGCAGCAGATATACAAGTGGGGGTGAGGGGGCCCCCAGCAGCCGATTGCTGAGCCCAGAAATGCTGGCGGCAAAACCGGAAGTGCCACCAGGAGACCAAGTACCCCCTGGAGGGCACAGCTAGTGCGCACTGCCCCCGCCCCCCTGCCGGGGCCCCGGGGGCATGGCCCCCCTCTCCACACCCCCATCACTATGCCACTGCCAAAAGCAATCCCTGGCTCCTCTTGGTTCACTTTGTGCAGTGTATATGGAGCAGAGTTGAGCCTGATGTACCAGACAATTCAGCCACAAATATCTAAAAAAATGTTTAAAGTAAGAAGTGAAGATGCTTGTCAAAGCAAAAGATGGGCTGCACAGAAAGAAAATACGATAACTAAGGGGGTGGTAAACTTGATCTAAACTTCATCTATTCTGATCTAACTAAAGCAGACAAAGTTGATATCTGTTGATCCACACCAGTCTTCCTAGACAGAATATTTCTCACCTGAAAGTTTCCATCCACCTTAAGACAATTAATGGATTTAGGTTGATCCTTTCCAGTAGGGTAGGATAGTACAGCAGATATTAGCCAGCCAAACCTCATGTGGAGCTGCACCAATTTATACTAGCTGAAGATGTGGCCTACTATTTTTAAAAATTGGCCTCTTATAACATCTTTGACTGGATATTTGTTTTAAATGATACTTTACAGAGCGTTCAGTTTCAAATAAGCCTGACCCCCTTCTGATAAGAATAGAACATCCATCTAGAATAATACTTGCAAAAACATGTCATGTAATCTAATATCTATAGAGAGAGACTCTCTTCTATAGGAACCTCCTGATTTTTCACACTAATTTATTTATTGCTGTTGTATACTTGTTTGGTTTACTGCCAAATTTGTTATTTAGCTTAAATAGCTCTTCTTCCTCCCTGTATCTGCCCCTTGCTGCTGTATTTATAGACAGCAGTCAAATCTTCTCGCAGCATTTTTTTGTTTGACTAAAGCCCATCTTTTGTGGCTTCTCTGGTATGATAGGCTCCTTATTCCTCTGATCATCCTAGTAGCTGCAGCTGCAGTGTCAATTCCAGCCCACAGTCAGATTTGGAGCTGCAGCCTCTGTCACCCCCTCCCCAACCCCTTGCTTCCCTTATGCCGCATCCCTAACAAGTCTATGCTCTCTGCCCTGCCTTTACTCCTCACTAGCTTACTTTTCTCTCAGGGTACAATGATTATTGAAGGATCATCCTAAATTCAAAGTTGTTTTGGATTTAGGTAAATACAGTATTTCCCTAAATACACTGACTGCTATATTGCCTTTTTCATGTCTCTCTCATCCTGGCTCAATTACTACACCTAGGCTGCTTACAGGTGTGGGGGGAAAAAACAAAAAATCAGCCTTTTACTTTCAGCTTCAGTAGGGGTTTTTGGCACTTTAATCTAATAGCTGATTGAATCAGCTATTAGACAGAAGTGCCAAAAAGCCCCACTAAAGTACACGACCTATACAGACACTGGGTGAGCCGGGTCAAAGTGACACAATTCCTTTTCCAATCCTGTTTGTTTTTACTCCATGTCTGTCAGCACCCCTACTTTCTTTTCTTCATTTGTTTCCAACTTATGAGCTCCCAGAATATACAAGAAGTTTTTGTTGTTGTTTGCTAAATGCATAGTGTTGCATTTTTAAATAATAACTATATATGTGGCAGAGTATCAGATGCTTTACTGATCTATCTTTATTACTTGTCTTCTCAAAGATGGACATTGAGTTATTTTGACACGGTCAACCTTTGATAAGCCTGTGTTGTATTCGATCACATGTTCTTTTTACCTTCAGTTTTTTAATTAGTCTTTCTTTCATAATTTGGTCAACAACATCGTATACTATTGAGTTTAAACTAGTGGGACAAGCAGGCACATACTTACTTGGATTACTTTCTTCTCATTCTCAAGAAAGAATACATTTGCTATTCTCCACCAAGAGGACATTGACTTGATAGATTTATCAAATGGTTGAAATATTTTTATTTACATTAAAAAAGGAGTAACTTCTTATATAATGTTGAAATGTATTCCACAACTAAATATTTTTGCAAAAAATTAAACAGAAAAAAGAAGTTTTCAGTTAAGAAGTATGTCAAAAAATATTTTTAAAAAAACCATATTTCTGTCAAGAAAAACTACAAAAAAAGTTCACTTCAAATAAAATTGAAAACATACTTTTTGTCAAAACAAGAGTAGTATAAAAACTACTTAAGTTTCATTATTATGAAAGTTAAAAAATTATTTTTACTTTGTTCTTTTTTTAATCGCTTTCTTCTGGGTCAGAATCAGAAGACATACTTGAAAAATGTTCATCTTTGTTCAAAATGTTTTTCATTAACCTTAGATTATGATATATGGTTGCCATCTTCCCAGCAGTTTGTTTTCATCCTGTTTCAATTCTTGTTGTGAATGTTGCCCAAAACTTAACGGTTACACTCTGCACCAGCAGGAGACATTGGCCATGTTAACAGTATATCAAAAACAGTCACTATGGATATGACTGCATTCCACATCGCTTTACTATTGAATATATCTCTTCTAGCTTTCAAATTAATTATTTCTGCCAAAATATATTGGTCATCAGGAAAATTCTTAAATGTGGCCAAGTTCATTATTAGTTCACATGTGGCATCAAACACTTCACTAGTTAGCTTTTTTCCTTGATATTGTAGATCAGTGATCAATTGATACTTTTCCTCCATTGTTCTTTTATTTGTTTTTTCTCAGAAGTTGAAAGGGGAGATATTTAACAAGTGTCTGTGATATGATACTGAACATTTGTGTACTCATTAGGGATGTGAAAGGTTAAATGGTTACAGTTAAATGATAATTTTATTTATACTATTAATGCATTACAGTTAATGTTTAAACTAGCCTGCCTTTGCATGCCACCTGCCCCTTCCAGCAGTGGTTTGCACTACATAAATCAAAGTGCTGAGGATGGGGTGGAGGGAGGAGGTGGTGGAGCCCAGCTGAACTAGACTTTTCCCCTGAGGGCAGGCAAGGAAGGGAGGTAGGACAGGGCATGAAGCATTAGCAATGCATAGGAGGTACACGTGCATCCCCTGAGATTGGCCACCGCCAGCTGGGGAGTGGCGGGGGGCGGCGAGAGAAGTGCCGGTGGCACTTCTGGGGTTCGCGATCAGCCACTGGGGGACCCCCTAGTTGGCGATTGGCAGCTGGTGCCCCCATAGTGGCAGGAGACACCAGTTGCCCATGGCATGAAGGCTGGCAACAGGAGCTCTGCTTGCTGCCTGCATGTCTCACCCCATGGCAAGCAGAGTGGATGCTGGCTACTGGAGCTCTCCCTGCCTCCTTCCCTCCCTCCCTGGCTCACTCACTACTTTGCATCTTGTTGCCTTTCTTAGTGGTGGTGGCATTTCCCATGGCTAGGCAGGTGGGGGGCATGCCAGTGGGAGGGGCTACGAGGCAGTGCAGACCATGAGTGTTGCAGCTGGTTTGGCAGTGGTACGCTCCCTTCACCCTGCACTGGGGCTCTGTGTCTCCGGGCGCCGTGGAGGAGGAGTATGCTCAATCCCCTTCCCCCATGGCATAAGTGATGGCTAAGGAGGTGCCTCCCCCATATTGTACTGCCTACCTGTTTCGTGCCTGGCTGTATGACACCGGGCTCTCCTCACCAGTTGTGTGGAGCTGCCTCACAGTAGGAAGCCCCATGCCTCCATGGCACACCCCCCCACAGTCTGTACACCCCTAGACCTCCACAGTAGGTATGTGTTATCAGTTAAATTGTTAGCAGATATAATTAGAAAAGTTTAAATGGCTAATATTTAAAAAGATATTTACATCCCTAGTTGCTATAATCACAGAAGGTCTTCCTATAATATTTGACAGATCTTTGACCAGTCAAAAAATACGCAGTCAATTGACTGGTTGAATCAGCTTGCCAACCCTAGATAGATTTGTCAAAAATCCCTTCTATCAAACCTAGAATGGAGATTATTTGGCTCTTACAACTTTAGTACATTGGGGTCTTTTTTTTGTTTTAATCTCATCTGTGCTAGTTTCCTTGTCTGAACTCTTATCCCTATTAACCATCTTGTCTTTGCCTTCATGGTCAGCATCGTAGTCTTTATTGACTACTAAGACAAAGAATTTATTTGGTTTGGGGGCTACACCAAGATTTTCTTGTCTACTTCATGCTCTCTGTGTAGCACCTTCACATTCCCTTGCTCTTTCTATTTATATGGCTGAGGCTCCGGCAGATGTTTGTGATGGGGGCCATCTTGAGGCTGGTCTCATTGTTGGCCTGCTCATCTGTCTAGGGAAGTCCACCCACCTGACTCGTCTGTCATGCCTTTGTTGTAAATGAATAGTTGTTCCTAGGTAGGAGGCTGTCTATTTAATGCCCTGATGCCAAGGGCATAATACATGGCTCTGATCTTCCCTTTACCATGTCCCATGCTTTGCAGATGGCATCTAAAATCACTTCCAACTCTCCCTGCCCCATTGCTGGGCCCCACTCAGCCACTGGACCAAACTTGGCCTCAGGCATCCTCAGACCAGCCTTGGCCACAGGCTCCGCACCCCGTCACCGGGGCATCTACTCCAGCCGGCTTATGTAAAGTCCTTCAGGCCCCCCATGGACCCTACTCTACGTGGCCTCTGGCTTTCACTCTGCCCCCTCACTAGGGCTTCTGTACCTTATACCCCTTGGGTCTCAGGTGTCTGTCAATGTGCCTGGGCCCTAATCTGTCCCCTCTGTGGGGTTACCTACCAGGTGGTGGGGGCTGAGGCTATATGGTGCCCATACTCACCTTTCACTGGGGAGGCACAGGTGTGGAGTTTCCTGGAGACTGCCCCACCACAGGCAGCCCCACCACACCATCCAACCCCAGTAGGGTGTAGTTTCAGGTCATGCCCCAGGACTAGGAACCTTCTCTATCCCTGTAGTTCCTACCCTGACTTCCAGGATGCTCCAGGAGCAGACTCCTCAAACTAGGTGATGTTCATACTTCAGCTCCCCAGTTGCAACTGGGAGCCCTGCTCCATGGGTCTGGTCTTGTACCCTGGCTGCCTAGCCCTATACCAATAAGGCAGCCTCCTAGATGCCATGTGACCACCTAATTGAGTCTGCTCCCACTTGCAGGCGGGTCTACAGCCTGCTCAGGCCGTTAAAGTAGTACACACCCGAAGGTACTCTGCCACAATGTTCAGTTAAAGGCACCATGGTGCAAAATTCTAACAATCACTTTCTGCCATGCTACATGTGCATGGTGGGAAGTGCCGCTATGGGATCAGATCCCCATTGCACCACACTGCTGGTGCATGAGAAGCCCAGGCTCCTCCTGCACTAACAAGTAGGAAGCCAGTCAGCTGATCCCTGGTCCTGGCCTCGGAAGCAGATCAGAGTCAAGGGCTTTGATGCACATTCCAAGTCTGGGAGTGCTTATCAGTTGACTGCCCTCCCAGCCTCAAGGGTACATCACAGCCCTTGACTGTGGTGTGACCCCAAGGCTGGGAGCCCCAATCAGCTACTGTTCCTAGCCTGTGGGGGACAATGGACTCAAAAGCTTTTCTGTACCTTAGAAGTTGATGTGCAGATCAGCCTATTCATACTCTTAGCTTCTGGGGTGCATCAGGTGCTCCCAGTCTGGCCACATGTGCTTTTTAAGGCATGGTGGAAACCAGTCATAAAGTTTTTACATATTTTAATAACTTTGTCACTTATTCCTTGTTTTATCATGCCATTAATTGCATTAACATGTGGTCAGCATGATTAACTAGTTGATCACATCTTAATTACAATATCTGGCAGTGGCCTGAAGAACCTTTTGCCATTAATACCTTTTCAAAGTTCATCTTGCTTGATTCTTGGCAATTTTCATTTTATCACTATACTTCTTGACCTCCAAAACAAAGTTTTCCTTTAGATCAATCCTTTCTTTCATCTCTGGTAGGTCTCAGCATGAGTTTACCCAATTAGGTCTAGAATGATTCTTATAAGATGTTTCCCTTTGCTTTTGATATGGTTTCCTTATAGTATTAGCATCTAAGAAAATCCAGGCCTCCTCCACATTCAAGCCCTTGAGTTCCCCAGTCCAGCTGACATCACTGTTTTCTTTAGTTTATCAAAATCTGTCATTTTGAAATCAATCTTAATTACAGACCTGCTCTTGTTTTATCCTTCCATTTAAATTTCAGATAAATCCACCAATGAGACTCAATACGGGATAATTATCCATGACCAGCAACTCTCTGGTGTCATTACTTACTATAACTATGTCTCAAATAGTATCACATTTTATTTCTTGTCTTGATTGACTTTTGAAAGAATTCATCTGCTACCACATCCCAAATGTTCTGGGTTTCATCATTATTAGTAGCACCTGTTCTTTAAAAGAAGTCCTCAATGATGACACAATTTTTGACCTGAGGAAAAGACTTGAGAAGGAAGGTATTTTGTACCTGAAATCTCATTTAAGTTTATCCCAGCCATGCAGATACATCAATAAGAAGATGTCAACCAGAATTTATGGCAGCATTTTCTCTCCAATAATATTACAGAGACCTCTATCCATATCTAAATCCAAGCTACGGCAGATTCCCAGCACGACCATGGTAGAACCTTTTACCATCTTTTCTGAAAGAGATTTTGACCCTTTGTGGCAGCTGGGGTCATTCCCTGGGACTGGAAGTGCCGGGGTCTGGCCCTGACGCTCCTGAAGGGGGACCCAGGGACCCCAGCACCATAGGGAGCTTACCTGGAAGAGAGGCAGCAACCAGACTGAAGCTGCGCAAGCCGGTGCTGCACTGGCTTTTCAGGTAGTTGTCAATCAAATTAGGCAGTAGCCAGCTGATGATGTCAGCCAGGACCACTGCTGCAGGAGGTTTAAAAACACCGGCAGAACCAGGCATGGGAGGTAAGGGAGGAGACATGGTACTGAGCTCACTGGGCTGTAACCTGGCAGAGTGGGTTCCTTTCTTCCTCCCCCCCGCCCTTGCGATGCTGTCCCACCAGGAGCGAGCAGAGACACCATGAGAGGGCCAGCCACGACTCCTTGGTGCAGAACTCCCCAGTAAGGGATGTGGGGTTTGGCCACTGCCCAGTGGCATTGGAAGAGTGTGGCCATCTTTGAGCCCATGGAGGGCCCAGAAGGCCCAGGTCCGGCACAGGGTCAAAGGCTGGGCTAAGGATTAGGGGTGAGTGGCAGGCAGCCCCTGTAAGCCTGCAGCATGATTGGCAGCTGGTGGAGTGGTGGCCCACTGAGAGGCCATAAGGTCACGGAGCCATGAGTTCAAGCAACACAGCGACGGCCCTCATGGTTGGCGAGTGGACTGGTGTGTGGGGGAGGCGGAGCCCCAGGACCACCCACATCAACCCAGTAAGTATTACTGTCCCAAGGCCGGAGTAGGAACACCACTGAACCCTTCCTTTCAGTATCGGATCCATCAAGATGTGGCAGATAAGTTGAGGGCCTGGCCCGAGGGGTGGGGTGAATACTCACAATACCAACAGAGGGTGTCACACCCAGACTTCTGTTTCATCCATGATTTGCTTTTGATTATTTTACAGTCTGTCACAGTGGTTGACAATTTATAGCCTGCAGGCGAGATTTGGCCTGGAAAGAGATTGGATGTGGCTTATGAAGGTTTGATTTGGCATGCAGCAACAGGGAAAACCAGCTGCACATAGTAGTGGGGACACCAACTCACGGCACTCGGCTAGAAGGCAACACCCCCATAGCCCCTCCACCTGCTGTGGCACAGCTTGGCCTAGCACATCCCTTCTCAGCCTTGCACCCAGCATTTCTCTGCTATGTGCTACTGATCCCTTTCAAGTGCCCAAGCCACTGGCTGCCACCCCAGGATCTGCTGTGTGCTGAGGGCTGCAGTCTTGCTTTTGCACTACTTTTGCCACTGAATTTGCCCCTCTTTATTGTTTTAAGGAGAAAAATATGGGAAACTGTGTTTTTTCCCTTGCAGGCTTGCTCCTTCCCTGGGCCTTAGCATCTTCCACATTCTGGTTGACCTCAGCCCAACACAGTTCCCTAGGTCCCAGGCCTTGACAGGTTATCTTGCTGGGCCTTAGCCTTTCCTACTACAAGGAAAAGTTGGGCCTTAGCTTTTCCTGCCAGGCACCTTACTATCCTAGCCATACTAACTTGCTAATCAGGTTATCCACAACTCAGAAAGTACTTATTTTAAGGAGCTATTTCCCAACTCCTTCCCCTTTCAGAATCAGGAGCAGTCTAGGCTTATGTAGCCCTTCCTCCTCCACCTTCTGGTCACCTAACCACTGGACTTCAGGGTTAGGCTCAGGGGTTTCCTCAGGCTTTATTGCCCTGATTAACAGGCTTATTGCTCTAGCCTTCTGCTTTACTTCCCCTCACCCGCTGCTTATCTCCTTTGGCAACAGAGTGACTGCCCTACAGCTAGCCTCTCTGTGTCTTTGCATGCTCTCACTTCTAGTAGCAGGGGGAAGGGTACTATGCTACAAGAGGGTAAGTGAAAGCTGCAGTAGGAATGCATGGGAGTGACAGAACAGTCCTTGGCACAGAACGGGGAGGACAGGGATGTGGTGTGATGGAGCACCTTGTGGGGAACTGGTGCCCTGCGGTAGTTGCTGGATCTCAAGCAGTGGCCCACTGTTCAGAAAAGGTCTATCACATTATCATGCTATGCTACCCTATCCCTTCATACTGTATGTATGCCTATCTTTCCTGGATAGTGTATACTCAATACCTGTATTCCAGTCATGACTGCTATTTAATTCTAATGACTGATTTCATTTCATGCACTAGTAGTTGAAGTTCCTCTCTTTTGTTGTTCAGGCTTTTGGCATTAGTATACAAACATTTCAGTTGTTTCTTAGTGACCGCACCCGGTTCCCTATACAGATGAGGCAGTGTCTTTTCACCAATGATCATCTAACTCAGTGTTTCTCAACCCGTGGGTTGCAAGCATGTATGAAAGGGTGGTGAACAAACTTTAAAAATGGATCAGCAAAATGCATTGTCCTTTAAAGGAGAAAACTGTGGGTTTTCCTTTGCAGGCTGGCAGATGTCCAGCCTGCAAGGCCGCTTCCCCCCACCCCCCACTGGGGTGTTGGGGCTTGGGTGTAGGGGGGAGTGGGTTGGGAGTGAGTGGCACTGAGTTGGGACTGGCCATGGATGTTTACAAATGGGTCCTAGTACAAAAAACGGTTGAGAACCACTGATCTAACTGACTTCAGTTCATCAATATTAGAACTTTCTCCTTGCTGTCCAGCCACTTACAAAATTGAAACTCTTGGGATTTTTTTATCGCTGTGTTCTCATTTGAGTGTCTTTCCTTTTTGTGTGCTAAACTGGACTAGTACTTCCTATAGTAAATGGAAACTCTTTCCCAATCTTCTCCTCTCACTTCTTAGCAAAAAACTCTTTTTATCGGTCAGTTTGTGGATCTTTCTTTCCTGTTCTCACAGAAACTGAGTCAGGAAGGAGCATCAAGGAAAAGGACAAGGAGCTTTCAGGTGGAGGTTGTTTAATTATGGAAAGACCCATAAGAAAAGCTAAAGAGCTTGTCGGGGGGGGGGGGTCTTCTACAGAAAACCCCCTGAAACAAACCATTCCTTTGTGTATCAGGAATGGTACTATGAAGTGGTGGGTGTCTTGTGAACTTTGGGCATTTGCTTCTTGTGGTGAAACGAGGGTGGAATCCACTGAACAAGTAACAGACACATACATTTCAGTTGAATGGCTAACATTTTCAGATCTCAAAAACCAAAGGTAAAAGGTGAGATAATGTAAAAATGTTGTCAGTTTCAGTAACTTTCTAAAGTTACTAACCTTGTCAAGACCTATTTCACACTCGCTTGATTTGAGCATAAAGCATATTTAATTCTTGAAGAAAACCATCAACTGCTATCACTGAAGAGACAAATCTATTCTCTCTAAGCAAATAAACAAACATAATAAACAGGGACTCTGAATAGTTTATTTACTAACAATTAGATGAATTCTGCTACTATTAGCTAAGTTCTGCTACTTAGCTCTGCTGTGCCTAATTCTCTTCAAGAGACCTAAGGAAGGGTAGTCCCCATACCTGAAAGCTTCTCTATGTCTATTTCATAGACATTAGGGCTGGAAGGGACCTTGGAAGATCTTTGAGTCCAGCTCCCTGCCCCAGGGACAGGAAGTCAGCTGGGGTCATAGGATCCCAGCAAGATAAACATCCAAATTTCTCTTGAAGGTGTTCAAAGTTGGTGCTTGAACCACCTCCAGCACCAGTCTATTCCAAACCTTGTGGGCTCAGACAGTAAAGAAGTTCTTCCTTATGTCCAGCCTGAAACAGTCATGAAGGAGTTTGTGACCATTCAACCTTGTTATCCTTTGAGGTGCTCTGGTGAACAGACATTCCCCCAGATCCTGGTGAGCACCACTTATAAACTTTATAGGCAGTCACCAGATCACCCCTGAGCCTGAGCTTTCCCAGGCTGATGAGTCCCATGGCTCTCAGCCTCTTGTTATAAGGTCTGTTATCCTGACCTCCGATCATGCGCATGGCTCTCCTCTGCACTCTCTCAAGCTTCTTCATATCCTTTGAATTGTGGAACCCAAACTGGACACAGTACTCCAGCTACGGCCTCACTAAGGCCGAGTACAAGGGGAGAATGACATCCTGGGATTTGCTTCAGAAGCATCTATGAATGCAA
>NW_017729022.1:153298312-153299226 GCF_001723915.1 Gavialis gangeticus | reverse complement strand
AAGAAGTTCTTCCTTATGTCCAGCCTGAAACAGTCATGAAGGAGTTTGTGACCATTCAACCTTGTTATCCTTTGAGGTGCTCTGGTGAACAGACATTCCCCCAGATCCTGGTGAGCACCACTTATAAACTTTATAGGCAGTCACCAGATCACCCCTGAGCCTGAGCTTTCCCAGGCTGATGAGTCCCATGGCTCTCAGCCTCTTGTTATAAGGTCTGTTATCCTGACCTCCGATCATGCGCATGGCTCTCCTCTGCACTCTCTCAAGCTTCTTCATATCCTTTGAATTGTGGAACCCAAACTGGACACAGTACTCCAGCTACGGCCTCACTAAGGCCGAGTACAAGGGGAGAATGACATCCTGGGATTTGCTTCAGAAGCATCTATGAATGCAAGCCAGCATTTTGCTTGCTTTACTAGCTGCAGCATCCCATTGAAGGCTCATGTTCATCTTATGGTCAATCATGACCCCCAAGTCCTTTTCATCCATACTGCTAGCTGGCGTAGCACTGCCACGCCTATAAGCATGCTGTGGGTTTTTCTTCCCAAGGTGGAGAACCTTGCATTTATCAATGTTAAACACCATCAGGTTCTCATCTGCCCATTTACTGAGCCTGTCAAGATCTGCCTGGATCACCTTCCTGTCCTCAGGTGTGGATGCTTTACCCCAAAGTTTGGTGTCATTGGTGAACTTGGCCAGTCCAGTGTCCACTTCATTAATGAAGATGTTGGACAATATGGGTCCAAGGGCAGAGCCTTGAGGGGCCCCACTAGTCACACGGCACCACAAGGATTGACTTCCATCAACCACTACCTTCTGGGTCTGACCACAGAGCCAATTCCCCATTCAGCAGATCGTGGTGAAGCTGAGGTTGCAGTTAGCCAGTTTTGCTAAGAGGTGATCATGGGATACCA
>NW_017729022.1:153298005-153298301 GCF_001723915.1 Gavialis gangeticus | reverse complement strand
GCCAGCTCCTTGAGTACCCTGGGTGTAAACTGTCAGGGCAGGCTGACTTGAAGTTATTCAGCCTCCCAAGGTGTTCCTTCATGAGGTCAGCATTGACGGAGGGTAAAGAATCTTCCCTCACCCAGGCCTTTCTGTTCTGTAATGGGCACAGACGTCCCTTGGGACTGGTGAAAAACTGACGGAAAGTACTCATTTAGCAAGTTGGCTTTTTCCTGGGTGTCAGTTGTCAGATGTCCCATCTGGTTTAGCAGGGGTCCAATGTTGCCCTTGCTTTTCCTCTGGCTCCCCACATATCT
>NW_017729022.1:153288152-153293005 GCF_001723915.1 Gavialis gangeticus | reverse complement strand
GCTCCCCACATATCTAAAAAATGACTTCTTATTGGCCTTGATACTTGTAGCTAGCTGGAGTTCAGTTGCAGCCTTGGCTTTTCCTGGTTCGCTCCCTATCCCAACCATGTAGCTGTCCAATAAAAGCTTCTGCCCACAAGAACTCTGTCCTCTCACATACTTGCTAAGAACTCACTTTGATACTGCTCTAAAAAGGAATTAAGCAAGCTGCTGCTAATTGACTTTGCATTTGCAACTTGGTCCTATAAAATCCATTTCAAAATTAAGATTCAGTAGAATTTCCATACATCAGTTGGGAATTGCTTATCTTTATTGAATTACTAGCCAATTGCTGGTCAAGAATGACAGGGATGTGGATGGGTGGGGATGGAGTGCTGCCACCCACTCCACACTGCTGCTGCCTCCCAGGAGTGGGGGGGAAGCTGGCCCCACCATCGCCTCTGCCTGCACCCCACACCGCCACTGCCTCCAGCGCTGCTGGCCTCACTCCCCCCTTCCGCCTCCCTGGCCCTGCTCCTTGGAGGCAGAAGAGCATTGCCATGATGGCAGAGATGGAGCGGGGGCTGGGGGGGGAGTGGAAGGAGGCAAGGCTGGCACTGCTGGCCTTGCCTCCCTGCTCTGTCCTCTCTGTCCCTGCTGTTGTGGTGGTGCTCCACCGTCTCCAAGGAGCACGGCTGATGGGGGCGGGGCGAGGCCAGCAGTGCCAGCCTCGCACCTCCTCTTCATCCCCCCCCCGTCCCTACCATCATGGTGGTACTCCGCACTCTGGTTGTTTCACTAACCAATCAGAGTGCTCCAAGAGCGTTATGGACAGATGGACTAAACCCCTTATTATATAAGAATTGTAATATTTATGAATGGCCAGAAAGAATCTGATGGATTTTGTGTGTGTGTGTGTGTGTGTGTGTGTGTGTGTGTGTGTACACACACACACACACACACACACACACACACACACACACACACACACACACACACACTATCAGAAATATATTCTTCAGAAAACATTACTTCAGTAATCTTAACAGGTTCTTCTTAAAATATCCCACCAGTTAAAACACAAAGCTGCAATATTCCTAGGTAAGTCCCCAGCTTTACATTGCAACACAGAACTATGATTTCACCTTCTTATTACTTCACCCACATCCGCCACTGCCATCACAACTCCGACGCATGCTTCTTGCTACACATACCTCTTGTGCAACTGAAACTTGTAGCTCTGACCTATGTGGAACTGTTAGATATTTGATGTGTTCTAAAATGCTGAGTTGGTATTAGGTTGAAGTTTCATGTGTATGGTGTAGATTTTTAGATGATGGTTATATTTAAGTATGTTGTGTTAGATGATTTTAAAGAAAGTTAACTTAATTTTGTAAATTAGATTTCTAGTTATTACAAATATTAGCTTTCCAAAATGATACGCAATGTTTCTGGTAATATTGATATAATGGAATAAAAAAAGTCCAATAGTATTGTTTGCTTTTTCAACAGATCATGTTTAAAGCTGTAGTTATTTCTTTTCAGGTTTTGTGTGGAGATGCAGAAGCAGGCATGTGCCTGGGTGAAAATGTGGTGGTCATGAGTTTCCAAGAACAGATGATATCCCATCTAGTGGTTTCCTGTAATTCTTAATGGTTGTGCTGCAATATTAATTAGCAAATGGATGCTAGAGGGAGATGTATAGAAGACAGCACCTCAGTCATATTGAACATAAGTTGTTAGAAAATGACTATAGTCAATTCCTCCAGCCGAACATTATGAGGAAAGGGTAATGTCTTGGTAAAACCAGAAATAAGGTAAAACTATAGATCTACTTCTGCTTCTATTGAACTCAATGAGAGATTTGCCATTGGCTTCAATTAAACCCTCAAAAAAATCTTAGTGATTCCTTTTCCAAATGCAAAGTACGCTATGCACATTTCAAAGTATGAACAAAAATTATCCAGGTTGAATGATTTCTACACTAGCCTATAAAAAAGGCTTAGTAATTTTCAACCAGATATGGCACCACTTCAGTAATGCATGAATTAATTTAAAAGACTACCAGAAACATGTATGAGTGCACAGAGAATAGAGCTTGCTAGATCTGTAATAGGTATCTTACATAAGCTCAGGGCTTTCTGACATTGCATAATTAATCCAGGTGATCAGCACCCAGGTCAGAACATTTTGATTAGTTTAGTCCAGGTGCAAGTATTAACAGTAATCCAATCTGTTGTTGGGTTTTCACTACTACCCCACTTATACATGCACATCTGGGGGTATATTGCATTATTCTTTGTGTAGATATGGTCTAGGATTCTGTCAGTTGGTCATCTGAGGAACAATTTATCTCTCTTGGGGAAACATAGGGATGGCCGGAGGCAGGGCAGTGGCTCTGCCTTGCACCCACCCCACCCCACCCCAGTTGGGCTGGGCAAGTGGCAGGAGGGCATAGCCCCCACTCCCAGCACTGCTGGTGCCTGCCTAGACCACAGCCTGGTGCAGCCCTGGCCCACCCGCCCCACCTTGCACAGATCTGGGGGCACATGCCTCTTTCCCTCCCCGCCTTCCTCCCAGACAAGCAGCAGGAGCAGTGGCCGGAACCACTGGACGAGCAGCTCCTGGACCAGCAGCATGAGCCGTCTCCCTGCGCATCCACCCTGCTCCTCCCTGGCTGGGCAGTGTTTGCCTCAGTCCAGTCCCTGTCCCAGCCTCACTCCTTCCCTCACCTTGGGGGTGTTGAGCTGCCCACCCCCACGCCCCTTTCCTCCCCACTCCCCTTCCACCACAACAGACTTACCATCTGGACGCAGCCGTATTGAGTTTTGTAAAGGAACCAATCCCCCACTTATAACATTGTTCCTATGGAAAAACTGGTTTTGAGTTACAACGTTTCGACTTACGACACCGTTTCCAGGAACCAATTGTGTCATAAGTCTGAGGACTGCCCGTACTTGAATTATTTTTGTTCATATTCTCACTGAAAAGTAGATTCTAGCTCAAGTCAAAGTAGAGTTTGGGGTGTAACATACATCCAAAGCCAGGTGAGCTAGCCTGGCTACTGAAGCACAATTGATCAGTGGATGTTTAGGGACATTCAGGCTAAAACCCAACAAGGACTTCAGTTTAGATATCTACACTGTGCTGTATAGGTATACTGTTAGAGTGAGGAGTAGAAATATGAAATCAGAACCTATTTAAATAGCCAATTTTCAGAAAATGTATCATTTGCACAACAAATAATAAAAGTCTCTTCTTGGGTCCCTTCCATGAACAAAATGAAAATCCCTTATAAATTGGCATTTACACCCATTTATTTCAAATTCTGCTTATGGCAAAAATATTTGTTCATACTGATGCCTATAATGGGAGAAGAGGTCCTACCTTAAAAGGGATGGGTTACCTTATATACAGAAATGGAAAGTATGTTGTACTAAAAGAAATATCTTAGGCCATGGAAACAGTAATTGGATTATGGAAAAATGAGGAAGCTGTGTAGGGCAGGTACTAGAGGAGATGATGCTGGCTGAATGCTGTTTCCAAAGAAATTTAAGACCTGTTTTATTTTGGGGTTTTTTTTGGGGGGGGGGGGACGGGACAAAATGAGGAAGAATAAAACCTCTCTAAAACTATGGGCTTGGCTACCCATGGCATGAATCCAGAATAGATTTGCTTTGGAATGATTACTCCTAAATCACTCTGTGTGGACACATGTATTTTGAAATGTGAATGCCCCCTTCCCTCAACCCCCGCGAACTGGCCTGAAACACCTAGCTACAAAATCACATTTTAATCTGAATTAATTTTCAAAGGTAGATGAGCCCAAATAAAACCGTTTCCCCCTCAGTTATGACGGCAGGGGCATAATGGAGGTGTGACTTCTACAGAGCACCACGGCTCTGCAGGGGAAGGAGCTGTTCCTTTTTTCTTTATCAGTTTGTGTGACAGGAATGAAGTTTTCAGCCTGTGCCTGGGCATGGCTCCGGAAGAGGCAGGCCCTGGGCACCAGTTCCCCGCTTTCAGGCCGACAAACGGTCCTCGAAAGGGTGGCAGGCCAAGGCAGCTGGGATCCTGCTTCCTTGCTTCCCCCTTCTCATGCAACAATGAATGGTGCTTTGGTAACCTACTCTTTTGAGCTGCTGTGGCCCTGACTGAGCAGGGAATAAAGGCAGGCGCACAACAACACTAAATCAAGAAGACACAGTACTGCCAACCTCCACCCTCACACTCACTTCCCCCTCCTCCAGTGGAAAGCTCCCCCTCCCCAGCCTTTGGTGGCTCCGCCCCCTCCGGGCGGTCCAATCCCGAGGCGTGAAAAGCCGATTGGGCGGGGCCTGCCAGCCTTCCAGATACGGGGAGAATGAACTCCTCGGCCTCTGATTGGCTGCTGGTGATGTAATCGGATAGAACATACGGGTATTTCGGCCTGCCCAGCTCGTCCCCTATAGGGAGGCGGTGCCGCCTCTCAGCCAATCATGAGATGGGGAGGGCGGAGGAGCGCTGGCCTTCTTCTCCTAAGCCAGGCAACTTCTCGACGTCTCCTTTTTGCTTCCTAGAAAGCTATTGGCAGTCGCAGGGCCCAATCAACGCAAGGCATTGGAGCTACGGTCCCGCCCATTGGAATGAGCCGCCGCTAGGCCCGGGCGGGAGGAAGGACGTGCGTGGACTGACAGCTCTTGTAGCCAATGGAGTGCGGGCGACCGAGGCACGGAGGGGAAGGAGGTCGGTGTCGCCGAAAGAGAAAAGGGGCAGAGCGGGGCGGGACGGAGGGCTTAACTGACATCCACTTCCTGCAATGGCGGCAGGGCTGCGGGGCCGGGGTTTAAAAAAAAAAAGGAAAAAAAAAAAAGGAAAAAAAAAGTGCGCAGCAG
>NW_017729022.1:153287369-153287713 GCF_001723915.1 Gavialis gangeticus | reverse complement strand
CAGCGGGCAGCGGCCGTCGCCTGAGGCCCATCCTGCCCCCGGCCCAGCCCCACCCCGGCAGGCGCTGCCACTTGCTCGCGGCCAGGTAAAAGGGGGCCGGACCGGGCTGGGGAGTCCTGCACCTGCGCCTGGGCCGGGTCAACCCGGAGCTCCCCTTCCCCCCACTGGCGTGGGGTGGGTGGGTGCGTGCTGCGCGCCTTGGCGGAGGCGGCAGGTGGGCCAGGCCGCTGCGTGTACGTGTGCCTGTTGCGGGGCTGTCTTTGCCCCTGGGTGGAGAAGAGGCCTGCGCCCGCTGAAGTTGCCCGCCTCAGGCCCTGCCCTGCTCTGTCTGAGCGCGTTTCGTC
>NW_017729022.1:153286261-153287348 GCF_001723915.1 Gavialis gangeticus | reverse complement strand
GTGTGTATGTGTGTGTGTGTGTGTGTGTGCATGCAGGTGGGTAGGGCATCTGTGATGTGTGCTGCCTTGTATGGGGAGGTGGGAGGTGGGGAAGGCTTTTGCCTGAGTCCCCCTCCCTCCCTGTAAGCACTCATCTGATCAGCCCATGGGGAGTGTTTGCTGTGGGTGCTGGGTGGCCAGCAGGCAGCGGCCTGGTGCGTGTGTTGCTGTGGGCTGCCGTATCCCCTTGAGGTTCCTTCCAGCTGTGTTGCGCTATGGTTTCTGTGATGCCGGTGGGTGGAGGGGGGAAGGTACTGGCTGGCAGGGTCCGAATGTGCACGTTAGCATGCCTCTGAGGGTGGGTGCCATGTGCATGTTGGCTGGAGGAGGGAGAGATAAGGTGACAGGTGGGCCAGACCTCTGTGTTGGTCAGGCAAGGCATTGGCAGCAGGAGGACAGCAGGAGGACAGGGCCTGGAAACATGTGTTGGCCAGTAGAGCTGGGGGTAGAGGTGGCTTCTGTGTGTATTAGGTAAGGTATGTTGACAGGTGGGAAGGTACATGTATGTACATGCATTATTATTTGCAGGTGGGGCACTAAAAGGACAGATGGACAGGGCCTGTGTGCTCACTTGTGCTTATTGACAGGTGGAAGAAGGTGGATGGTTTGTAGGCAGGTCTGGGTGTGTGCTGGTGGGACTGTCAGAGGAGGGAATTTGGTAGGTTTGTGTGTACTGGAAGGTCCAAGAGCAATGAGTAGGCTTGGTCCTGTGTGTGTTGTAAATAGGAGGTATGAGGGGCAAATGAGACAGGTGTGTCTGCGTTTGTGTGTATAAAGAAAGGAGGGATGATTGATGGTTACCAGGCAGAGCTTTCATATTGGTGTGTAGTGGAGAAGGGAGACTAGTAGGTACACAAAGTCTATGTGTATATTGGTAGTGGACAGAGATGGTAGATAAGTAAGGTCTCTGTATTTTGGGAGGGAGAGCAGATGGGCAAGAACTCTACCACAAGTGGGGCATACAGGTGGCAAATGGACAAAGCCTTAGTGTGTATTTATATAATTAAAGGCAAAGACATCAAGGTGTGTGTGTGTGTGTGTGTGTGTG
>NW_017729022.1:153279973-153285893 GCF_001723915.1 Gavialis gangeticus | reverse complement strand
TATATAATTAAAGGCAAAGACATCAAGGTGTGTGTGTGTGTGTATTGGAAAGGATGAAGGGACAGCTGGACAAAGCTCTTTATATGTATTGGGCGGGTAAAGAAGATCTTTGTCTGTGTACTGGTAGAGGGAGAAGAAAGGTGATGTATGAGGGAAGGGTCTGTGTAAGAAGGTGGCAGGAGCAGGCCTGCATGTGTATTTTGAAAAGAACGTGCAGGTGGATCTGCATGTATATTATTACCAGTGATGAGGTAGACAAAGCTGTATTTTCATTGTGATGTGATTGGCTGTGCATATGTGACAGTTCTTAGTGAGGTAGGTCTTTGTGTATTTTGGGGTGGTAGCAGGCAGATGGGGGTGGGCTGTAGGTTTCTTCTTGGTGCAAGATGTCAGGCATGTGGGGAAAGTGGTGAGTGTGTGTGTGTGGCTTTACCCATGGGAGACAAGTGAGTCTGTGCATATATTTTTTGGGTAGAGTAGTAGACCGGAGCATGGATTCATTGGGGAGGACAGATGGTGGGTGGGCAGACTTCAAATGTATTGAAAGGGAAGTGGCAAGCTGGTTGGCTTGCCTGTCTGCATACTGGGGTGTGGACGGAAAGTAGTGGGAAGGGCCAGAAGGTGTGGTGGGGATTATAGATGGATAGGAGGCCATGAGCTTTTTTTGTTGGGTGCTCGGTATGGGGTAGGTGGGCTAGATATATGTGTGTGTGTATTGTAGGGAGGCTGGAGGGAGTGGTGGCTGTGTCCTTTGCATATATATTATGGGATATGATTGAGACACAGGAGCACGTATTTTCTGATTGGTGGGTGGAGGTGGGGGTGAAGTGGCTGGTAGCCAAGGTCCCTGTTACACACCTGAGGGGAGCCTGAGTTTGTATTTTGGGGTGAGGAGTGGGTGGGCAGACGGGCAAGCATGCCTGGACCTTTTTTGGGGCCAGGGAAGTGGAAGCTATGCCTTTGCATATACAAAGAAGTATGGTGGCAGTTTGAAGAGCTGTGTTGGGGAGAAGTGGTGGGCCAGTGGACTTTGTAGAAGGGAAGAGAGCTGGCTAGCTGTTAGGTCCATAGCTATATTTACAGCAGTAGGGGAAAAGGTGGCTTGTGGACTGGTGGTAGGTGACAGGAAGGAAAGTATGGGCTGGTGGTCATGTATGTTGGGTAGAGATAGTGGACTTGTAGCAATACTGAGGTGGAGAAATGGGAATCTGTGGGTATGCTGGAGTGTAGGAAAGTTGTAGACTGTTGAGTAGGCTTGTGTATCTTATGTGAATTGTGAATGCAGAGGAACAGGCTACAGCCAGGCAGGGATCCTAGCCCTTATGCTCTGAGACTGTTTTGGGCAAAGTCTGCAGGAACCTGCAAATTGGCAGGTTCCTGTATTAAGGGGAGTGAGGGAGCAGCTGCACTGGGGACAAGAGAAAGGGAGACTGGTGTCTTTGTTGTATATGATGAAATGGTAAGTTTTATTGGGATGGCATGCAAGGAGTCTTTGGGTGTACATATTTTGGAGAGGGGGAGGGAAATTAGGAGTAGTGTGTGGTGAAGGTGTGGCAAAAGTGGGGAAATTGGTAAGGTCTGTGAACAGTATGTAGAGCAGTGGGGGCCATCCTTTTCAGCAGTTGTGCCACAAATTTAGCTTTGCGCTCCAGTCCTTTTCCCTTACCTGATCTGCTCTGCTTTTTTATTCTTGCCCTGTGCTTCCCTGCATGATTTGCTGCTCTGCTTTCTGCTTCCTGCCCTGCCACTACGCTGTCTGTCCCTTCCCAGGACTGATATGTGCCTCATACAGAGGCAGTCCATGCTACTTGTGACACCTATGATGCTTTGGCCACACCAGTGTAGGGAATGGCTTGGAAAACCTTTTTGTTCTTATAGTAGAATGGGGCATAGGGCAGTTGGGAAATTGTGTTGAGGAGGAGTGCATTTAGATGGGAGAAAATGTTTGGTGTGATTTCTCTTTAGTGTGGGGTAAGAGAAGAAACTGCTCTGGAGATTTGAAGAGAGAATAAATATGAGAAACTGAGAGGGTTTATGTGTAGATTAAGGAAGGAGAGAAGAGTATGAGAAACTTACAGGTGTGTGTGTTGTGAAGAGTGGGAAGCTGTGAGAGGGGTGAGAAGGGGTGAAAGAGTAGAAGTTTCGAGGCTGTTTGTGTATTGGGGTGGGAAAATGCTAGGAGGGTGGGTGTCTCTGGTGACAGGGAACCTGGGAAGCCTGCATTGGGTGCTATTGGGGAAGGAGAGCTCTGGTCTTTATAGATAAGGAGTGTTTTTGTTGGGGGGAGAGGGGTAGGGGAGAGTGAAGTAGGGAGACTCTTAGGGGCAGGAATCGGGAGTTCTGTGCATGTTATGAATAGGGATCAGGGGTATGCCCAGGAGGTTATATTAGGTAGGCTGCAAGTCTTCTATGACCTTAACTGCACTAAAGAGAATACTGTGTTTTAACTTGTGATAGCCAATATAAGGTCAAGTCTTAGTGAAGGCAAGTCAGCTTATAGCCTTTACATGGTAGCAAGTCAAAGTAGATTTAAAAAAAAACCCTACATTTTTTTTTTACCTTAGTTTAATTGCCAGTTAAATGTGGCTAGTTAAACAAATGATTTATGAACACTAGTTTGGACACAAGGTGTCAAGTACCTCTAGTTGGTGATAATGAACTTGAAGTTTAGCATAGATAACCTTAGTAGACATGTGTTATGAGTGCAGGAGCTAGGCTGCCTCTCTACATGTACACTGTGTACAAGTGACAGTTCACATATTTTGGAGTGGGTATAGGCCAGAAACCTGAGGATGCTTGTTAATTCTTATGGGATGGAGGTGGGGAAAGTGTGCGTATCCAGGTGTTAGGGCAGGGGTGGCAAAATGCGGCCCTCCAGGCCATTCTATCTGGCCTATGGAGCCCTTAAAAAATTTAGAAAATGAATATTTATCTGCTCTGGCTGCCTGTCATGCAGCCCTTGATGGCTTGCCAAAACTCAGTAAGCAGCCCTCCACCTGAAATAATTGCCCACCTTTGTGTTAGGGGATGGGAGTCATGTGCTGCGTGGCAGCGGATGCATCGGCCCCCATATATTGGGGAGAGGGGTGTAGTTTAGGTTTGTTTGTTGAGGAGAGTTAGTTGTGTTTTTGGCTATAGAAAATGTAACAAGGGTAGAGAAATGTGGTGCCTTGTATGTGGTTAGGTGCAAGTGGCTGAGAGAATGTGGCGGCCAAGAGTGCTGGGTGTTTTGTGTGCATGTTACGTAGTCTTCTTGTAGAGCTCAGTGATGGAAAAAGATAGCAAGCCTGTATGTGTTTAGAGCATAAGCTTGTAAGCCTTACTTTTTTTGAAGTTGAGTGTTGGTGAGGTTAAGGGGCTTACATGGCGAGTGAAAGGAGCTGAGAGGTATAAATCGGTGCGGTTAAGGAAGCTGGACATCTGATGAATGGAATGGGAGAGCTGACAAGATGGGGTTTGGAGGCATGCGTGTATATTAAAGTGAGAAATATAATTGTAGTGGTTGCGATGGGAAGCTGGAGGTCTTGAGTATGTACTGTAGTGGTGGAGGAGAATGAGTCTGGTTGTGCAGAAAGGTAAAGGGCTTGCTGACATAATGATACTGGTGGATCTCCAGTATCTCTGAGCTTTACATGAAGTGGATGAGTGATTTTGATGGTGAAGGAGAGGGTGTTTGTTTGTGTGGTCTTAGACCTGGGAGGAGCTGGAAGCATATTTGGTGAGGGGGGAGGAAAGTATAGGAGTTCAGAGTCCTGATTCAGGAGGAATTAGAGTTGTAGAACTGAAATCTTGGGATTTGGTGGTAGGAAACTTCAAGCTTTGTGCCTGAGGAGGTCAGACAAGGAGCTCTTTAAGAATGGTAGATGATGGAACAGGGAGACCTTGTGCAGTGCACGTAGAGAATTGACAGGTGTAGGTCTGCATATAAGCTATGTGGGGTTGGGCAACCAGCAGCTGGGTACGTAGCTGGGGGTGTGTGTGGGAATCATGTATGTGTGGTAGGGGTAGAATTGGAAGGCTTATGTTTAGTGGAATGTGGTGGCGGGAAGGAAGGGGGAGACTAGTGAGCTGGAAAGCACTGCTACATTTGGTGAATGTGAGAAGCTTTGTAGGATTCTAGGGGCTTAAAATGGCACTTGGAAGTTAAGAATCGCCATTCAGAAGTTAAGATTGTGAAACCTTAATGTATTCCCTTTATATCTGTGCATTATGAAGTAGTGTTTATGTGACCACATACTGATTCTTTTGTGGGACCCTTGCCTCAATTAGTGTACCAGCTTGACCTCTGTTGAGTGTTCATGAGGATTATGTAGGACTTCTTCACCAGTTGCATAGTTTGGAAGTTTTATTGCAAAAAAAACCAGGGAATTGAAGGAAGAGAAGAGTCCCAAGCACCTGCAACCTTAATTTTAGCATTTTTGAACTTTAGAGTCTTTGACTTTGCAAACTTTAAAAGCATTTCCTTAATATCTTGTGTGTGTGTGTAATTTTTTTTTCTAAAGAAGCAAGCTGAAAATGGAAATTTGTGTGGTAGGATCAGCAGGGTTGGAACTTTTAGAATTCCTCATATAGATCTTTTGCTAGAACAAAGTAACTGATAACTGTAATAGGCTGTTACTCTTCATGTAAAGCTTTAAGTGGGGAGGGGGCACTTCTTTTTCAGTTTTTTGCTATCAGCAGAGGAATGGTGGGAGTTAGGAATACAGCCCAGGGTCCCAACCCTAGAGTGGGGTATGCCCTAGTGCAGTGGCTTTCAAACTTCGTAAAGTCATGAAACCTTTTCATACTGCTTCTTTTGCTGTGGAACCCCTACCTCTGGCTCTGTAGACTGTGAGCTGATGTGGATGCAGGTGCTCTGGCCCAGCAATGATAGTGCATTACCTTCCTGCCCACTCTGCTGTTACCCCCAGTCTGTTTGTGGAACCCTTGACCTGTCATGAAACCTCAGAATGCAGTTTGAACATGGCTTCTCCAGTGCAGGGGTGGTCAGCTGGAGGCATGCGTGCTACAAATGCCATGGGCAGCCTGTATGGTGTGTGGAGGGGACAGTGGCAGACAGGGTAGGGAGCAGAAAGTAGAGCAGCAAAGGGGGATAGGAGTCCCAAACCTTGAAAGTGTCACTAACTTGTGGTCCCCCTGCCAAAAAGGTTGGTCCTCACTGTTGTAGTGGACACAGCCATTTGTCCACTTTTGCCAATCTTTTCTGTCCTAGTCCTTGTTCATGTGGAGCAAAGTCTTGCTCCTTCTTGTAGTCTAGTCTTGTTCTTTAGCAAGTCTCTTGTTGTGTCTTCCCCTTCTCTTCCCTTCTTCCCAGATCCTGCTGCCTATTTCTTCATCCACCATGGACTCAAGTTGCTCTTTGCATTTCATGTCCCAGCTGGTTCTCAGTTTTGCAGCCTGGTCAGTTCCAATTTTGTTGGATCCCTCAGATCTGGCACCTGTGCCCTATAGTCAGATTGGGTACCTGCCTGGCAGTGGGTGACATGGAATCCAAGAGAATATGGCTCTCTGATCAGTTTTGATATTCTGTTCTAGCTAAACCTCAATTTCCAGGTAAGTCCTACTGACCTGTGGATTGGAGCATGGTCAGTGTGAACAAACTTTTTGGGAAATTTTGGTAGTAAAACTCCAAGCAGGTCTTTATTGAGAATGTACAAAATGTAATTAGAGGTGTACCAGTCCATATCATATTGGCACCAATAAAAGAAAAATTGACATTATTGGCAATCAGCTTTTTTTGGCTGATGTGGCTGATATGTCGCAGATAAATGCCGCATGCACGTGCACATCCAGGAGTGCAGCCCAGCATCTTGGAGAGCAGTGTCCAGCTGGTAAGTCTGTTGAGAGGGGAAGGGGCATGGGGGTGGGGTAGTGAGGGAGGGAGTGGGGCTAGGGGTGGGGCAGGCACTGCCCAGCCAGG
>NW_017729022.1:153278369-153279775 GCF_001723915.1 Gavialis gangeticus | reverse complement strand
CCCCCCCCACTTCTTCCCTCCCCTGCCCCTTCCCCGCCCTCAACAGACTTACCAGCCGGATGCTGCTCTCCATGCTACTGGGCTGCATATCAGCAATCAGATCAGTATGAGCAACTATGGCTGGCCAGTACTTGACCATGGGTATCAGCCCAAAAAATCTTTATATGTGGACCCGTAAATTGTAAATCCCCCTCTTGTTTTCTCGAGGCTTACAGATTGGCTAGATTTTCAGAGAGATGCTTTTTGTCCTCTTTGTGGCAGAGAGAAAAAGGATTCTAGATTTTCAAAGAGCATCAGGGTTTTGTTAACATGGGCAAATTATTTTCCCTAGCTTTGTTCTGAGAGACAGTCTACCTGTTCTAGCTGAAATTTCTCATACAGTTGAGCCTGAGGTAGACGCACAACATGGAACATTCCACAGCCTAAATGATTACCTTGTTGACAAAGTTAAAAGCAACTACAATTAAACTCTTATTTTTAAGTTTACCCATCACTTCATTACTTGTGCTACCAGCCCACTTCTCATAAGGCTTCACAGAGATACCTGTGGGAGCCGGGGAACATTTTCCAGTAGCTGACCATATTGCGTACTGCAGGAAAATACAGATTTAGGAAAAAATGCACTGTGACTGAAGAGGAAGATTGCACTGCACATCTTTTGTAGGCTTAGGGTAGTTGCATTTCAATCCCAAGAAACTTTATTGGCATGATAGAATATACAATCATTGTTTAAGAGAGCGTGCATGTGTGTTAGACAACGTCAGAAATATGTAGGGTAGGTAGGCCAACACACTGCCATGAGTGTTGGCCCATTGTGACAGTGTCCTTGATAGTTATGTAGCATAATGCCATTTTGTGTTTATTATGACTTTTATTCTCCACAATAGTTTCAAGGTTTTGAATTGGTGAAGGCTTGGTTTGTCTTTCTCTGAGTACATCCTTGCCAGGGTACTTAGTATAGAGATTAATTTTTGGGGAGGATAAGGGTTAAATGAATAATGGTTTATTTTATTTTATTTTTTTTTTAGCTTTTCAGCTCTTGGGAGCCATATATGTTTAAAGAGGAACTAAGATGTTTCTGTATGTGACTATTTTTTTTTCTTCCTGCTGACTGGGAGGAGAATATTAATGTGCTGGATTTACTGTTTTAAGTTGCATTTGTTAACGTTCCATTTTTTTAAAACTTTTTCTATGTATTGGCCAAATCCTTGACTCTAACTTATGTTTTGTCTCCTCAGTGTTGGTCTCTCCTTCCATATCTCCTATTTTCCTGAAAGAATTAATTCTGATTCTTGGGAAAGTCAAAAAAGCCAACATTGTCTAGAGGTGATGCCATTTGAGTACACTTTTTATCTGTGTAGCAGCTGTTAAAGGTCCAGTTGCTTACAGTTTTGTTACAAAGTGAT
>NW_017729022.1:153278074-153278358 GCF_001723915.1 Gavialis gangeticus | reverse complement strand
AAGCCACATAATAAACCCTTAAGGTGCTGAGTAGTGAGGGAGGGAGTGGGGCTAGGGGTGGGGCAGGCACTGCCCAGCCAGGGCAGCGCATGGGACAGAGATGGCAGCTTGTCCGGGGTAAGTGGGGCAGGGAGGATGCCTTTCACCACTGCACACACCCCTAGGGGAGGTGTTGGGGACATGTGCCCCCTGGATCTCTGCACAGGGTGAGGGTGGGCAGGAGCTGCCTTCCCTATGCCCTGCCCCATCCTGGTTGGGTAGTGCCTGCCCCTACCCCCCCTTCC
>NW_017729022.1:153264394-153273074 GCF_001723915.1 Gavialis gangeticus | reverse complement strand
CATTGTTTAAGAGAGCGTGCATGTGTGTTAGACAACGTCAGAAATATGTAGGGTAGGTAGGCCAACACACTGCCATGAGTGTTGGCCCATTGTGACAGTGTCCTTGATAGTTATGTAGCATAATGCCATTTTGTGTTTATTATGACTTTTATTCTCCACAATAGTTTCAAGGTTTTGAATTGGTGAAGGCTTGGTTTGTCTTTCTCTGAGTACATCCTTGCCAGGGTACTTAGTATAGAGATTAATTTTTGGGGAGGATAAGGGTTAAATGAATAATGGTTTATTTTATTTTATTTTTTTTTTAGCTTTTCAGCTCTTGGGAGCCATATATGTTTAAAGAGGAACTAAGATGTTTCTGTATGTGACTATTTTTTTTTCTTCCTGCTGACTGGGAGGAGAATATTAATGTGCTGGATTTACTGTTTTAAGTTGCATTTGTTAACGTTCCATTTTTTTAAAACTTTTTCTATGTATTGGCCAAATCCTTGACTCTAACTTATGTTTTGTCTCCTCAGTGTTGGTCTCTCCTTCCATATCTCCTATTTTCCTGAAAGAATTAATTCTGATTCTTGGGAAAGTCAAAAAAGCCAACATTGTCTAGAGGTGATGCCATTTGAGTACACTTTTTATCTGTGTAGCAGCTGTTAAAGGTCCAGTTGCTTACAGTTTTGTTACAAAGTGATGTCTTAACTTGTTTTGCTTTTTAAATACCTTTACAGTACCCTTAATGTGATGTAGCTTTCTTTGTTTTCTTCTTATGTTCCATCTTTATTTGATCTTTTTTCCAAAGATAAAATACCTTTAAGTGATTTGAAAAGATTAAGGGCATCTTTTAAAGTGTTTTTATTTATATGATACTAAAGGGAAGTTGATGGGCAATCTTGTTCTTTAAAAAGGAACATTTAGGAAATCAGCATCTTGGGCTTAAGATGCTATTTGGGGAATAAAAAATTCTTCAGAGTTGTAAGTTTTAATTTATTTTTGAACTATATCAGCGGAGGGACTAGTTACTGAGAACTTAGTGTATTTTCAAATGTTGGTACCTGTTTTGTTCTGGGCTCCCTAGTAGCTAGAACAATTCTGTTGAGACAGTTTGATAAGTAAGTTATAGTAAATGCCTTGCTCTGGCAAGGTGTTTCAACATTTCACACCTATAAAAATTGGTATTGCATCCTTTTTTGTGATGAAATAGTTCACTTGCTACTAATTCCAGTATTTGGTGAGTTAATGGGGGGTTGTTAAAAATTTAATATCATTAAGAAAAGTTGAAATGAGTTTATACTGCAGCTTTCTGAAAGCTGTGATATTGAGTTGATTGTTCTGGATGTGTGGGGTCCTGGATAACAAAAATTAAAATTCATAATTTGTTTAGCTCAGAATTTTGATTTCTAGCTAGAGAAGTTTTTTTTCTGTACCATGGATGACTGTTGATGATTCCCCAGCCTCCCAGGAGAAAATTCAGAACCTCTTGTATAATGCCTATTCTTGGTTCTTTCATTTCCTTTTCAGTACAGCATAACTTCATTTGTCTTTTCTGATATTGATGTGTTATCAGCATGGATTGCCATTCTCATAGCCTTGTGTGGGTTTTCTGCAATTTTCAGTAGAGTTATCTTCCTCAATTTACAAGAGCTTTTTCTGTTTCAATAAAGTATCTGTTTTCCAGTTTAATACCTGCTAGCTCTGAGAGTGTTGAATCAGGTGGGTCTTTTTCTTACTGTAGAAAATTAGGTCCAGGTCATTGCAGAACTAAAAATGTATTTTCTTTTAATGTGCATGGCTAAAAAAAATAATGGTTGCAAACTTCTGCACTAAAGTCCCTTTACTACTGTGGAAATTTTTCTGAAATTGTTTCTTGATCTGTTGACTCAGCCATATGATATAATCCAAGGCGACATCTTTTCTGAGACGAAACAAAAATAGTTTTTATTAATGGCTTGAAGCTCTCTATCCATCCCCAAAATTATTCCACTGGGCAGGTTGTTGTTATTGTTGTGAAACAAATACAAAAGAAATAACGAAACAGTAGTTTGGCTCATTTTGAAAAATTTAAGGGTCTGATTGATGTGGGCCTTGTATCTGAGCTGAGAGACTTTCTTGCCTTAGTAGCAGTTGCCATATGTAGTCAAGGCCTAAAGGCCGGTGTATAATTCCCACCTCTGTTTGCTTCCACTTCCTTTGGCTTGTGGTAGTTTTTAGGGCTCCATCTATTGCAGACAATAGATTTTGGCCTTACATCCCCTTGTTAAAACATCTTTTTTTTTCTTTTCTTTTTGTTTCAGTAATTGCTGATATTGTAGTTTTTTCTGTCTTAGTTGTTTCTCTATTTGACTGTGATGCAGCAGCCAAGTATAGCTTTCTCTAGATCTTTGGATTATTGTGTCTGCCACTTATGTGGTATTTGCAACCAGAAGATACACTGGGTATGTTGTCTGGCTGATACTGTATTTCTGGGAACTGCTAGATACAGGCCTTTTAAGTTCTGAGGCAGGAAGGATCAAGATCCTGGTGGATGCAAGCACTCAGGATATAAACATATGCAGCATAACATTATACATTTATTTAAGCAATTACATTGCTTTATTTTCTAGTATTTTAGAAAATAGAAATGATACACTGTTTATGGTTTGGGGTCCCAAGTTTTCCATTTTATCCATTCTTAGAATCTTCTGGAGCTGAAACACCATGACCTATTTTTAAGCTCTACCAAGCCCTACCAAGTTGCTGTCTTGGATCGTACACATTGGTAGGCCAGTCTGTCTCTTCTTGTATGCCAAACCTCCTGTTGGGCCTGATAATGTTGCTTCTGGCAGTGGATCTGTATCCTCAGTAGGACATGAACATAGTCCTTGCAGCCTTGATGGATCTGCTGTTGGAGCTTATGGCATGCTCTTTCAGTAGTTCTTAAAGATGGTTTTCTTGGGACTGATCCTCTCTTGCAAGCATGGTGTTTGGTGATCTAGGCACTAATGATGGGTCCCTGTATGCTGTATTTTGTCCAGACAAGGTTGTCTTGTGGACTCCTTCCAAGTACCTTCCAAGGGTTAGAAAGAATTCTACCTGAGTCAACAGCTCTATCTGCATCTTTCTCCTCTGCAGAGTAGTGGTTTTATTGCATGTACTGGGCACTATGGGTATCTCTCCTTTCTGTGCAGATCTTTGTCACTATTTGTAGCCCTAGCAGAAATATCTGAGGATACAGGGATCATCTCCACCCAGAGACTTGCAGGTTGCCCTCAGACGGTTAAGGTGTATTATGAAACTGCCAAGGTGGGCAAAAGTGAAGTCCACCACAGCAATAGCGCAGTGTCATAAAGTTGAAATTTCTGCATTGGATGTTGCATTTGGGAAAACAGTCCTGTAATAGGTCTCAAAAGTCCCAGGTGAAGAACAACCTGCAGGTGAACTAGGCACTGCTTGGGAACCCTTCACAGTGGACTGTAAGTATGCACAGGCAGGTGAAGAAGGATGTTAATTACTGTAGTGACAAGCATTCGGGAGTTGTGTTGCCCATGTAATCATAGAACATCCATTACACTGTCTTTGAGGCCCATGTGTCCTAGGATTTTGTGGTTGAAGGAAACTGAGGAGTGGAAAGGGAAAAGTGCCCTCAGTGCAGAGACAGAAGAGGACCAAAGTGCATGTGGTAAAGAGGTACTGCTGAGTCAGAATGTCTGTGCTTAAGCACATTTTCACTGAGAGGAGTGTCATGGACAGCACATTGCAGACTCCAGTAAGTTTGGCAAGTAATTTTTTCCAGTGATTACCATAGCAACTTAATATGAGGGTAAAAACCCTGCCATCTTTTGAAGTGTTAAATCTTTCTACCTATGCTATTTCATTTTTACCATCAGTTCTGTCACTTAAATTGGGGATTTGCAGCATTTTCTGGTGATAGGCTGGAATGATGCAGCTTGATTTGAAGGTGGGTTGGTCTTTGGACCTAGATGCCACTGCCACCCCTGCTTCTTTCTGCTGCCCAGCTGTGGTTCCGTATGGGCAAAGTGATTGGTTGTGATGCAGCACAGTGAAAACTAAGGCCATGTTGCTGGATCTAGCCCACAGGTTGTGTGGTGGGCCAGCAGGGGGTACTCCTGTGCTGAGCCACTCACCTCACTGCGTTCATCCCCCTGCCAAGCTCCGAGTGCCTCTGGGGGTGCTTCACATCTGACTGACCCCTTCCTGGAGCACACCCACAAGTCTGGGGATACCACTACCACCCAGGGGTCTGGACTGTTTCTGGGCCCTGTGCCCCCTGGGGCACACAGGCCTTGTAGTCCTTGAGGGTGCTTGACCCAGTGCAAAAGTTTGGGGTACTTCCTCTAGCCTGAAGCACAAGAATTAGCCTCCTTTAGTCAGCCAGGACAAGGGGGCACAAAGGTATGCCTCTCCCAACAAGTTCACCATGCTTGGTATAGTGAAGAACTTCATTGGTTACAGTGGGAAGGCTTGGGGAAGGGTGCAGGTTAGAGAAGTATTACAGAATAACCCTAGACCAAATAGGTTGGCTAGCAGCCTTTGATCATGCATGTACTTTACAGCAAGCTATATATCTAGATAGGTTTCAGCAGTGTACTCACTTCAGCATCTTGAGAGAGAGAGCTGCAGATGTTTCAGCTCCTGTGTGCATCTTCATCATGGTTGCTCTGGTCTACCTCCTGGGCAGTATTAGTTCATATACACCTTTTGACATCACCTTTGGGGGCCCAATAGAGGCCAGCTGTTGTTGGCTGCTATCCATTCAATTCAAAATGCATCATCACTACCTGGTGGAGTGGTAGGGGCTACCAGCCTTGCCCCCTAGGCCATGAGGTCACTGCTTAGAGCAACAGAGAGTTTAAGCCCGCACCCTTGTACATGTCCTTAGGCACGTAGGTGGAGTTGATAGGCAGGTAAGGGGACAATGCCAAGGAGAAAGAGGGGGGAAAAAAAACTGGTGAAAGGGATACAGGTAGGAGGCTGAGATGGAAATCTTCCACAGGCTGTAAGTTGCTGACCCTTGACTTGAATGGTAGTGATATTGCTACTTCAAACTACTCTGACGCTGTTTCAGTGTTCCAGATCGTGTTATTGGGACTAGGTAGGGATGTTGATGGAGGGAATGGTTCATTCTTCTAATCCAGTGGTGCTCAACCTTGTTGGCTGGCAGGCCAGATGAGCAGTGTCTGATCCTTCTGCAGGCCAGATCTGTCGTGGCTCCATCTGGTCATGCGGAGGAGAAAGGTGAGGGCAGGAGGGGTAGTCCAGCCCTGATCCACCTGTGCAGTGACAGGGGACTTGAGCTGGCCCTGATCTGGCCTGGTAGGGAGAGGTGGTGTGTCCTGGGTGTGTTGAGGAAGTGTCATGGTTCAGCTTTGCTCTGCAGGGCTTGGGATTTTGACAGCAGGGCAGGATGGTAGTACTGCCATTGCTCCACTGCCACCAAATTTCCTAACCCATGGGGAGCCCTGTGGCTGGATTTCAAGGCTCTGTGGGCCAGAAGTTGCCACCCCTGTTCTAATCAGATACTTAGTTTCTTCACAGAAGTTTAAGTCTCGGACTTGGGAGCATCTAACCTAGTGATTTGAGATCATCTTTAATACCGGCCTAATACAGTTTTTGTATATTTTATTGTAACAAGTGTATGTAGTACTGATCACACTACTGGAGAAGCACTGTATTTTGTGCTTTCTTTCCAGGTTGAAAGAGAAGAGGAAAAACATTTGGAAACAAACAGTAATATTCAAAATGCTGGAGTGTACAAGATGTAATGGTTAAGTTCCTGAATTAGTACTTGGGAAATCAGGGCTATTTTAGTGTTTTTGATCTTTTCTGACCTTGAAAAATGCTTAACCTTGGGAGGGTAATCGTTATAAAGTGTATCAGGAACTGCAAATGAAGTGTTATATTGGATGGAAATTAATAATACAAACAAGATGCAAGCATATTATGAGTTTGCTGTTCTTAGTAGGTAGGAGAAGTAGTTCTTTGAGTGCATGCTTTTAGCTCTCGATGTGTGTGTGACCACTACACTCTAACTGGAGAACTTCTTGCAGCACCTCTTGAGGTAGTATGTGTACCCTTCATTTCCTTATGCCTTCAAGTAAGGTATGAAGGATGGGAGTGTCCCAGCCCTTTCATAGATCTTTCTTACTTTGCTACTTTTGTTCATGTCTGTTATCTGTTACTATGTAAATACCTTGGTATAAATAGCTTAGTTAGTAACTCATTTCTATTTCTTATCCCTGAAGGAAATGTACTTTTTGCTGTTCTGGGCATAAGATGCTCTAAGTGCTGGCCTTTATACAGAAATCTCTAAGCTTCAAATTTGGCCCATTTTACGAGGAAACGGTGCTCATCTTTTGAGGAACCACGCACCCACTAAATGATATGCTTGGATGAAGGGCATCATGGAGAGAAAAGCATTTGCAGAAGGTTTTGAAGAAGCCTCAAAAATTGTGTAAATTATGCTGCAGGGTATTCTTGTTTAATCTGTGTTGGCATTCTAATCCCATCTGCTTTTGAGATTTGACTTCATCTGTGATTGTTCAGCTCGTTTCAACTCAAGTTGCAAGGCTGAACTGTGAATAGCATAGTCTTGGGATGAGAGAAGTTCCTTTGTCTTTAGGTTCTTTTAAAAAAATGCTAAAATGGTAGCTGCTGTGAATAAAAAATGGCTTCAAACATCAAAAAGGGAACATAAAGGCAACTTGGGCTCAAAAAAAGACTTTAGGCACTATTGTGATGTACAGAACACTTAGTATGACTTGACTATTGCAAAATAGAAGCAAGAGATGTTGCTTGACAATTTCCAGGACTGGCTAATATCAGGCAGGGCATACTCATACTGTCAGTTCCGTGGTAATGATGTTCTTTGGATATATTACTTGACTCCTGCATCTCAACATTAGCCTCCCCTGTCAATCAACTCAGACTTCTTTCCCTTCTTGGTGCAGTGTTGGAGGCTTGCATAGTCCTGGGGGGATTTATTGCATCTCCCTGTGTCTTACTACCTGTCTGCAGACAGGTATCCTTTCTGGCATTGGTAACATCAGAAGTATCATTGGTACAGACCCACTCTAACTTCTTTGGCACCAAGATTCTTGCATGGATTGGTGCTGATGGTGAGGACCTCTGATATTCATGTTAAAACTGTTTTTGATACTGAATCTGGTATGGAAAGCAACACACAAACTAGGCTTTTCCACTTTACTTTTGCTGATGGATTGCTCTGTCCTATATTTATGGTTGTATTTCACTGGAGGTTTAGATTTAATTTTAGGTTTAGTTGCTTGGGGTAGCTAATAATCCTGATATTGGCAGCAGGTTAAGAGGGAGAGGGGGAGTCGGGAAGGTGAGCAGTGTTAATTCCCTGGGTTCTGGGACCATGTTGAAATAGCAGGGATTAATATCAGCACTGCAGGGGCTCTGAGAGATAAAAAGCTGCACTGGCTGGGTAGCCACCTTTTGTAGGTTGGATCCAGCCCATGAGCTGTATGTTTGACACCCCCGATTTTCCATGAATGTAAATTCGCCAATTTGTTGCAAATGTTCCAGAAAAACTAGGCTACATTGAAGTGATGCATTTGAGGAGACTGCTAGAGGGAGAAAAAAAAAGTGCACTTCAGGTAAGTTGATGCTTTTAAAGGAGTGGAAAGCTTGGCAAGTCTTGGAACACATTTGTCAGTATTCCCATGAAAAGTGCCAAGTTTGGCATGGAAACTTGTCTGGATCTTATCAGTTAGTGGGTGGCTCTAAACTATCCCTTCTCCATAATGGAGTGTGTACCTCTTGCATTCTTTTCTGTACTTTACCTTAATATCTCAATGTGGATTATATCTAGGGTGACTGTATGCCCTGGCTTGGCTAGGACAGTCCCGGTTTCATAGGTTGGTTGGTGAGAATTGAAACAAAAGTCCCCAGAATTGCAACGTTGTGGGGCACAGTCTGGCCAGCAGGTGGAGTGGCATGGTGTGCCAGGGGGTGGGGAGACGGGCATCACTGCTGCTGTGAAGGGAGCAAGGCCGGGCGGACTGGAGCATGGTGCCCAGCTCAGTCCGCTGTTTGCCTCCAGCTACTGCTCAGGAGGAGCTGAGCCTGGCACTTGTGGGTGGGGTGGCACCTGCCTGGTCCAGTCTGCCCACCTTACTCCTTCACAGCAACAGTGGTGCCTGCCTAGCACACCATGCTGCTCTGCCTCCTCACCAGACAGTGCCCCAAGGCCCTGCTTGTCTGCTTCGGCCTGCAGCTGTGCTACTGACGTGTGTGTGTAAGGGTAATGTCTTGGATTTCCTTAGAAATAAAATGGTCACCCTAATTATAGCAGTATGCTTTGTTGACATTTTTTCCAAACTCATGGCACTGGTAGATGGTATTTGCATCTGGTACCAACAAGGCCTACTTGTGTATTGTTTACTGGTTATTCTAAGGCTGGCCTTGATCATGTTCTAGGGGAGCCCTGAAAATGCAAAACTAAATTGTGAAGTCATATAACTATCTTCAGTTACCATACAGAGCCACTCCAATTAAAACACTGCTCCACCAACCCCGGAAATGTGTGTAAAAGTGCCCTGAGGTACTAAATTTAATGTGTATTAGGAAAAGCACATCAATGCATATGTAGATGCACCTAGTGTGTGCAAGACTGCTTGGAGCTCACTTATCCCATCTTTCTAAGCAAAGGGAAATGGTGGACCAGTAC
>NW_017729022.1:153254402-153259394 GCF_001723915.1 Gavialis gangeticus | reverse complement strand
TACAGAGCCACTTATAAGTATGTGGGGGAGGGGGAGTGCAATTTCATTCCAGCATTACAGGTAGCTCAAGACTGCTTTTCTTTCCTGGATCCTAAATGGAACTATTTTGGCTATGTATGCAGGTAATGACCAAAAGGATGATGCATTGACAGTTTATGAAATCACTCCTTTAATAATGTTAGTTTCTGACACATGAGCATTTGGGAGCTGTTGACCAGAATAGCTTATTTTATTTAAATCAGCATTTGCAACAGGTTTATATTTTATTTAAAACAGCATTTGCCTCCGGCCCTTTTGCAACAGAAGGATGCAATGTCAAAATCTCTCTCTCAAGCTGCTTGATGCAACCAAACATGTCAGACAGTTATCTTCCATGCCAGTGTCATATTGAAGGAGTGGCATCTACCGTGGCATATACATACCAGATGTTTTAGTAGCCCTCAGGAAGGGTTTGCTAATCAAGAAACCAGGGAAAGTGAAACTGATATTCTTATGATAAACGTTGGACCTTCTGAAGAAGGCTTAAATTGTAGAGGCAGGAATTTTAATTAGACCATTTATTAGGTAATCTTAAAGATAAACTAAATGCTTTTAAGAAGGAGCCAGATGAGGGTGTTTTTAATGAAAGGGATCCTATGCTGGTGTTCCTGTGATGAGAGGGGCCTAGATTTGATTTCAGGAGGTCTCAGTCCTATGTTGTTATGTAGCAGTTGCTTTAAACAGTAGAAATAGCTGAGAACCTTAGTTTTCCTCTTAAATATTTTTCATACTGAATGCTTTGTCACCACTGCTACATTACATAGTTTTTCTTGTTATTTGATATATTAATATAAAACATAAATATGCATTCTCATATTAAAAGAGTACTTTCCAATTTTAATGTAGATTTCCAAGTTGCATTATATTATTCCAGTTGTGTAGTGTCTCTGCACTGTACCTATTTCAAGAGCTGAAGTTCTTTGTGATACTTGCTGATACTGTTTTGCTCAGTTATTAAACCTTATTGCATGTAACTTTTAACCAGTTGATGGACAAAAATGTTATATTAATGTAGTTTTAAAATGCATAAATATAATGAATTAAAAACCTGATAGCCTTTTAAACTAAGGGGCTTTGATGTGAGATGATGTTACATTCGTGTTTGTAAAAGGCCCTTTTACACAACCAGAAAAGTGTTTAATGGGTATTAGAACTTTCATATGAGTGTAGAGCAGGGGGTTCAAACTCGTTCAGCCCTATGGGCTGGATAAGGGTTGCTGTGCCAGTTTGCAGATCAGACTTGAACTGACCTATGCAGCACTCATGGTGCTGTGTCCATCACATGCTGGCCCCAGGGCTCACTGCGCATGTAGGGCTGGACCCAGAGCTGCAGGCAGCACTGAGTTGGTTTGAGGTTCTGCATGCAGCCCATGGTCTGGACCTCCTGTGTCCCATGTGATGTCAGGTTCAGCTGGTGCGCTTCAGGCATTCATACGCTGTGTACTGTCTGCAGAGTGAGCCTGGGGCCTGGTATGCGTTGAATGTAGCACACAGAGCTGGACTGACTGGGCACCTTATGTGCAGCATAGGGGGTCAGTCTGGGGTGCGTGCTGCATACGGTGCCCTGCTGGACTGGCTCTGCCTTCTGGCTGCATCAGGATCAGCATCAGAGCCAGCGGGCAGGGCACCACATACACCCTGCACCCTGGTCTGACTACTTTCTCTGTATGTAAGGCACATGGTACCAGGTCCAGTCTGTGTGCTGGTGCATGGCGGTCAACCCAGAATCTCCTGGGCCAGATCATGTGGTTCCACAGGCCACACATTTCACACCTCTGCTGTAGAGCATGGGTGTCAAATTTGCCTTGTGCCCTGGGCCAAATCTGGACTATGAGGCTCCATGCAGGATGGATCCAACCCTCACATGAGGAAGTGGCAGTAGTGTCAGCTCTTGTTCTGAGCCAGAGCATGTGGTGATGAGATGGCAGCAGCAGTAGTTCTGACTCTTGCTTGGATTTGGAGCACATGTAGCATTCACCAGGGGCTGGAGCCATCATGCTGGAGCAGCCACACCTGGCATCCTAAATTAGAAAGATTGTATTGTTATACCAGGCATTCCATTCCACCTCAGTTGATTCAGTTGCCAGGATATCTGGCAAATGTATTTAAAAAACAAAACAAAAAACCCCTCCAAAAACAACCTTGGAGATCATTGGATGAGTATCTCTGAAGACTGGAGTTACCATGAAACTTCTGCCATAATTCTTTGCTATACCTTTTAAATATAAATTGTCAAAAGCAAGGGTTCATGAGTTCCCTGGAGAAGTTTTATATAATGTTTCTCTTACTTTAAAAGTAAAGATTCAACAGAAGTTGCATAGTTCCTTAATATCATGGAGAGACCAAGTAGGTTTCTTAAAGGTCAGCCCATGCCAAAATAAAGGGGACAGTACTTACGGAAAGCTTTCATGGTAACCTACTTCTTTACAATGACATGGAAACTATGACTTTGGAATTACGATTCGGGTGATGCAAAGATAGTTTTGTCAAATAACCAGGTCATTTCATAATCTAGGTGTTAGCTGTGCAGACAAGGAAGATGATTTACTTATTTGAGCAACACTTAGTTTTACCTCTCCACTGTTGGTGAAATTATAATTTAGCTATCTTACATGCTCAGGCCCTTTTCAGCTTCTTACTTCTGTTGTAACTCCTTATGTTAAAAGTAAAAGAACCTCGAAGTCCATGGGATGTCTTGTAATCAGATATTTACTTAATTGCCAGAATCTTAGGTGTGGGAAGATGAATGTTAACAAACAAAGGTGCAAAAATGCTCCTTTCTTTAAAACAAGAAAGATTTTAAGTAGATCATACTGTATTATTTAACTGAAGTTCATATTCGTATACTTAAGCATTGACCTGTTGAACCATGATGGCTCCCATTTTACATCACTGTAATGGTTCCCCTTTTAGGCTTGAAACTGGATTTGCAGTCCTCACAGTTGTGAGCACCCTCAAGGTGGATAGTGCTGGCTTTTCATTTTTCTACTCATTGTTAGAAAAGTCATAATGAAACTAGTTACTAGGCTTGGACCTCTTCTGATGTTTCGATTCTCTGCATAACCTTTATTCTAACAACATTATCCTCCACTGAGTTTTAGTTTTTCTTGTAGTAATTTTTTGTGGTAAAAGAATTTTTTAGCTCTGCATCTTACCCATCTGGTACAACATGTTTTAGAAATGGCAAGGTAGAAAACCTAACTTGACCTTTTCAGTCGTCTTCACTGATAAATTTCACAGATCTTCAGATGATGTCTATTTTCCTTTCTCCAAATCTCCTATATACAAAACAGTAGCTTTATTCAAATCTTTATTAAAAAATATAAATAAAAAGATAGACATTCTAGGAAGCACATTTACCCTGGAGTGCAATCATGTCAGAATAGAGTTGTAAAATCGTCATCTGACATTATAGGCAGATGTCAGAAAGCATGCATTCTAAGGCCTGTAAAACAATAATTATTTTTCTGATTTTTGCTAAAAAGTTTTGCATGTACACCAAAACAAAATATGTATTTTTAGAATATTGAGTAGTTAAGTACTTCCACAGGAGAACTTTGTAAAATTATCTTCACCATAGTCAGATGCATAAAAGTTAGCTATGTTCTTTATCTGGATCTGTTCAAGCAAGTTGCCTGCTAAATATAGCAGTAACATTTACTCTGCAAAGCAGTTCTTGTTCATATAGATGTTTACACAAAATTCCAAGTTTGGGAGGCTAAATCATGGAGTGTGAAATACAATGCCACTACAAGCAGCAAGATATTCTATTTGGCATTTCATTTTTGGTTGAGCTTGCTATGAAGTTTTGTGAGAAATACAGTTCTCCCTTTTGAATGTACTATGTAATAACTTAAATTCAGTTCAACTCTCATTAGTTCTAAATTTTAAGAGGATGTTCTAGGTGTCAGTTAGACTCTATTGGATTGGAGCACACAACTTCTGGCTGAGGTCGTGACTAGTATAGTTTCACAGAACCTGTGAAATAGTCATGGGGGGGTTGCCTACAGGGAGCTTGTAGGATGGAAATGGAAGAATGCAAGGGTCCCCTGGTATGTGCAGTGAAAGGCAACCAAGTGTGCTAACTGTCTTTGCTGAATCAAGCAATGGCTGACTACTGCAAAACACAGTTTAGGTCCTCATCCAGAGGTTTGGCTAGAAAGTGTCTGTCTTACTTTTTATTTGCGCTCTGATTGGCTGACAAACAGCTAATCAGGGTGCAAAGAAGCATTTGGACAGGAGGTGGTGGCACGCCACCATGATGGTGGGGGTGGGTGAGGCTAGCACAGCTGGCCTCACTCCCCCTGCCCTGCTTCCTGTAGGTGGCGGTGATGGAGTGGGGTGAGACCACTGGAGCTGGCCTCACCTCCCTCTTGCTCCTTGGAGGTGACCGTGATGGTGGGAGGAGTGGGGTCAGGATGCCGCTGGGTGGGGTGAGGCCACCAGCAGTAGCTTTGGCCTGCCTCTTCTGCCACTGCCGCCTGCAGGGCTGATGTGGTGGCAGTTGGGGGAGGAGCAGACTCAATTGGGAGGGGGGGAGGAGCAGGCAGGCAGTGGTGGTGGCAGTGGTGTGGGGAGGGGAGGAGTGGGCCTGGGCCTGACATGGGTGGCCGGGGGGGAAGGAGGAGTGAGCCCCAGCTGGGGTCGAAGCCAGCCTGCTGCAGCAGTGGAGGGGTAGCAGTGCGCCTCCTCCCACACTTGGCAATGAGCCTGCTCCTCCTGTCCCCCTTGCTGCTGCTGGGTTGGCTTGGGCTCGCTGCTCTTCCCCTGCGCTGCAGCAGGCTCGCTGGCTTCTCCCCGCTTTTGGGCCCAGGCCCGCACCTTCCCTCCCTCTGCCGCTGTGGTGGGGAGGGCTCGGACCCCAAGCAGCAGGAGGGACGGGGAGGACCGGGCTGGGGGGTGGGGGGCACAGGGCTCCATCCAAGCCCATTCCCCCCCCCCCCCTTAATTTTT
>NW_017729022.1:153245567-153254228 GCF_001723915.1 Gavialis gangeticus | reverse complement strand
CCCATTCCCCCCCCCCCCCTTAATTCTTGATGGGCGGTTGGCGTGTGTGTGTATATATATGGGTGCATATATAAACTGTTTAATTTTGTCAAATACTACAGAAGTCTTTAAATCCTGAATAAATCTCCCATTTCTGCCCCAAAAGCCTACAATTGAATTTTTTGTAAGTTATAACTTCAGAACTAGATCAATTTTGAGCAAGAATAAGTTGAGTGATTTTTTTTTTTTCTCTCTCTCTCTCTCTCTCTGTCTCTCTCTCTCACAAAAAAAAAAAGCTTTGTTTTGTCCAGAAGTTCCAATACTGTTGGAGTATTCAAGGCTGCATGCTGCCTTTTGCCAAGTATTTCTGGGCTCTAGTAATGAGTGAAACTATTCAAATGCAGATACCTGAGAGAGAGTCCTGGAAGTAATAGAAATTTGGTTCACACTGCTGTTCCCAGAGATATTGCTTTGAATTGTAGATTTTGGACCCTTTGCTAAATACAGGGGGAGGTTTTATTGTTGTTAAATTAACTTGATAGTAACTGGTAGCAAGAGCATACTGAAGGTACTTCAGAAATTTGCCAGACTTCTCTGAAGAATAATCTTTGATAATTTCATGTAAAGAAATCTAGTAGTAAGCACCATTGGATTTCTGGTATCTTAATTTTGCCTCTTTTGAATGGAATGTCATGGCATATCCTGTAGAATAAGCTACTTCCTTTCATCATGCATGTAGATTTCCTGGATGTTTTTAAAGGCGTATTGCTATATGCCTATGTAACTAAAAACTCTGATATATGAGCTAATGTCTAGTTAACCTGGATTCAGTTGAAAGGTGATTAAATCCACCATAGTAATAAGGAGCAACCTTGTGTTGCCAGTTAATTTATCTTGTGTATTTCTAGGTTGACATCATATCTAAGTGCTGGTATCACTTTCTCAGCTGTTAACTCCTGTAACCAACATTAGTTTTATGTAAAATATAAAAATGTGTTGTATACATATTAAAGCTAAAAAAATCCATTTTTTAATTCTGCAGTAGTAGGTAGGTAAAAATAAAACTGTAAGGTTAATTTGAGGTTTTGACTGCAGGTTTTAAAGAAACTGGGGTCCTTTAAGAGTGAGAAAAATTCAGAGTGAAAATCTGAGTGAATTTAAGCCTTCGTGACTTAATTTCTTAGTTTGACTGATTAATTTCATATAAAAACTTGTATGGGGGGTTAGTTTAGGTGTGTTCAACTTGCAACATCTGACAAGGAAGTTACGTTCTTATAGCGATTGTTGTTGCAAAGGCATGAAGATATCTGTGTAGTATAATAAATTATAGTATTTGGTAACTGGAGGTTATAATACTGGAATTGCTGAATACTGTTTCTAGTTTAAATATTCTGGTTTTAAGGGCTTGTCTATAGCAGTATTAACTTGAGTAGATTGGGCTAACTTCTCTCCAGTCAGGCCTAGCTAACCATCAAATTGTGGAACAGGAATTGAACAGCTCGGAATGACTAGATAGCAGGACAGGGAAGCTGGCTCTTCATCACACAAACAGCTCAAGTGTCAGCAGCACTCGAGCATTTCACACCACATCCTTGTGAATGAAATCATCTGATAGCCAAATTGCTTCAGTATTGGCTTGTGTAATATTTTCTCAGATGTCTTCTTTCTTTTTTGACATAAAACATACCAACGTTGTAGATAGTTTATAAGGTGCATATCTACCCTGCCTTCTGCCTGACATCAGACTAATGTAGCTAACTGTCTCTTTCATACCAATATTACCCTTTTTTTATTAGTATTAAGTATAGTAAATCAGTTAACCTCACTGGATTAATGATTTCATGTTACTTATGAAGATTGCTTTGATAAGTTATAGACCTGGTAGAGACCTAGTAAGTAAATATTTCTCAGAAAATAATGAGGAAGGCAGATTGAAAGTAACTGGATTTGATTTTTATTGCTAAATGTTGATAAAAGTGGATTATACCTTGCACTTGCAGACTGATATTCCCATCAGTAATGATCAGAAATTATAGAAAGGGCACATAAGAATAAGTATCTGGGACAGGGGTAAGGAAATCCAGGACAGGGGGTGCCAGGGGCCCCATGGACACATGGCAGCCATTGCAGGTGGGGTGGGGAGAGTCCCAGCTGCACCTTTTACTGTTCCTTGGGCAGCTGCTGCAGAAACGGGGCTGTGCTGGGGGGAGGGGGGCGGGGAACGCTGCCGTGGGGTCCTGCCACTGGTGGGCAGGCCTGTTGCCAGGCAGGAGCCTGGTGCCGCTGGCCACCCATTCTGCCCAGGTCCCAGCTGGGGATTAGGCACTAAACTACTGATCTCAACCTGGCCCCTGAGATCTCAGGGCAGGATGTGCAGGGATACTTGTGGGGCCCACCCCCTGCCCCTGGACTGCCTGAAGAAGCAGAAAGCTGTGGCCATCAAGGGACCTGGCCACTTCTCCGCTGGTGCCCACCAGGTGGAACTCCCCCCCCTATTTGGCAGCCAGGAGTCCCTTGATGAGCCTCCTCCCACAGCAAGCACTGCCAGGAGTTCCAGTCTACAGCCCCTAACCTGGCCCTAACACCCGTGCTCCACTTTGTGAGAGCAAAAGCTGCATCCTGGTATGAATGTACTGGTAAATTAACAGAATTATTTAAAGGAGGTATGCTTTTTGATTTATGGATATTAACTTTTTATATTTTGATGTGATTTTCATAAAGCTGTTAACTGTATACTGGCATTGGGAGTGTGGGGGGCAGACAATTTAGTAATTTTGCACAATCCTGAAAATTTGAGTCAATAAAAAAATTAATGCTTAAAAGTAAACATTGATTTTTAGCTGTCAAAATTAAAATGAATTCTGCCAAGTCTAAAAATAACTTTAATAGTTACTAAATCTCCTTCCTATGCATGCCAATTCATTGGACACTTTAAAGTAGCATGCTGTCAATGGTTAGCTACAGAGACAATAAAATATTTGATTCAACTCGCTAAATCATCTTTCCTTTCTTGTGTGTGTGTTTTGTTTTTGGGTTTTTTTTGTGTTTAGCAACTAGGCATGTAAATATCATTTAAAACATTAATTTAACCTCCTCTAATTATATTGGTTAAATGATTAACTGATAAGGCAGCAGCTTGGACATGGAGGTGGGGGGGGTGGGGAGAAGGCAAGTTCAGCCAGACAACACAGCTCTGGTGCTGGGAAGGAGAGAGCACCTATGAGCTAGCAGCTAATCTCTTAAATGATGAGTCATTAGGCTGCTGGCTGTTTTCCTCTTATGCTATGGATAAGGGTCCCTCTTACCCTTTCCCCCTCTTGGCTGCCCTGCTGCCTTCTGATTCCTGCTGGGGCACTACATGCTTCCCTTCCTTCCATGCCAAACTGTGCCCGCCCTGAGCAAAAGGATAACCAGTTAAGCTATCTGGTTATCGCTGTACTTTATTGGTTAAGGGATTAATCGTTTAACCTTTCACATCTTTATTAACAACATTATTCCTCTTAATGGGAGATCTAGATGCGTTTGGCTAGTAGTCCTTCCTTGCTTGTGATGGTTTAATTCTTCCTGAGTTCCAAAATGAGAGAGAACTTGAAATCAGCAACAATATAACTTTTTTTTTTTTCAAGCAGATTCTACTTCCTGACATAAATAGGTATATCAAACCTAACCTGTCACCTATATGGTTGTGACTTGGTTTACAACTCATGAGTCAATGCAGTTTTCCAATTTCATGTTCCTCTTGACCAGATTTCACTTGTGGCCACTTTACAAGCCTGGCCAAGGATTCAGATAACATGCGACTTGTTTATTTAGTGTGGTGAAATGAACCTGGCCCAGCTAAGCAACAAAATCATTCAATCTGAGGTAGCGTGATGGAGCACTTCTTACATATGCTGTGGCGGTGCTTTAATTAGAGTGCCTCCGAAAACCACTCTAATTAAAGCGCTGCTGCATCTTGTGAATTGCTGTCTTAATGCTTAAAAATGGCAGTGTGGGTGCTTGAACTAAAACTTGTTCGACAAAATAACCCTGATATTATCATACAACAGGTGGGTATGGAGAGTGCCACTGTTGTCATGGACAAAATGCCATCCATACAGGCAGCTGAAACCCAACTTCCCAACAGAATTTTACAAATTTCTGATCTGAGACCTCCCCCCCCACCCTTATGAAACAATACCAGAGGGAACTGCACAGCCTCTTAAAGCCTCTTTTGTTGAAATATAGGAGAGAATTTGCTTCTACTCCCTAGGAACCCAAGCCAGCTACCTTTTACTTATTACCCAAGATCCACAAACCTAGCAACCCAGGGTGCCCTGTTATCTCTGGTATCCACATCATCATGGAGGGAGTCTGTGGCTATAGTTAGTGACTATATCCTATTTTTCAGATGCTACCAGTGTTGCTAGCTATTGGAAGGGAAATTCTTTTCTGAGGGTCAGAGTAGGAGGGAGGGAGGTGAGTAGAGCGGTTTGGGAACATGCAGCTGGGTACTGCTGATCTTGTAGGTTGCTGCCCTTGGCATAGTTTGCAAGCCTTCTGTTGCCAAATGACATACTTGCTCATTCTTCCTAACATCAACACGTATTAGTACAAGCTGTAACCTTGGCAAGTTTCAGAATATCTTTCTACCTGAAATAAAGGTGCAAAAGTGGCAAAACATGGGTAGGTAACTTTATCTTCACTCACTGGCAAGTGGCAGACTGCCTTGGCCTACCCTCCCAATTGGTTCTGCTTGATCATCTCTAAAAATGCTTCCATGTTCTGTTTGTGTGCATCCTACAATCCCATACCTTCCAGTCTGGTTGCATTTAGAGCTCTTGGTGATTGGAATTCTTTATTAGCAAAGAAACTGAAGGTTGTTTGGAACCTTTCTGCCCTTCTTTGCCCTCATTTGGAAGGGGCATAAAGCTCTGGAAGACAACAATATGGCCCCAGTGAATGCTTATTCCTTTTTAAATGAGTTTGTCTTTAAGGTGCCACTTTGCCTAGCCTGCTGTCATGTACCTGAAACTTGTACACTTGAAATGGTCCATGCAAATAAAAACATCTTGGAGAGCCTGTTATTGAAAGTTAACAGGCCAGTTACCTGATTTGAGAACAATTTCTGTTCCATTTCCCTCCTTCTCCCCCGACCTAAAATAGAGCTTCTAGATAGACAAAACTAGGTGCATTCATTTATGTGAACACTAGATGAATAAGCATTGAAGTTTGAGGGGCTTGAAAATCCAAGGTTAAACTCACTAAAAAAATCTAGTGCAGCAGAGCCCAACTTCTCTTCAGTGTTAGGTTTTGTAGTCCCCTTGTTGGGGTATATAGTCACAGCAAAAGAATGCAGAGGACTGCTGAGGGTGGCCCAGGGGTTTGCAGCTTTCATTTTAAAGGACGTTGCGGATAAGCCCAGAGGACTGCTTCTGTGCTCCAGCTGAGTAGAGAAGCCTCACACTTTGAAGTAAAAGCTGAGTGGCACATCCTTAATTCGGCAGTCTGTTCCAAATTACAGCACTGTATTTACACAAATGCATGGTTGCTTTGGCAGAGGCTGGAGGGAGGAGCAGAGGTGGCATCAGGGAGATGTTGCAGGAACTCCAACTTGGATTCTGAACCTGGGGTTGGGGACGGAATTGAAGTTGCAGGGAATTTTTTTTTTTTTTTAAATGTGTTGGGTGTAGGGGAAAACAACTCATCTTGAATTTGAGTAAATATGGTAGGTATATTGGGAACCTTCCTGATGTGGAAAAATTGGGTTCTACTTCATTCCATGGAAATTTTGCCTTGACTGAAAGGTGTATGTTGTAGCTGTTGCTTTATTTCTTGTAAGCTCTCCAATACCAGTTGAACTGCTCTAGAGGTGTAGAATGCTATCAGTAGTTTGAAGTACAGGTTCAGTAAGTAATGGTTCAAACAGTATACTTTTTCCTACTTTTTTAAAATGAAGGGAGATTTTTAACTATAAAATCTAGCATTTAACATGACATCAAGAAGGAAAAAGTAACTTCTTCAAGTCAGGATTTTTCCTACTGTTTGAGGTAATTTCAGTGTCCTTTCATTTTGAATATAACCAAGCATATGTTGGCATTGAGCAAGTTATACAAAAGTTCTGATATGCATATGAATATAGCAAAGTACATAAAATAACATAAATGAAGAATAGCATAGGTAAAGTAAGAAGCAGTCACTTTTAGTATAATATCTTTAATATTTTGGAACTACTTTTACCTTCAAGTGAATTCTTGTTTTCAGTTCGGTATTCTCTTGCACTATAACAGTATTGCGTTCTTATCCTGTTTTGATGTGACAAAATGTTGAATGACCTCATGTTTTCATCTGGTTAAGGATTTGCAGCAAGGAATTGGTTTGCTGTTCAGCTTGAGATTTACATAAAAAGACAGTGCTTGACTACACAAATGAGGCAAACTACGTAATTTAATAAGATGCTGCAAAAATAAAAAAGGTACATTTATAAGTGTCACCATGTGGTCTGGTAACCTGTAATTGGGTTGAATGATGTTGTAGCATTAGAAAAATAAATAAAAACAGCTGATGCTTCAGTCCTTGGAGATTTCAGTCCCTGGAGACTTGGGTTATTAGTATATAGCTAATTTGTGAGTCCTTATGAGAATCGGTCTTGCTCAGTTCATCATCATTTGGTAAACCCTCCCTTTTGTGGAATAAAATCTAGATTCTTCTTGATAACATTTTTTTTAAAGCAACCTCTTGTTATTTGAAGACTTGCCTTAGTTAACTATATTTTTCTTTTTAGCTCTACGTATGAGCTATCAGAAACTGGATTTATTTTAATATTTTTTTACTTTGATCTGCTAAGATGCCCGCAACTACCGAATATGTAGTTTCTTAGTGATGCATTTTAATTTTCTAAGTATTTAAATGACATCTCTTGAGAAATTATTGGAGGAATTTCACAACAAAAACAAATCACCTCTTGAAATCCATTCACTGTGAAGGTGTATTCAGTTGAGTCTGTTTATGACTTTCCTTATGTATGGTTTAATGGCATATCTGTCTCTCAAGCAGAGAAAGGAATTAAATTCTTTCTCCTCCATCCTGGGTGAGTGCCTTACCACTGTTGGTTACTGAATAGAAGAGGGAGACCACTTCTGTTTCCTATCTCACAGGGGAGGGCCTTAAACACCACACTGATTTGGTCTCTGCTGTCTGAATAAATAATTAAGCCATGCGAAGCAGCGGCTGGAGTCCAGATTCCTGCATTCCATGTGTGGCCTGATCACCAGGCTAGTGTGTCATTTTTTGTTTCTTTCTCTGCTTCAGTGAATATTTAAATGTTTTACACAGAGTAAAAACAGCTCTCACAGGAAGAAGGAGGAAAATGCAGTTCAGGATTAGTATGGTGGTTAGGACATTCCCCTGAGATAACAGAAAGAGCGAAAGAGATTGATAGCACCTTTCCAATATCTTTATGGCAGGTCAGGCCAGCCTTTTTGACAGGCATGCCACAAATTTGCCATGCAGTCTCCCAAGTGCCACTCTCCTGCCAGAACTGCTCCTCTGCTTTGTGCTCCACACTCTGTGCTCCCTGTTCTGTCTCCTGCTTTGCTTCCTGCCCCGATCCTGCTGTGCCTTCTGCTTCTTGTCCTACTTGCTGCTTCTGTGCTTCCTGTCTTATCTGATCCATCACGAGCTTCATAGAGGCTGCCCATGCCACTGGTGTCACTCTTGTTACAGTTGTTTTGTAGCTTTGTGGTTATGGCACTCTTTTGAGAGGTGGGAGATACTGGTTCAAATCCCTTCAGGCAGAGGAGTGAGTTGAAGTCAGAACATCCAAAATCCTGGTGAATGCCATAACCAGGCATCACCAACTTCTGTTAAAAGTTGAAGGCCAGTGTTCCTGCCAGCAGTTCTGTGATTCTGGCCCCCTGTTAACATTGTTTTCCTTACAGATGCTTAGAAATAAATGTCTTCATGTCAAGTGAAACAGTTGTTTTTCAGGTTTCTTGAGCAGAAATTTTGAACAAAAATATTTCATTTAGAATTTTGTGTTTAACCACCTACATTAACTAAGCAAGTAGAGTCCTGCTGGGAGTTGTTCTTTATGGTTAGGGCTTCCAGGCTCTGGAATGGGCTCCCAAGGGAGGTGGTGCTCTCCCCTACCTTGGGGGTCTTCAAGAGGAGGTTGGATAGATATCTGGCTGGGGTATTATGATCCCAGCACTTGTTCCTGCCCAGGGCAGGGGATTGGACATGATGATCTGTTCAGGTCCCTTCTGACCCTAGAAACTATGAAACTATGGCATTACTTGCAGGTGCAGGGTAGAGAACTCTCATATGATTCCTTTATTTATTTATTTTTTGCGTGCTGCTGTTATCCTTCGTGGACTATCAAGGATTTTCTACTTCCATCAGCAGGGATGTACTGAAATAGTGATTTCATGATTTTTGTGGAAAATGTGAAATCAGGCATTTTCTGTGAAAATTGGAGAAATCTGCCAAAAGAAAAAAACGAACAACCTGTGGAAAAGTGGGGCTCTGGGTAAAAATAAAAGATCCCCCCCCTCCCCACCTGGGCAGTAGTCAAAATGGCTGCTCCCCCACCCCTGGCTGCTGATTGGGCGACAGGCTGCCCTCGTACAGCTTCTCAGCCCTGCAGCCTGGGCAGACAGGGACAGGCCCAGCCCTGTTTTTTTTTTTTTTTTTTTTTTTTTT
>NW_017729022.1:153235236-153245400 GCF_001723915.1 Gavialis gangeticus | reverse complement strand
CTGCCTGGCCTGGCTGGGCCCATCCTGTCATGAGTGGGTGCTACAGAGGGTGGGGGCCTGGGCCAGGGTGGTGGGGAAGTAGGACCCACCCAGATGGGCAGTAGGGTGGTGGCTGCCCTTTCCCGCACCCATGCAGGGCTGGAGAGAGGCAGGGGGGCAAAGTGGCCAAGCTGTGGCAGTGGGAGCAGGGCCGGGACAGGAGAGGGAGCGTGGCCTGGCCTGGCCAGTCGGGTGGTTGTGGCCTGTACCCATGCTTGTCCAGGCCCAGGGGGAGGCAAGGGAGGCAATGGGGTGGTGGCAGCATGTTCCCTGTGCTCATGCGGGGCCTAGGAGGGCTTATTTTCCTCCTTGTGCAGGTCAGGGGTGGGTGGGGAGTGGAGTGAGGCCAGGCCAGGGAGCAGTGGGGTGGTGGCAGCCCATGTGTTGGCTGGCTGTTCCAGTCCATCGGAGTCATGGGAGGGTGGGAGCTGCATGCTGCCCATGAAGTTGGAGCCTGGGGCCTCAGTGAGCCTGAGAAATTTTGCCCCGCCTTTGCAATTTGAGTACATCCCTATCAATAGCCAAAATATCTCCCTTCCAGGATCTTCTGGTAAATTCCTGAGTATGCAGGCAACTTAAGTGAAAAAGGTTGATACTCTGGGCTAGATTACAGCTGGTCCTCTGAAGGAATAAGTCTTAAAGTGAAGGTGGGCCCAGTGTTCTGAAGCGGCACTGAAGAGCAAGGGCTGGGCAGATGGATCAAGGACCCCATGGTGAGGGAGGAAGTGGGGCTGGGACCAGGGGCTTTACAGCTGGAGTGGGGTGTGGGATGGAGCCGTGGATCATGGGGGGTGGGGCTCCTGCTGTTGCATGCACCCCAGGGAAGGCGTGGGGGTGGGGGGAATATGTCCCTTGGATCTGCGTAGGGTGCGGGCCGGTTGCCTCTGCATGCTCAGGACAGGGGTTGCACTGATCTCTTTCCAGTGGCGGGGCAGGCAGCAGCTCTGGGAAGGGAGTTACAGGGGGGCTGTAGCTCCCCCATAACCCCCACCCAGTTCCACCCTGAGCGCAGCCCAGACCCAGCCTCCCCCACCAGGAAGAGCCTGGTGCAGCCCCAGCCCCAACCATGTAGTGGCAGCTCGCTCTGCACAGATCTGGGGCGCACATGCCCCCCTGACCCCCGTACCTCCTGGATGACCTGCTCCTCCCTCCCTCACTGCAGGGGCCTTAATCTGCACCCCCCATGCCCCTTTCTTTCCCAACGCAGTGAATCTTGAATGTGTTTTGCTGATTTTTTTTTTTTTTTTTTTTTTTTTTTTTTTTACAAAGCTTAGTTTTCATCCAAGCAATTAAAAAAAAAAAAAAAAAAAAATCTAGCCTTAAAGTTCTGATGATGCTTTTCATACCAGTCTGTGTAGCTAACTTTTTTTTCTTTGTCTGTCTAGGAAATTTAAAAATAAAGCAGATGTTGTAATGCATTTTTATTAAGGTTTTTAAGGTCATTTTATTCTGTATTTGTTGGCAGGAGGAATGTAAACCTAATGTTCTAGATCAGTTCTGGAGGATTTGGCAGGTTACAGGTAAGAACAAATGCTGCCAATCTGGGGGACAATGGGGTGGAAAGTACTTGAGAGTGATCTTCGGTGTTGAACATAAATCCTTCATTGACTTTAAGATTATTTCTTTTTTTAACAGTTGGTATATCTTCCAAATAGATTAAATGCAAGTCTTAGCTAGACATCTTTTAATAAGTTACATTTTTAACAAAATTTTTGAACAGAAAATTAGATTTTTAGAGGTTGGAAATCATCATTTTTCAGCATCCTTACATTTACCAATAGAAAATTGATGGTTGCTTTCTGTCCAACAAAGATAGTAATGTACTGGTAGACAGAACTCTTGAAACATCTTGGCACTATCAAGCTAAGATCAATTTACTGTCTCCTTTCTCTTTCCCTTAGGCTCTTTTCTGCCTTATGTGAGGCAATAGCAGGAGTACTGCTGAACTTTCCTTTTTAATTCTTTTATGGTCAGTTCTAACTCTCTTAAGTGTTCACAAGTTCAGTGTAGCTTCAACTTCTGAAAGACTTGTGCAAAGGGAAAGATGCTTCATGGTTTTCAGTCTTCTCCAGGTCAATGTCTCAGGTTCTGGTGGCTTCATTTCTACCCATTACTCTGCCTAGCAGGTTGAGAACTGCTGATGAAAAGGATACAGATCTCAGTTTCACCACCAATAATAACTCTCTCAGCCACTTTTTTTCTGGCTGTTCTGTTTTGTTTTACTTGTCTTTTTTTATTTTTACTAGAAAACTGCTTGTGTTAACTAATGTTTTATGCTTTTTGGTAGCTGCTTCTCCTTTTAAATACATTTTGTCTTGGGAATATTTTTTTTATAAAATCAGTTGCTTTTCATTTTATTATGGTTCAGTTGTAGTACTATCTGGTCAGTGTGACCTTTTGGGGTGGGGGGGAGGGGGGAAGAATGTAATTATTTCCAGATATTGGTATCTTTGACAACACACAAGTTCTTTTTCCCCTGTGAATGGTTTTCATCATTAGTTGTAACACCAAAATGCTGACATTTTTGTTTTTGAGCTGTGTAGTCCTCATATAGTGATAGACTTATTGTTGAAACTCATTTTGGTTTGTGGTAAATGTGTACCTAAAAGTGGCCTTTAAAACATTCCAAAGAGCACAGTATTGATGAGCATTTAAAATAAACCACTGTACAGCAAGTTCCTTCATTTCTGGTTGCTATGTCTTCTTGGTCCAGCTTTTACACTTCACTTTGATCATTAGTGCTATTTGCATAGCTCATCATTCCAGCAGGAAAAAAGCATTCTTTTTTTATTGTGTGTATTAGTGATGTAGCAGTGTTACCCCATTGTTACATCTACACTTTGTTTCCACTGTGAAATGTCTGTTATAACTATTTACATTAATATTTTTATCTTGGAGAATATAGCAGACTCTTAATAGCCAAACATTCAGCACCCAGCAAAAGCTTACTACTTGATATGGTTGTATGATTTGTTTCTTTGGTAGTGTAATGCTTCTGAATATTTTACTAAGTAAAACTGGTTACAATGGGTTCAGTTGTATTTTAAAACTAATTAAGGGTAGTGCTCTAACTCTGGGCCCCTGGCAGACCATTTTTTTTCATGCCATGAAAACACTGCACCATATGCACAGGTACACTTGCAAAGAAGGAAAAAGTGGCACGTCGGGTTGCTTTGCTACTGCTTACCAAGGTCTCTCAGCCCAACACTGGTTAGTAGAACCATTGTAGGAGCCCCCCAGGACCCCCATGCCAGGCAAGGGAGATGGGTGAGTGGAGAGGGTGGGGAAATCCCTGTCCTTTACAGAGCCAAGCAGACTGGTAAATCCCTTCCCTTGGTTCTTGGCAAAGCAGGAAGAATCCCTCCTCTGAGTCAATGAGGGCTCTTGGCTCTGGGTAAAGAAGGCAGGAGGTACTACTCTGGGGACAGCCTTCCTCCTTTTCGCCTTCTGAGCAAAGTGGAAGGGGAGGGAGGAATTTTTCCCCTGTAATCAAATGTATGGGGTTACCCCTGCGCAGCCCAGACTGGAGGTTCTCATCCTCTCCCCAGCCTTCCCCCTCCCCAGCATGAAGCCCAAGTGTCCAGGGATCCCCATTCCCTGTGCAGACAAATGGCTGTGCATTCCCTCCTCCCTATGCTTTGCCCAACACAGGGAGGAAAAGAGGGAATCCCCAGTCCTGCTCTGTACTGGGGAGAGGGGTTTCCGTGCACACCTGACCTCTTGTTCTGGGGGTTATCCTCCTTGGGGTTGGGGCCAGGCATGTAGCCTTCCCCTCAGAGGGCTAAACCTGTGGCAGAAAGATTAGGGAAAGTTCAATTAAGTGCAGTTTCCATGCTTAACTGATTTATTTATTTTTCCCCACACCACCTGATTGAATTCTCCCCCGCCCTTGCGTTCTGAGACCTCTCCCTGGGCCAGGAGGGTTTGGGGGAAGGGAGGGATGGTGCTGCTGTGGCTTCCCTCCTCTGCTGCCTGCATTCCTGTCCAGAGGTGGGGCAGAGGAGAGTGGAAAGGGCTGGAGCAAAGTGCCTGGGGAGGTTCCATGGTCTTGCTGAACGTGGGGAGCTCTGCGCTGTCAAGGGGAAGCCAGAACAGCTGTCTGGATTTGGGATCATGGACCGTGGGCCAAGAGGGACTGCAGGAGGTTCAGGGGGAAAGCTAGTTAGGGTGGGACCGCAGGGCCTCTGTAGGATTTGTTACTGGCACAGAGCCAGCTTGCCTGAGTTCAGCTCAGGCTCAGCTTTCGTCAGCTTGATCTCCGCCGCCAGCGAGAACACAAATGCACAGCTCTGTGTGTCTCAGTGATGCCCTCCTAGCCTGGACAACTTGCCACTCTCCTCTTTCCCTGAAGGAGGTAAGTAAGTACCTGGGGCTTGTTGGAGCAGTCCCAGCCTGGCTTGCAGGGCCAGCAAGCTGGGCTTGGCTAGGGGCTCCCTGGGGTCCAGTTCTCTCCCATCACCCACAGTTGATTAACACGAGAGAGTCTTTTTAATTTTTCTTTTCTTTTTTTCGCTGCTTCAAATAAAAATGCTTTACACAACCTTTACATAGAAATGATTTGCATAACCCTTTAAAGGATTTTAAGGAGACCAAGGGAAGCCAAAGTCCCCATGCCTCTGTGTTACTCTACCTCCTGACTCCATGCCACAACCTTCCACTTCCCCTTGCCCTTGGCCCCAGCCCCCAGTGCAGGGAGAGCCCAAGGGTCTTGGTTCCTAGACATGCCCCTGCTTGTCAGCCCTCTAATGGCAGGTCAGAGCTGTGCATGTTAGTGAGGGTATTATCCCTTAATGTATGATTGCTCACAGAATGTGCCAACTTCAACGTTCCTTAGAATTAGCAGGTGCTAATTGTGACATGTAACCTCACTCTCGAAGTCTCACTTATTAGGTTTGCTCCATCTGTTTACCACATTCCTTTGCCACTTTTCCTTTAATGTACAGAAGAGTGGACTAAGCAGATCCTCTTGCCACTGATGTCCAAGTTTGCATATGGCCACAATGTTATAGCATATCTTTGCGAACTCTTGAAAAGATTCTGTTCTTCCTCAGACCATGGTAGTTGTATATAAATTAGCTGCAGAGAACAGGGTCAGTTACTATATTTGCTCACATAGTACATACACCTTTTCCCCAAACATCAGCCCTCCAAATTTGGAGTGCGTGTCTTAAGTGGAAGCTATTTTTTTGCCTGGAATAGAACCGCAACTGTGCTTCATTGTGCAGCAGCAGTGGCATTACTGTTCAGGCAGCTGACAATCATTTGACTTAATATCTCATTGTTCTTTGATCTACACATGATGATCTCATTTTTAATTGTCTTGATATTTTACTTATCAAGCTAACATTTTCTGGCAATTTTGCTGTCTGCTCTCTGCTCCTGGTCTCTCCTCTCCTATTCCACAGCTGTAGAGACTCTTTAGCTCTTTTCAACTTACCAGAGTCCATCTATAGTCTTACTTCAACCTCCTTTTTTCCCCCCAGATGTGCTTATGGACAGGATTTTAGTTAACTGTGCCCAGTAGGTTAGCATTTATTCTCTTAGTTTATATGATATAGCTGCACAAAGGAAAATAGATTTTTGGGTTGCATCAATAGAAGTGTTAGGTGTAAGATGTATATAATATATGGTAGTGGCTCTTTACTTGGCACTTGTTGGCCTCATCTAGAGTATTATATGCAGTTTTGGCTCCACATTTTGAAAAAGAACATGGAGAAGTTAAAGAGGGTCCAGAAGTGGACATCAAAAGTAATAAAGGGTGTGGAAGGCAAGTTTTATATGAGGACAGAATGAGGGAAATAGGCATGTCCAGCTTGCAAAAGAGGCTATTAAGAGAAAACACGATAGCAGTGTTCAAATATCTGAAGGGCTGTCATAAAGAAGAGGGAGGGCACCTCTTCTCTCTTGCAGCAGAGAGCATAACATGAACTAATAGCTTGAAGTTTTAGCAAAGTAGGTTTAGATTGGACATTAGGGAAGGCTTCTTGTTATGTCTTGTGGTTGTGCGGGGTTGATTAGTTTTACTCATAGTTTAGGCAGTGGATTTATATAGAATGGTTTGGATAGAGATGATTCTGTCTTTGCTCAGGGATAGATAACCTCTGAAAGTCCCTTCTCGCCTTACTTTTCTATGATTCCAGAAAAAAGAAAAGAACAATGAATTTAAGAACTTAGGCTGTAATTCACTTTAATTCATGAACTAATGGCTTTACTTTGCAGGTTCTAAGAGAATTCATTCTTATACCTTTCAGGTAAACCCATTAATAAATGTTGTAATTTTGGAAGAGGCATTGCTTTTCTCTTAGAAAATTTGAATGTCTGTAATAAGCACAAGCTAGAGCTCTATTTTAACTGAGGAGTCATGACTTCACCTCCTTATTTTTTTTTCTTATTGAATATGGGATAAATGATGCCTTTTTTTGTAAAGTGCTTTGAGACCTAGGGTGAATGGCAAGATGTTAGAATTATTTATCATTACTGCCACCTAAAATATCATGATGTGTTATAATTAATGTAGCTGGACATCTTAAAATAGTAATTGTGTAAGATCAAGTAATTATTCAAAGTTTCATGGTTTGTTTTGCTCAGTTGAAATACAAACTGGAACAGAACTCATTTTTCAAAATAGGATTTGGGAACAGAGTGGAAGCTGTCTGTGTGTCAATCTGTTCTTGAATTGTAAAACAGTTTGGACAAACCTTCTGGTATAGTACAGCAATGGTTTTCAACCTTTTTTGACCTTTTTCAACTAGGACCCACTTGTAAATATTGATGGCCAGTCCTGACTCAGTGTCCCTCACTCCTCATCCGCTGCCCCCCGCACCCAGGCTTCAGCCCCCCAGTGTGTGGGGTAGGGTGGGGCAGGGGGGCCCTGAGCAGCCCCTCACAGGCTGGAACTCTGCGAGCCTGTAAGGGAAAAGCCACTGTTTCCTACTTTTTTTCACTTTAAAGGGGAATCCATTTTCAAAGTTCGTTGATCCATTTTTAAAGTTTGTTCATGACCCTTCCATATATTCTTGTGACCCACTTTTGGTTCATGACCCACGGATTTAGAAACATTGTCGTAGAGCACAGCTTGTAGTGGTAACCTTAAGGCAGCAATTCAGTTGTTCATTTAGGCCTGGATGTAATTATCTTTCAGAAGAGTGTTTTTACAGAGCCCTTGGAATGAAGAAAATAATCTAAGATGTATTGTGTGATTACAGATACTTCACTCTCTTGGTTATTGCTTTCATCTTCAGTTTCTTGTGTTGAGTTTTTTCTGTAGAAACGTCATCCTTTTTTATAGCAGGAACACAGGTGCCTTGTAACAGGAAACTTTGGCACTATTTTTTCTTTTCCACAGCAGTGCCTTTTTAAAAGTGATGAACCCATGGAGTGATCTCTTCGGAGAAAGAAATTAGCAGTATACTTTCATAGTCTGTTTCTAAAAGATTGAGGCTGGACCACCCAAATTATTTTAAGAGATGGTTTGCTGTGTTTGTATGGATTGTCAGACATCAAGGCATTGGTTTACTCATGAATACCTTCATTGGAACTGACTACTGATCTGCAGATTGGTAACATGTACAGTAAACCACTGATACTGGTTTTAGACATGATTTTACACTGCTTGTCTTACAGTAAAACAGCCAGCAAACAGGATTTTCAGTTTCTAATACTGTATATGTGGGAAGTAACTTGGTAGGATTTTCTGCATCGAAGTTGACCCCTGTAGAACAAAACAGAATATAACCTTATCTCAAAATATTTTGTTATTTTTTATTAAGACCAACTGGAGTTAGAGTAGAGTATAATATTTTTTTTTTTACTTTTTTGGTGTCTTTCCTCAAAGAATCTCAAACTATTTTACAAACTTTGTTTTGTATTTACACACTTGTAAATAGCTTGTGTTTACAAACTTGATTTTGCATCAGTATGCCTGATAATAAACAGATGAGGATAGTTTTAAGGAGTTTAGGAGAGTAGAAACTGGAAATAACTTTTTCAGTTAACATACAGTTCATAGTACAAAATAGATGTTAACTATGTTTAAACACATATAGTGCTTACTGTAGTATAATATCCCTATGTATTTTGGCTTCCATCTCAAAATCTGGAGAGGCGCACTTTGTTCTCTTTTTGGAAAAATGGGATTAGAGTGATTGCAGGCTAGATCCACAAAGTTTTGGGGGTGGAATAGTCAGCCCTTAGTTTAAATACATGGGGCAACTTAGTTGCTTTTGACTGGGATTCACATCAGCCTGCGTATTGAGCGGGGAGCTGCCTAAGCTAGTTGGTAGAAAGTGCAGAAGACAGATGCATCTGAAGCTTGGCCCGTCTCCTGGTTTGTATCACTCTCTTGGCCTTAAGAAGGTGCCTATCTCCATTTCAGTTTCACAGTCCTGAATCCTTGCTTCTTCTTTGATGCTTAAACTGAGGAGGTTACTCCTTTTTGTGAAAAATGAGGCTGGAAGAGACTGAGGGTGGTGTTTTTATACAATAGTCTGTTACAGGATCATGATGTGGGAGACTAAAGTTCAATTTCTTCATCTATTTTTAGGAGGTTCAAATCCACATCTGTCTCTCAGGAGCCTTAACCACCAGCACTCTTCACCCCTGTTGAAGCCGCACCACTTTTAATAACATAATTAAAAGATTTCTAGGCTGGACAGAGATAATAATCTGACTTCAGAATAATTGCTTGGAAAGGGGGGAACCTTTAGTTCCAATCCCTGCTCCAAGAACTGTACATTTTTATCAAGTGAGTAAGTGTTTGTTTTTTGTTTTTTAAATACTTAACAAAATTCTTAGGCTTCTTATTCCTCTGAGTTGCCTTCACTTGTGTGGCCATCAAGCATTAGGTTTTACTAACCAAAAAATGAGGTTCTGAGATCCCTGTAATCTTGCTTAGTGGTTTCTGCATGTTTATAATATGCCAGATAATATTGTCATCTAGCTATGAACATTCAGTATGTGTTTGGCAATCCTTGTCACATTTGATTTTATTTTATGGTAACCCCACATTTTATGCCAAATATTCTTGTTTGTGATACCTAACTGTAATGTAAAGTTACTGGGGAAAATGGGAGGTTTTGCCCGGTGTCTGGTGGATATTTGGGATTTCTGGCACTTGCAAAATTGTTGGAAGCCCTGTAGAATTAAGGGATAAATTTGCTGCATATGTTTGCTAGACTGAAGTAGTTAATGTTGTCGTTTTGAATGGTCACCTTTTGGGTGTTAGCTAATGCCTGTTAGAATCGATAGGATAGTCATACACGAGTACATATTGTTGATTTGGTTATGTCGTGCTAATCATAGCCAGAAAAAGTAAAAACACATGTTCTTAAAAGAAGATAGCTTGAAGTCCTGTCCCCTAAGCCCTGCCCTTGCCACTAGAAGTCCTTCTTGTTGCCTCTGAAAGTACAGTAAAAGCTGTGTTATCTGGCACCTTACAAGCCAGCATGCTCTGTATGCCAGCTTGTAAGGTAAAGTGAAACTGGAAGTGCCCACTGTGGCACTTCCAGTTTCTCTGAGTCCCCATGTCAAAGCACCCTGTGCTGCCGAGTTCCCACAGCTCAGGGGCATAACAGGCTGCGCGGGTCCCGCCTCCCTGTCCTGCAGGAGGGGCAGCAATGCTGCGGGAGGGACAGCGACACCCTGGAAGCGGCGGCCCGAACAGGCAAGGACATCTGTTTGGGCTGCTCAGTTAACTGGCATATTTTGTTATCTGGCATTCCCATTCCCAGGGGATGCCGGATAAAAAAGCTTTTACTGTACTTCTTTTGGCAAGGGATTTTGCCATCTTGGAACTGGAAAAAATCCCCCAATTATGTTCTAATAATCAAGCATCTACTATAACATAAATTAATTTAATTTCAAGAAATATTTTTGCCCTGGTTTATATGTGTTTGCATAATGTACATAGAGGTGATTGCATAATGGCTTAAAATAAAGTCCTACTTTTGTATATTGTGGGGGGGGGATGTGGAAGGGTATGGGTGAGTGTGTGTCTGAGTGTGATCAAGGCACTGGTATGCAAAGAGAACAATGGATTGCCACCCATTCAAGCCCTTCTCCACTCCCTTCTTGTGACACGTTTGCTTCTGATTGTTTCCTTCCAGCAACTGACAGAGCTCCTCAGTG
>NW_017729022.1:153222598-153235068 GCF_001723915.1 Gavialis gangeticus | reverse complement strand
CCCCCCACACACCCCCCCCCCCCCCCCCCCCCATTGCACACAGCTCCTGCCACCAGTGGCAGCAGCAGGTTGCAAGGCCTCGGGGTGCTCACAGCCTGTGGCAGGCAGAGACCCCCAGTAGCGCACTGTCCCAGCATGGACTGCATGTGGCCGGACTGCCATCAGGAAGAGGGACGGAGCTGGCCCAGCTGCATAGAGCCCCGGTGTTCCTACTACCCTGCACTAGGCCCCTGCCAGCCCTGGCCCCTGGGCACCAGCATGGGTCCTGTGCTCCCACCCAACTGATGCTGGGCTCCTGCCTGCCTGCTTGTTTGCTGCCACTTCCTTCTGCCACTGCCACTGCCACTTCCCTTGTCTGCCACCCTTCCTCTGCTGCTTCTCTATCCAGAGAACCCCCACCCTGCCCCCCAGTGTTGCTGTGCGATAGGTGGGACCTGCAGTGGGTGCAGGAGGGTGAGGAGAGGGAAGCAGCCGAGAGAAACCAAGGTGGGCTATGCCCCCACCTGGCTTCTACTTCGACCAGCCCCCCAGGGAACAATGCTACCGGAACCTTGTGAACAGAGCAGGCAAATGTGCGTTCTGGACTGGCACATGAGGGTGCGTGGGAGGGCTGCCAGTGGGAACTCTCAGCCCTGAGTTGCCCTCCAGCTGTCCCATACACGGCATGGCACCCTCTGGGGATCCATAACCCCTCCACACCGAGGAAAGTCCTTCTGGTGCTGGACGTCAGGTAAAGGGATGAGGAACCTTTCCTGGGAATCCCCCTGCTGCTCAGGAAGCTAGGAAGCCAGGGGATCCCCCCTCCCCACAGACAGCTGCTGGAGCCTGCATGATGAGCTGCAGCAGCAGCTGCTGGTGAGAACCACGTGTGGACCCACCTGGTCTCTCAGCCATACAATCACCTACACAGCCACCTAATCAGGGTCACCTGCAATATCGTGATGGGTACATGCCGCGTCCTTAGGCTTCCTGGTCTGGGCGGACCACCCACTTCTAATACCTTAGATGCCTTCACCCAGACTAAACCTGTGGTCCTAGCCTCCACACAAATAGAGCCCCTGACTCCAGGCTGCAGGGGCTGCCTTTCATGCCTGCTGGTTGTTGGGACCAAGAACACAAGCACTCCCACTTGTGGGATGCTTACTGCTGGTGACTCTGGAGGGCAGGGTGAGAGAATTATAGGAGAAAGTGGTCAGGCTACGGATCATTAGAGAACACGAGGCAGAGATTGACGCCTACTACCAGGCTGTGCATTTGGAGAAGGATGCTACAGTGACCAGACAGAAAAACAGACCCCAACCAATGGGGAGTGGAAAATGGTCACATCAGGACTGAAACCACAGCAGGAGCCATCTCCTGCCCAAACCTCCTTGCACGAGAGGTCTGTTGCCTTCCAGGAACTGGGATCAAAGATGTTACAGAAAGAATGCATAAGCTGGTCTGCCCCACTGACCATTACCCCATGTTCCTTGTCCATGTGGGCACTAATGACACAGCAAGAAGCACCTGCAGAAGGATTATGGGGGCGAAACTCAAGGGCCTAGGAGTGCAAGTAGTCTTCTCAATCCTCCCAATTAAAGGCCATGGCTGCCAGCGGGAGCGATTTATTGAGGTGATATGAAGGCTTAGGAGATGGTGTTTCCAGATGGGCTTTGGGTACCTCGATAATGGTGCACAGTTCTATAACAGGGATGGTTTACATGCAAGGGATGGTATTCATCTTGTGAGCAGATGGGGGGAAAAAGCTCTTTGCTATGAGAGTAGCTGACTTGTTGAGGAGAGCTTTAAACTACACAAGTTCAGGAGCTGGGAACCAAGGGTCTGCTGCAGTACACGAAACCACTTGCCACAACAACACGTGAGGGGGTGTTCAGGAAATGGACAACCAGATTGGTAATAACATCTTGCGACACCAGAGGTGGATTAAAAAACCTGAAGTGATTAGAGGAAGACCTCAAGTATCTTTATGGGAATGCCAGAAGCATGGGAAACAAGCTGGGGAAACTGGTACTCCTCCTGCCTGAAGAGGATTTCGATCGGGTTGGCTTAACAGAGACAATGTGGGATGATGCACATGACCGGGCAGTGAATATTAAGGGCAATAGGCTTTACAGGAGGGATTGGATTGGGAAGAAGGGAGGAGGCGTGGCTCTCTACACGAAAGAGCAGTGCCCCTCCCTGCAGGCCACTATAGACAACAGGGAAGAGTCCCTTGTGACCCTCTGGGTCAGGATGCAAGGGAAATCAGGAGAGGGAGACCTGATGGTGGGAGTTTACTAGAGGTCTCCCTCCCAAGAAGAGGAGTGTGATCAGGCAGTCCCCAGAGAACTGACTGAGGCACTAACACTAGAGACCTGATTATCATGGGTGACTTTACTACCCTGACATCTGTTGGGAGGACCACTTGGCTGCCTCCAGCAGGTCAGCCAACTTCTTGGCAACAATACACTACCTGTTTTTGATTGCAAGTTGTGGAAGGGCCTACCAGGGGTAAGGCCACTCTGGACCTAGTGCTGGCCAAAGGTGATGACATCATAGGTGACCTAAGGGTGGGTGGTACTCTGGGGGAAAGTGATCACGACCTGGTCAGGTTCACCATCTACTGTAAGACTGGGAAACCAGACAGCACAATAAAAGTGCTGGGCTTCAAGAAGGCAGATTTTGCCATACTTAAGAAGCTAGTTGGAGACGTCCTCTGCAGTCAGCAACCGGATGACTTGGGGGTTCAGGAACAGTGGTGCTTCCTTAAGGCGGCAATTCTTACTACTCAAAAACGGGCCATTCCCATGCGGGCAAAAAATGGGAAAGCAGCCGACAGACCAACTTGGCTCAACAGGAATATTAGAGAGCTTCTAAAGAGAAAAGAAGCATACAAACAGTGGAAGAAGGCCTTAATAACTAGAGGGGAATACACCTCCATCGCCAGGGCCTGCTGATTTATGAGATAAGGATGGCCAAGGCAGGCATGGAGATCAGGCTGGCAACTGGAATAAAAGAAAACAAAAATCCCTTCTACAGATACATAGGGAGTAAGAAAAAGTCAGGCTCCACTGTGGGACCCGTACTAAATGTTCAATGGCAGCCCACAGTTGATTCCTGTGAAAAGGGGGGGTGGAAAGCTCAGTTATTAAGTTCGTGGATGGTACCAGGCTGTGGGGAAAATGCAGGCGCGCGGGAGGATAGGACCAGGATCCAGGAAGATCTTGACAGGCTGGACTCTTGGACGAAGCAGAAGCAGATGAGATTTAACACGGGTAAGTTCTTCAGCTGCGTAGGAAGAACCCTTACCACAACTACATGATGGGTGGTGGCCCTCTGGCTGGCACAGAGTCTGAGCGAGACCTGGGGGTTATGATCTACTGGAAGATGAATTTGAGCTAGCAGTGCGATGAGGTCGATAGTTAAGCAAATATTACTGTGGCGTGTATTATCCTCAGTGTGTCCAGTTAGATCCAGGGAGGTGTGCTCCTCCCTCTCTCTTCAGCCCGGGTGAGGCCTCAGCTGGAGTACTGTGTCCAGTGTTGGGCACTGCAGTTCAAGAGGGACGTGGATAAGCTTGAGAGGGGACAAAGAAGGGCCACCCACATGGACATAAGCTTATAGAGGGCAAATTCAGGCTAGACATAAGGAAGAACTTTCTCCGTAAGGGTCACTAGAATCTGGAACACACTCCCACCAGAGGTGGTTCAGTCACCATCATCGGAGGTGTTCAAGAAGGGGCTGGACAAGCACCTTGCTGAGTTTGTCTAAGCCCAGTAATTTCCTGCCTACAGCAGGGGACTGGACTTGATGATCCTACAGGTCGCTTCCGGTTCTACAATTCTATGATTCTACCTTTCTGCCTGCTGCTCCAGCAGCGCCTGGTTCCCAGCTGCGTGGGTGGATCACAAAACACAGCAGGAGCCAGCCTGGTCTCTGCAGTTCCCAGCTGACTTCGTGTCGTGTTGTGCGGTCCCAGCCATGCAGCTGGGAACCGCGTGGTGCCGGAGCCAGTATGGCTTAACCAGCACCACGTGGCTCCCAGCTGTATGGCCAAGACCACATGGTGCAGCAGGTGCCAGCCAGGAACTGTTGGGGGAACAGCCCCATGGTTGCCTGGCCAAAAGCCTCTATTAGGCAGAAGCTTCTGGTTGGGAGCTCGGGGTGGGGAGGCTTGGAGTGGGGCAGAGCCAGGCGGGCCTTGCTGCCACTGGTGGGTCCTGCCACTGGTGCCTCATCAGCTTTTAGACAGACAGATAGTCATGGATAGGTAGTAATTTTCTGACTTTTAGAGGGGCCCGACAGGTTGGATAAAATGTCCTGGCAGGCTGGGTCTGGCCCACAGGCTGTATTTTGCCCACCCCTGTCCTAGGGAGTGGAGAGCATGTTCCCTGTAGAGTATTCAAATATTGTACCAGCCTGTCTAGCCAGTTCTGTTAACTTGTACAAATAGTAACTTTTCAGAGCATTATTTGGCTAAATCTGGCTACAATTTGGTGAGGACAGTAAAAAGCATTACTTGGCCTCAAGACTATCCCTGTGTCAAACCTGAAGTTCTAGTTTCAAAACTTGAATGATTCTCATTGTCATCAGTCCACTGTATTTGCAGACAGCCTAACCAAAGCATCTAAGGCAGTCATTCTGATTATTTTGGCCTGAGCAAATTGGTACTATATCAGTGCTTGAAGAGATCAGTTCCCTTTTTGCTGTTTCCACACCATTTACTGTCCATTTGTAGCCAGTAATTCTCAGCAATCAATTAGTATTATGGTCTTAATAGATGGGATTTCATTAAGTAAACAGCTCCCCACACCTGGCCTTGTTTTTGTTGGCCATGTCTGTACCAGTTGTTGATAAACAGCTACTTGGGTACAAGCTAATTGTCCACACATACAATTTGGTCAACCCAAAGATGTGCCATTGTTTAGCCATGCCATAAAGACCCACCTTTATACCGCCTTGCTTTGGATACTCTGTTAAACCATCTAATCCTTTGAAGGGGACATAAGAAAAAATGGACTAAATTTGTTGTAAATGTCACCTGTACAGTGTCTAAGGGCCTAGGCTAGTGAATCAATATCAAACTATATTGATATAAGCTGTTATAAGGAAAGGATTATATCCATGCATTTCTGAGGTAATACAAGTGTAGCAAAACTCTTGGAACTTTACTCATTTCATTTATGGTTTAAGTTCATGGGGACTTATCTAATGTCTACCAGTCTACAGGAGCATGTAGATGTAAGAATAGCATCATAAAGCTTGTACACTCCTGAGTCGCATAGTTTCTTTTGTTTTTTCTAAACTGGTTAAAAGTTATTTTTGTCCATAGCCTAAATATCTCTCCCATAAAACCAAATAATAAGCACAGCCTTATTAAACTTAACCTTTGTGTGGACCTTGATTCCTTATTGCGTCCAGAATTGCTTGGTCATGTTGTCAGAGGCTTTCAGGAGACAGGAAACAAATTGTTCGTTATTAACTTGTTCTATTAGCACACTGCCCAGGTAGCATGTCAGAAAACTGATGTCCACCAGGGTACAGTGGAGGGTCACATGATTGTTGCTAGGTACAAGCTGAAACAACTCAATTTTATTAAACTAACTGACAGGCTAAAGCTGTCACAGAGTAGCTAGCCATATTTGCATGCCCTGTTTGTAGTATGTCACTAATCTGTATGAAGCACCTTCTGTCCGCTGAGTTTGCATCTTGATGGCAATATCAGATAATAGAACAATATTTCAGAAGTGCAGTATCTTAACATAACATGAACCAGAATGCAACCAGTCATCTTCTCTGCTACTGTTTCATAGCTAAATTAACAAAATTGATTCAAGAATGTAACCTTGCTTCATTCCATGACAGATGGAAAAATGCTTAGATTACTGTCTGCCCCTACTGTCATGCATTCATCGTAGAACTGATGCAGGTCCATGAGGAATTTTTGAGGTTCCATATTGAGAGTCCATATTAACTGATGTTCAGAGGATGTCCTGATATCAATGAAAATGATGAAGAGATTTGAAATTCTGTTCTCGAGATTTTCCTTGTGTCTCATATGCAACAAAAAGTTAATGTCTGCCATTTTCTGGCTCACCCCGAAGCTACACTGAGATGCACTGGGAGTTTGCCATTGGCAGGGATGTTACAGCCAGTCATTTCTCAGCAATTGCCAACAAGATGTTCCTGATTGTTTCTAGCTTAATCTCCTCCTTTTCTTTTGTAGCTTTTAATTCTGGTTGCATCTTTGAGTACTTGAAAGACAACCTTCTCTTTCCAGGTTTGGCAAAGGAGCTTATACAAGGCTCTGTCAGGAAAATACACTGTAACTTGTGCTGGAGATTTGTTGCTTTTCAACACCTGTACAATCATCATCTCTTGGACTTTTTCCAGAACAGGGTAATGATTTAAGACCTCTATACACCTTGCCTGGTATATGTCAAGCAACATGTAACCACCAGTGCTAGACTGAGTGCTTACCCTGTTTGGCTGTTGTCACTATAATTGGACTGTAGGGCTAGTCAGCAGCACCCAACCATCCCCATCCTTTGCTGCCTTGATGTATCATGAGCTGCTTTCAGACCCGTCATAGAATTGTTGCTTGCCATATGTCTGACTCACTCTGAAGCTGCATTGCGACTCTCTAGGAGCTTGCCAGTGGTGTGCTGCTGCATTTCGTGTGTTTTAGCATTGAACCAGTTGTCCTGCATGTGGCAACAAAACACACATTTCTCAACAAATCTTTTAACTTATGGATGGGCAAGGGGATCAGGGTTCTTAAGATATTTGCAATGGATTATCCTCTTTATAATCTTAACATCTTTTGGATGGCATTATTTACATAAAAAACAGTGATGGTGCTTCTAAGCCACAAACCTAATGTTATATTTCATGATCTTATACTGTGTCTTGGACGTTATTCCACAGCTAGACAAAGCAAAGGTCATCTATTCATATAATTGTGTATGAACCTGTTTGGCTTGTCAGCTGATAAGTACTAGAGTTTAGAGCAAGCTTAGCAGCAAAAATGTGGAACTCAAACATTCAGAGTTATCATCAAATAGATCATTAGATGATATGTCAAGGAGTCAGTTACTTGCATGACTGGAGTGATCCTGACATCATTAAGGTATCTGCTGCATGGTGACATAATTAGGTGCCAGTGATGGGATCACAGATGCACTCATGCTATTCTCTTATTTGCTTACTGAAAACAGTTCATAATGGCCAGCTCATGAATTCCACACAACTGCAGCAGCATATATGGCTGCTGTCACTGGCAGGTCCAATGCTGTCTGCCCAATATACTATAGCAAATGGTAGAAAAATCATTCCTGATGTATATGTTAAAGTCTTCCTCCAGGATAATTAGCTTGTCTTGTTTCAGTATGCATTGAAACTTAAAAATCTCTTCCATTTTGATTCTATATGCATAGCAAGTTTTAATTAAAAAGACCCTACTTGAGTTTATCATTTTGAAAAATCTATATATGGAATTTGGTTTCCTGTAAATACTATGCACAAATTCCTTAGTTTTATGAATAGATGGCAAAAACATCAGTGCTGACTGCATGTTCTTGAGGAGTTATAGTCTTGGTGTAAATTAAATGATAAGGGCATAGACTTGTAGGAGATCTGTGTTGTCCTAATTAAGTTGCTATTGGAAAATCCTCCCTAAAGACTTTCCTAGCACTACTGTTTTGCCTCTTTCAGATGCTGTATGGTACTTCTAATGGGTGCATCTCGCTAAGTCACTCATCTTAAACCTTCAGTTATCAAGAGATAGGTGTGAGTATAGAAGAAATGCTTCTGCTGTTGGCCAGACCAACAGTGTGCCTTTATCCAGAAGCACCCCTTCAGTGCTGTGTAGTCACTGAAGGTACAAGCTATATAAGTACTAGCTATGTAAGACTGGCTGGCATGATTTGATAGTAAGCTGCTTGTGTAGCTTGCTTTATGGTATGTTGAAGGTGTGAACTTCCATTGCATCCGCTGTTCTGTGGTAATTGCTTGTGCACAAGCATTTGTCCCTTGATAAGTGTTATATAGCTTGCCCCTCAATAGAAGTGGGGTTAAATTAGATTTTATTTACCAAGCACAGGAGCAGTTACTATGGATTAGCTAACACTGTGTAGCTGTATCCTAGTTTGCCTCCTGGTACCTTGTGACTTCAGCACTGATGCCCTAGCATTCAGTTAATTTACAGTAGGAGTGTCAAACTCATCTGGTTCCATGGGGCTGAAAATTTGATGGTGGAACTCGCAGTGCCAGTGTTAATTGCTGTGGCTGTGGCCAGATTTCCACCCTCTGGGCTGAATGGCACTGGCCTGTGAGCCGTATCTTTGCCTTCCCTAGTTTAGAACCTTTGATTACTAGAAACCAAACTCTCTTTCTTACTAGTGCAATACTACAGAGACTAGGTTTTTGTAGACCTTCAGTCAGAGTCTGAGCTTACTGACATATTTTTGTGCCTGGGATTACTGGTTTAGCACAGATGAGTGCATTCAAGTGTCCTTTTTTGGTAAAAGCAGTCAGGTCTCATAGTAGAGAAATCCTTTATTTCACCAACAAGATTTTTGCAAAAAAAATTCTCTAATCGCAAGCTTTCACGCACAAACACCCCTCGTCCAACATCAGAGTATAAAGATTGTAAAAGTTCTCCTGGGTAGAAATGAAAGTTCATATTTCATAGGATTTTACAGAGGAGTTAATAGATGGAAAGCGCCTCCAGGCAGTCAGCTCATAGCTGGTATGGTGTCTCTCACCTTTATGTGAGGTTCTGTGATGATCCAAATTACCTTGAAGCTAAGGCAGGGGCAGTGTCTTAGGTTTTCAGTGGTCATGGTTGCTTCTTGTTTGGGAAAATACGAAGACTTCATTTTGTGGTAAATCATTCTATCAGGGTTGGGGTCCATCTCAGTTTTGGCAGGTGTACTGGCACATTTAAAGCTGGTATATAGTTCATACAGCTGAAAGTACTGGTTTCCTATGCCACAGTAGTAGCCTGTTTGTGTTGATGCCCTTTGCTGTGCCCGCTGGTGCAAAGCCTGCAAATCAGTAGCTGGGAGCTTTTGGCACCGTGCTTTGCAACAGAACAAATCCTGCAGCCATGTCAGTAGGGCCATCAGCGGGACTATAATTTGGAATTGCCAGTAACATGTGACATCACTGGTAAGCTTCCTTTAGCACTCCAGGGGTTGATTAGATTGTGGCAGTGTTTGGGAGAGTGTACCTGGGATAGCAGCAGCTGGAATGGTTAGGGTTAAATCTCCCCTATCGTGTCTAATTTCACATCGTGTTGACATATTTTCTTCTGTATATGAGTGCTTTTATGCAATGGCATATGAGACTGGTATGAACTTTCTTTCACTTCTGGTGGTAGTGTTTTATTGTCTGGTTATCTGTTTCATATGCATCAGAGCTCTAACATTTTGCTGAATGGACATAATGGCAAAGCCTGTCCCGCTTGGCCTGCCAGTTTCAGTTCCTCAGTCCCAAAGGAGTTTATTTCGCATGATTCAGATCACGCAGCTGAAACATTGGTTCCTTCAGGATTCTTATAATTTTAATGTATTCTGAACCTTTAGAATTGAATCCTAGTAGGTTTAGCTCAGCTTGGATTCCTGGCTTGTATCGTAGGCTTTTGCTAATTTTTTTCATCAATGCCTTCTCTTGACAGCTTGACTTAGAGTAAAAGAGGATTGTATCCATAATATCTTACAGATGGTCCAAGTCATTCTACCCTTTTGAATACAGACTACTAGAAAGGTTTTTCGGTGGATTCTAAGTGGGCCTAGGCAAGCCATGTTGCTTGCTGAACTAGTAAGAGCTGTGTGTGTTCTGTTGAACAGCTGTATGGCTCCTTCTATGCTGCCACAAAACAGGATGAGCTGCCTGTTAGATAGCTAATGTGTCTTTTAACAGAAATTATCAGGAGAGTAGAAGTTTGAACAGCGTGGATTTTTGTGGAAAATGGCAGGGAGATCCATAAGTTTCTGAATGTTGTACTGGTGATCTCCCTCAAATAACCCTACCCACCTTTTGGTCCAGTTGGTAGAAAATATTTTTTCTTTTAATAAAAGATTTTTCCCAAATGTCTCATATTTGATTTGTCTTCATCTTAGAAAGTCAGTGACTAAATCATAGACTGTAAAAGTGTAGGACTGGAAGGAGCCTTAAGAAATTTGTCTAGTTTAGTGGAGCTCAGCTTTTCTTCCTGGTGGTCTGAATGGGCAGTGCCCCCTCCATCCATGGGTCAGTTTCTGCCAGCGGTCCCAATCTGGCACCAGGATCAGCACAGTGAGCACCGGCCAGCCAACTGGAGGGAGTTGGGGGGAGGCATGGCTTGGCTTGGCCCACAGAGGGAGGAGGTGTGGCTTGGCCCCTGTGTATGGGGTGGGGAAGGAGCCATGGCCCAGCCTCAACCTGGCCTTGTGGGGGTGGGGAGGCATTGCCTGACTCTGCAGGGAAAGGGGCATGATCCACTCCCAAACAAGCACACGGTGTGAGGGAGAAGGCATGGCCTGATCCCCCTCCAGATGTGGGGGAGGGAGCGTAACCCAGCTGCGACTGGCAGTGCGGGGTTTGGGGTTTAGAACTTTGGCTGGGGGAGGGTGACCGGATTTGTGGCCCCTGCTCCTCCTCCACCAAATCTTCCCTCCCATGGAGAACTGTGCAGGCCAGATGTGACAGCTCTAGAGGCAGGCTGCATTTGGCCTGCAGGCCAGAGGTTGAGCACTTCTGATCTAGTTCATCTCCCTTCACCGAGACGGGGGTAGTTATACTTAGACCATTTCCGACAGAAGTGTGTGAGATCTTCCTTTCTAAGAACAGGTTAGACAAGATTCTCTAGCATAGCCTGTTCCATGATTTCACTTCCTTTATAGTTGAAAAGTTTTTCCTACTAGCTGGTAGCAAAGAATATTTAGGCTGGGTAAGCTGATTTCTTGGATACAGTGTACAGCTGATGGTTACCTTTCCCTGAAGAACCTTTTATGTATTGGAAGACTGTTATCTGATGTCTGTTTTTCCAGACTGTACAAACCCAGTGGTGTTTTTGTTTTGTTTGTTTTTTTCCTTGTAGGTCACTCTTCTAAACTTTTTATTCTTGGTGCTTTTTTTTCTGTACTATCAAATTTGTCCACTTTTTTCTTTAAATATAATGAAACTCTTGAGCTGATTTTATTGTACCAGTTTGGCACAGCTAATCTGTGTGATTGAAAAGGTGAATGTTATCTATCACTGCCTATTATGTAACTTTGCTAAATGGGATTATAATTGGCAAGATAAGCTGTTTCCCTTGACCTCTTTTCAGGACTTATAGAGTATTTAGTCTAAAGGCTATAAAATGTCTCAACACATCTTAATGTGTTCATGTGAAGATTCACCATAGAAGAAGATGTGTACTTAGCCAGTGATTCACCCTCTCTTCAAATCCATTGGAATCTAGTAAAGGTTAAAGAGAAATACCATCAACATAAATAATATATAAAGTTAAATGGTCAGTGGTGATAATTTAGCTAGGATGATAAAATGCTGGAAAAAGGATTGCAGCAATATCTATTAGTTGCTTATGGAAACTTCACTTGCATCCATATCAGAGATAGAATCTAGAGGAAATATGAATGCAAAACACCCTGGGAAATTTAAAAAAAAAAAAAAAAGTCTTGGAGGTAGAAGGGGATCCTCAATGGTATGGGTATTCTAGAACTTCACAGAAGTAGAGGGATGGAGTAAAATCTGTTAAGCAAGCATATTTCTGACACTACTTTTTATCATTATATTATTATTTCCACATGGTGGTGGCAGCCTGATTCTATTATCTTGTCCCATTTACATCTGTGCAGAGAAGGAAGTTTATAAAGTAAAACTGCAAATGCTTAAACTGTGTTAGAGAGATGGGAAGAGAATAGCGTCAATGTGATATTTTCATCCCCTCTACACACAAGTGCTGTGTGTTGGATCCATGTGAGGTCCGATGGCATTGGTGCAGTGGGGGGCATAGGAGCAACCAATATTTTTCAAGCAAGTATTCTGCATTATTAAATCCTGGGAAGATTTGAGGTTAGTGTTAGTTCCTACAAGCTTGTGTTTTTTATATGGCCAGTTTCATGGGCTATCACAGGGAAGCTGGTCTTGACAGAAGGGGATCCAAAAACCCTTTCTGTGGCTTTTTAGTGGTTTTAGGTATTCTCAAGTAATAAGGCAGGCTTCATTTCCCTGGAATTTAATCTTAGCTTTGGATATATTTTTTTCTTTTGAGGAAATTTTAGCTTTCTCTGATAAGGTATGCTTGTTCTTTGTGCTTGGAATTTGGTTTCAAAATCCCTCATGAAAACTAAAGTTTATATACATAATTCTTTAGACAGCTCTCATCTCTTGCATAAGGTAGTAAAATAGAACCTAAGGCCTTACTTTTTTTTATATGGTTGGTGTGACAATTTCTGAATATACCATAAAAATGTCTAAAGCATTTAATATATAAAATATAA
>NW_017729022.1:153220165-153222587 GCF_001723915.1 Gavialis gangeticus | reverse complement strand
AAAAAAAAAAGTCTTGGAGGTAGAAGGGGATCCTCAATGGTATGGGTATTCTAGAACTTCACAGAAGTAGAGGGATGGAGTAAAATCTGTTAAGCAAGCATATTTCTGACACTACTTTTTATCATTATATTATTATTTCCACATGGTGGTGGCAGCCTGATTCTATTATCTTGTCCCATTTACATCTGTGCAGAGAAGGAAGTTTATAAAGTAAAACTGCAAATGCTTAAACTGTGTTAGAGAGATGGGAAGAGAATAGCGTCAATGTGATATTTTCATCCCCTCTACACACAAGTGCTGTGTGTTGGATCCATGTGAGGTCCGATGGCATTGGTGCAGTGGGGGGCATAGGAGCAACCAATATTTTTCAAGCAAGTATTCTGCATTATTAAATCCTGGGAAGATTTGAGGTTAGTGTTAGTTCCTACAAGCTTGTGTTTTTTATATGGCCAGTTTCATGGGCTATCACAGGGAAGCTGGTCTTGACAGAAGGGGATCCAAAAACCCTTTCTGTGGCTTTTTAGTGGTTTTAGGTATTCTCAAGTAATAAGGCAGGCTTCATTTCCCTGGAATTTAATCTTAGCTTTGGATATATTTTTTTCTTTTGAGGAAATTTTAGCTTTCTCTGATAAGGTATGCTTGTTCTTTGTGCTTGGAATTTGGTTTCAAAATCCCTCATGAAAACTAAAGTTTATATACATAATTCTTTAGACAGCTCTCATCTCTTGCATAAGGTAGTAAAATAGAACCTAAGGCCTTACTTTTTTTTATATGGTTGGTGTGACAATTTCTGAATATACCATAAAAATGTCTAAAGCATTTAATATATAAAATATAAGGTAACATTCTGTGGGGAAAATTCATTCTAAAATGTGTAAAACATGCCTGATAAAACATTAAGACTGCAGCGACATTTGTCTCCTTTAGCCATCTAGTACAAAAATGTCATAATACCACTGGAGGTATCTATTTTCTCTTACCAGTATATCCTAATTGTCTGACTAATGAAAAAAAGTTATTAGTTTAGCACCATGAGAATTTTAATTTACAATGGAATATTCAGAAGATTATACAATTAAAAAGATAACCTCTGGGGTAAATTGATGTATTAATAACATAATATCAGCTAGGTCATGATTCTGCCTTGTAGCACAAAATAATATACCTCTAGAATATTAAAGATGAAGGTGTATGCAAAAAAAGGCACTTTTGACTCTTTAAGTTGAAGCTTGAACAAATATGTTGCTTATTGAACTTTCCATTCCATTTCCATTTGTTCCTACAATAGATATACTGTCATTTGTACACTGGAGTCCTCAGGGGTGATTCAAGAAAACTACAAAACTTTCATCTGTGTGTTTTTCAAATCTGATGGTCCCCTCCTGAGGAAGTATAGACCATTTTAAGAGAAGGGCGGAGCTGTATGTTGGTTCCTATCAACTCTGGTTTGACCCTCCTTTAAACATGAAAGTTGCATGCTGAAGGGAATATTAATAGAAATGAGAAGAACTAAAATAACTTTGAAAAGATTCAGAGAGATCAAGGCTGCTACATAACCTAAAGTTACAACAGTAATTAAAGTTGTTTCTCAATGCAGCATTAAAATCCATAGTGGAAATTAAAGAGCCTTATTTAAAATAAGACACATGGATTTATATTAAAGGAATTTCTGTTAATCCAAGATTTGGTATTTTGGGTAAATTATTTGCCCTGTTTTTTTTAGAGTTGCTTTCTTCATCTCATGTAATTATTTTACTTTAAAGAGCTAATCTCTAATTGGAGCTAAAGATCTTTGTTCTGATTCCTTTACTTTTTTTTTTATCCTTTTATTGTAGTAGTTAGATTTTTGTGGCTTAATTTTTTTACCAAGGATGTCTGTCTGTCTGGCCCCCTCTACATGTGCAAGAAAAGGCATGATGGCATATTAATATGCAAACACACAGTCATACCTCCTGCCATGCCACGCATGCATGGCAGGAGGCGCAGTTGTGGAATCATGCATTAGATCACATTGCGCCTTATTCCCGGCGCAGGGAAAGCCTGATCCTGGGCTCGCCTTGCACTAGCAAGAAGCAGGTTCCAGCAGGTGGGAGCCCCAGGCACCCCAGCTGCGGGGTTCCAAGCCATGGGGGCATCCCATGCACTCCTGGGGCTGGTGGATTGCCACAGGGCAGTTTTCCTCCCTTTTCCCCTCTGGGGCTGTGGGAAACCTCTGGGACCAGAGGATTGTTGGACAGGTGATCAACTGACAGGGATCCCAGCAGCATGGGAGATCCAGTTACACCTGCAAATTAAAGCTCTGCAGCCAGCTATAAAGTTAATACACGTTTTCAAGGTCTAACTTTGTAGGTGGTTGGAGCTTTCTATAGTGTGATAGCTACTTTGCATGTGTAGCTGGTCTCCAGGTAATTGCACAATACCT
>NW_017729022.1:153214201-153220154 GCF_001723915.1 Gavialis gangeticus | reverse complement strand
GGAATGTGCAGAGGGGGTTTCTGGCCGTCTCCAATTTATAGCTCTTCTTTTTGAAACATTTCTTTTAAAATGCACCTAATACTGTTGGCTTTGGCTAAGCCAACAAATACAATTAGTAGAGTCTTAAATTATATTAATTTTTAAACTTAAGTTGTTAGATGTATTTTAAAGAAATGTTTCTAAGATCTGAATTGTAGCTTATATATTATGCAGGATAGGTTAGACTTGTCTCCAGATTGTTCTCTGAAGGATCTTTTGTTGAGTATTTTCTTGTACAGATTATATCCATTATCCTGATGGTAGGTGAAAGAGAGAGTTTTGAAGTTAAAGACCTTGTAGAAAAGCTGCCTTGTACTCTATTCAGAAGGTGCATCATCCTTTTTTAACAGTGTTGCTTTAAGTTTGCTATGTTACCCGGGATTCTAGAGGCTGCAAGTTGCATGGAAAACTATGAAATACAGGCAACACTGCCCCTTGCTGTATTAGTTTTTCTTTGCAACTGATATGGAACTGGAAAAGGTCTGGAGGCACGTGACTCTCTTCCCTTCTTCAGTGTCAATTGACTCTGTCAGGGAATTCACTGGATTAGATGACAGTCTTTATGGCACCTGAACTGCTCTTCCTGCTTGGGAAGACTTCCATGTGCATATGCAAGGTGTGTGAAATAAATCTGTGACAAAGAAAAGAATACTCGCATTATAAACAATGGTGAGGAAGTTGTCAAAATATCTTACTTGACAGGGTAACATTAAAAAAAAAAAATGTTATGGGAGGAAAAAGGTCAGGATCCTTTGCAGGTTCCATGTAGATGTACTTTGTACCACTGTTAATTGAATGTATTGAAAGAAACAAATGCATGAAATTGAATGCAAATACTTTTGTTGGATGACTTATAAATAAGATTTTTCTTTTCTGTTTTCCAGATTCAATATTAAATAAACATGGGTGCATTTTTGGATAAACCAAAAACTGAGAAACATAATGCTCACGGTGCAGGGAATGGTTTGCGTTATGGCCTCAGCAGTATGCAGGGATGGAGAGTGGAAATGGAAGATGCTCACACAGCTGTTGTAGGTATTCCCCATGGTTTAGAGGACTGGTCCTTTTTTGCTGTCTATGATGGTCATGCAGGATCTCGTGTGGCAAATTACTGCTCATCACACTTATTAGAACACATCACTAACAATGAAGATTTTAGGGCAGCAGAAAAACCAGGATCCGCTCTTGAGCCTTCAGTGGAAAATGTCAAGAGTGGAATCAGAACTGGCTTTTTGAAAATTGATGAGTATATGCGCAATTTTTCAGACCTCAGAAATGGAATGGACAGAAGCGGATCAACAGCTGTGGGAGTTATGATTTCACCTGAGCATATGTACTTTATCAACTGTGGTGATTCACGTGCTGTTCTCTTTAGGAATGGACAAGTCTGTTTTTCAACACAGGATCACAAACCTTGCAATCCAAGGGAAAAGGAGCGAATCCAGAATGCAGGAGGCAGTGTGATGATTCAGCGTGTTAATGGTTCATTGGCAGTTTCTCGAGCTTTGGGGGACTATGACTACAAATGTGTTGATGGCAAAGGCCCTACAGAACAACTGGTTTCTCCAGAGCCTGAGGTTTGTGAAATTTTAAGGGCAGAAGAGGATGAGTTCATCATCTTGGCTTGTGATGGAATTTGGGATGTAATGAGCAATGAAGAGCTCTGTGAATTTGTTAAGTCTAGGCTTGAAGTATCAGATGACCTGGAAAAAGTGTGCAATTGGGTAGTGGATACTTGTTTACATAAGGTAGGTAGTTTTCCCCCAAAAGATGCTATGGAATTGACCTATAATTTTTTAGATGAATAAATTATCCTCTATAAAGCAAAAGTATTTGTTTCCATTAAAGTAATTCAGATAATCCAAATACCTTCTCCCTCCTTGATACTTGGAGAAATTTCTACCTCTTGGGTTTCCACTTCTTTGGGGGCCTCACTCTACTGGAGAGATCCTTGCTAAGTGATAAGGCACTTCAGAGAAAAGTGTAGTAACATTTTGCTAACTGTGACTAGAAATGGAATATTGACTTTCTGCTTAGTTACCTGAGCAGCCTGCCATTTTAAGAATGTTTATCCAGTTAGAATGTTTTATTCTAAACAAAAACCAAAGTACAGCTAAGGTCTTGAGACTGTCACAACCAGTAACATGTATGGGGTACATGTATGTGTCATCACTATTATCGTGCACTTCATACAAAATCAAGCTCCTGTCCTCATAGGCAAATTTTGTGTGTATGTGGAGTGCAGAGCAGAAGTAGGGTATTTGTATCAAGTTTCATGTACATAAATTTGCAGCATTTTCCAGTTTTGCATTGAGTTTGAAGCTTGGCCTCAAAGGTTCTACAGCTGTGGATAAGGGGGGAATCTTCCAACAACTATTTTTCATTTGGCTGTAGAAGGTAAGAGTCCTCTCTAGCTTGGGACAAGAAGAGATTTTTTTCAAAACAAAGGTAATTAGGCTGTGCCTTATCCTCCAAACCGTTGAGTTCTGTTTTATTTTCTGTAGTAAGATAGCTAGTGGTGACGGCTTGTAGGAACTGTCCCAGGGAGGAGGCTTTGACAGGCAGAGGGTATGGGACTATGATCGCTTGGCTTTTTATTCTAGTTTAGTTAAGAAGCTTTTGGTAACAGTTGTTTCTAAGTTCTTTCTGAACATGCAAGGAAATTTCTCAATCATTTTTCAAGTTTTAGATAGAAAAGAATTAAAATATCTAGTTGTCTTATAAAAGAGTTTGGTAAAGATACAAACTTCAGAGATGACTTTAAAGAGTTTTACCTAGGATTATGCAAGTGTGGAAGGTGGGAGAATTGGGATGTACTGAGGACAGGAGCACAGCAGAACACTAAATTATGATTGGAATTTTCCAATTTACAATTGAGCAGTAAAGAGAAATACAAAAGAGGTGACTGGCCTGAGCCCCTGCATTTGAATATCAAGACAGCAGTGCTGATGTGCTGCATGGTAAGATTAGGTAAAATGTATCAAGGTTCCAGTTGTAAGAAAAAAAACAGATTATAAGTTCATCATTTTGCATAACAACCTCCATTACTAATTTTATTGAAAGTTACGGATCATCTAAACATGCATCACCTTGGTCAGGCAGAACATTGTGCTTTGGTAGTATGGAATGATTTAATTTACTTTTTGGAAGTTCTCAGCATCAAAAAATGAAAAGCAACCTCGGTAATGGCAAAGACAAATTAGGATGAACAAATAATTTGAAATGAGCTGTAAAATCTTAGCTGAATATTCTCTAGTTGAACTGCTAGTGATAGTGATGCAGTTGTCTCAGTCTAGCATTAACATTCTGCATTCCAGACTTCAGAATATTTGTAAACTTTAGTTAGTTTTAGGTAACATTATTTTTGATGTTTGACCTTGGATCTTCTTGGAATTTTTCAGTGATTGAGGAAATACTTAAGAGAGTGGAAATAAATATTTACCATGGATTTGTAATATTTAAAAAATTAAATATGTCCTGTTAAAATTAATTACAGTATTTATTTGATGTGATTAATAGCAAGGGAAGAAAATACGGGGTTAAGATAAAAATTCATACTCACATGCTTTTTTTTCTTTTCTTTTCCTCCTCCCTTTCCATTATATAGGGAAGTCGTGATAACATGAGTATTGTGCTAGTTTGTTTTTCAAATGCCCCTAAGGTCTCAGATGAGGCAGTGAAAAAAGATGCTGAGCTGGATAAGCACTTGGAATCACGGGTTGAAGGTAAGAAATCAATTTTCTGCTTCAGAAATGTCATCTTTCTTGAGTTTAAAATCCTAAGCACTATTAATAGTTCCAAGTAACAATGGCCAAACTTATTTAATACAAGGGTTCAATTCTATGTGTTTTTTTTCATAGTAACAGGTAGGATAGGGTTGGTTAGGTTTGGTTAATCCTGACTTAAATGATAATCATTTACTTAATTTTAATTTTGGTTAGCATCCTTTGTCTATATTTGTCTAACCAAGTTTAACCATAGGTTTCATACTAGTGTTTACCTTAGGTCAGTAAAGTTGTGGTAAAAGTTTTGATCTCTATTTTTGCTAGGGAAATGTTTTCTTAACTTCCTGATCTAAACACTAAATCTTCGCCTAACTTTTACATGTTTCATTGAATTCACTGGTGATGAAATTCATGCATATGGCCTATTATATTTGAAATATGCATACTACTGAAGACAGTGTTTGAAAAATTGTACTGAATAAATAATGATCTAATTTTCTTCTTCCCGTTTTTTGATGTCCCATACATTTTTCATCCATTGAGTATTCAACACAATTATTAGAGTGCATATTGTTACCCTCCTTCTGTTTGTAGGACCATTTACATGCAATTTGTTATTCTTTTGCTTATACGCGTGTACCGTATCAGTCATATTCTAGTAGAATATGTATAGCTTGGTCATTTCCACTAGTTTTGCACCAAAAGCAATGTTTGAGTGGCTCAAATGAGTTTTATAGTTTCAAAATTTTGGAATATTAGGATTTTTCCTGTACAACAAATAAAAGGTAGAGTGTCCAAACCAGTGATTCTCAGTCTTCAGACTCAAGACACCCCTTGAAAAATGTTAGCTATTAGCTTTTACTCTCTTGGACTATGGCAAAATACTAAAGCAGTTATTCTTTTGGAAAGAACTGAGAGAGCCCATAACAGGTTAGAGTGTTTTTGACGCTCCACATTTCTGTTTCAAATCTCCGGGTTTATCTTGTTAACCATGGGTGGATCAACACATGTAATTAATGCAAAGCAAAATCTCGGGACCTGATTGCTCTGGAGTTTGTTGCTCCTGGGTATGCCGTTTGAACGTGTGCTCTGGACCGCAGCACATTGAGCTGGGTCAGAGCAGCTCCAGCTGGCAGGGGGCCCTGGGGGTCAGCCTGCTAGCCTGGGGCAGCTTCTCCTGGCTCAACACGCTGCCAGAGGGGGTGGCTGGGGCACAAGGGAACTTCAGAGCAAGACTCACCAGCAGGCAGCCCTTGCACTGAAACACCCTCATTGCCCAGCCAGCCTCCTTGGCATCTACAAGTGCACTGCTGCAGAGCAAAAAACAAACAAACAAAACTCCACAACAGGACAGTACTTGTATTTACAAGTACTATCCTACTGCAGAGTGAATTAGTTTACTCCATCCTAATAGGGATGCGTATGTAGACACGTTACATTTACTGCAAAGCTAATTATTCTGCTTCATAATAAATGTCTTGTGTAGATATGGCTCACGTGTAGGCGTTTGCACACCAATGGTGCTAATACTGCACGGTGCCCCATGACATGTTAAAAGGATCTCAGTGCTGTGACGCCTTTGTTGATAAACACTGGTCTAAACACTTTGCCATTATTTCATATTGAGTGTGTTGGTAAAACAAACAAAAAAAAATCTCTTTTCAGTGAAGAAGGTTCTTTCATCCTATTCTTTCTTTGGAGTATGTTTCATCATGACTGATTGTTAAAGTGGTTCTTAACATTTTGAGTTAAAGCATTTAACTTTATGGTTACAGCACAAAGAATGAGATTTTCACACACTTAATTTTATTTTGATACATAAATTACTTAAACAGTTTTAGGTTTTAAAATTTGTAATACACACACAAATAATTCTTAGTGAAAAATGTTTTGCTAAGGCTTTAAAAATTACAGACAACTGAAGGTGTACGTCAGCCCAAGAGTATAACTTTTCTCCTTAAAGTTGAAACATGTCAAATTCAAATATTATTACACACGTAGGCACGCGTGTATTTGTTTGGATCACTTGGTACCTTCTGTTAATCTGTAGCATCCGAGAGATTCCCTTCCAGGGAAGGAAAAAACATTCCCCACAGTACAAATACACAGTGTGGGGGCAAGATTAGACTCCTGGGGTAAAAAAACAACAGCCCCCCCCCCCCCCCCCCCCCCCCCCCCGGGGGAAAAAA
>NW_017729022.1:153193707-153214180 GCF_001723915.1 Gavialis gangeticus | reverse complement strand
CCCCCCAACCCATGGAGGGAAACAAAAGCAGGCAGGCAGGGCACAGTCTTGGACTGTGCCCTGAGGCAACTGGAGGCTCAGTCCTCCACAGAGATACTCTGGTAGCCAGCTGGAGCATCTGTTGCCCAGCCCCAGTGCTGAAGCACACTGCCTGCCCATGCAGGGCAAGCAGTGTGCCAAACGCAGGGAGCTGGAGCCGGGTTCTTCCCAGTAAGTAGGGAGTGGAGAGGGCTGGGGGAGGGGACCATGGGGGGAACCCCACTGGCCCCACCTGCTCCCCCAGCCTCCGGATTGCTGCCCTGCCTGCTCCCCGGATCCTCCTGATGGCTGCCCTGCTCGGTCCCATTCCCCCCCCGCCCCTGAGCCTCCCCCAATCTCTGCCCCACCTTGCCCCAGCATCCTGTCGATTTTTAAAAAAAATCCCTGCACTCACTGGCAGTAGCAGCTGCCATCGGGGCCACGGGAGCCTTGTGGCAGAGCCCCCCCCACAGTGTGGGGCCTGGGTGACAGCTGCAGCGGTCCCAGCAGCCTGACAGCACGTGGAGCTGAGCAGCACCCTGGCCACAGCCGTGCCATAGTGACACAATTTGCCCCTCACCAAAGTGCATGTTACGGCACGTGCGCCGAGGCAAGAAGCCCTGGCTCAAATTTGCACCGCTTCTATTTGAGCTGCTGCAAGCTCACGTGCCTGCATGTGTGCCCCCCCGAGTGTATTTTCCTTTGGGGTTTCTTTTGGCTGCTTTTTTGTCTCTTGTCTTGTTTAACGTGTGTGAGATTCTGAAGAGGGCTATTAAGGTGGCATGCATTCCAGTGTCTGTATTTTCACTGATATGCTGGAGCTGATGATTTCATTCTTTAGCATCTGGGGATGAGATTTTTAGAATAGAGATGAGGGTTAGCTGTCTGAAATCTGAAAGCAGGAGTTACTGAGGTGATGTTGGTTGGCTAGCATAAGCAACTGAAAGGGACGGAATGATGTTGACCAGGTGTGATAAATTGGGGTCTGGGCAGGCTGCTAATAGGTTTAGAAGATAACAGCCACAACCATGTCAAGTACTTCCTGATTGACAGGTAAAATATTTTCCATTTCTTTTAGCCATTTCTTGCACCTGTTGTTCATGAGTTTGTTGTATCAAGATTAGAGTCCTATAAAACTGGACTACTCCCTGGGGCTGCTACTTATTTCTGTTTGGAGAAATGTAGCCAGTGAGCATTGCTGAGCATTTTTCCCTTGTCAGAAGCTTATCAAAACTGCTCTACAATTTGCCCTAGTTTTTTGTTGCTTTTGACCTGTAAAAATTTAAATGGGTTAGGGGAGTCAGTCTTAAGAGACAAGCTCTCCCTCCCTGTGACATATTGCCATAATTGAAGTTGCTGGAGATGCCTGAGCTTTCAGCATGAGAGAAGAAATGTTTGGCAAGATGCTATATACCTGGGAGTTGGGCTTTTCAAACATTTATCCTCTTCAGACCTGTAACAGTATGTGTTTGTTAGCTATCTGAGTGCGCTGTATGTAAGTGGCACTTCCTTCTCTTATGTCTCTTTGGATATGGATAGCATGTGAAACAGGGTATTACATGAACAATTTGAGTTGGTTATTGGGTTTTTAATGCTATTTCTTGATTGTTTGACTTGAACTGATAGGTTTATTTAGTGCTTTTAAAACATTGTTGGGATGCTCAGGGTTGGATCTACACACTTTTATTGTAGTTTATTTAAAATCAAAATATTATTTAAAATCAAATAAATGTGATTAGATATAACAAAGAAGTAGTCCTTTCATCCTAAGTACAAAATATTCAACAGAAATAAGTTGCACAAGAAATGTGTCAGTTATATTTCAGCTGCTTTTGATTTTCCCACAGGAGTTCCCCCTGTCATTCAGTGTTCTGTACGTTGGATAAAGTGTAAGACCTTTAAGTGACAAATACTTGACAAGGATTGAGAGTTAGAGTATTCAAGGATTTTTATCAGGACTAGAAGAAAATAAAGAAAATGGAAGAGAATGCAGAAGAACTCAGTTTTCCCTACTCATTTTCTACATATATTTCCTTTTTTCTCAATAAATTTATTGAATCTATGGCATTTTGGCAAATGTCTATTTTTATTAAGTGACTAGGCAAAAAGAATTGAGGGTCTGTAGTTTTATCATTTAAGTTTGTGTATCAAGTATTTATAGGACAAAACCAAATTTGGGAAATCTTGAATAAAATACTTTAAACCATTTGGTTGATCAAGAATGGAGACTGCTTCTGTGAGAAATGGTTTGCCTCCATTGCACATTTCTTGCATTCGGAAAAATTTGTTTTTAAATTGTCTCTTGTGATGCATGTAGTCCTCAGTGAGAAAACTGATGTTAAGTTTGGGTTGAGTATTGAGAGATTTAATTGAACAGTGTTTTTCTTTAGAACATTCAGTCCTTATCTGATGCTGTATTAATATTTTGTGCACTGTTTTGGGTAGAGTTAATGAATGGGCACCATTTAAAGGGGCTTTTAGCTGACTTTGCATTCTGATAGACTTTGCAGTTAAACCTTTCATCTGAGAGTTGTTACTGATTTTGAAATTGCTGTTTAACCTAGTGTTTAGGCTGGTTTCTGCTAGTTGAATGTGTTTTTTTCAATATATTTGTGATGGAATTTATTCTGTAAAATGCTCAGTGACCTTTGACTAGAGCAGTGTTTCTCAACCTCGTTAGACTTGAGGCACCACTTGGAAAATGCCAGCTTTTAGTTTTCACTCATTTCTTGATTATGGAAAAATATTGAAGCAATCTTTTTGTGAGTTCTTTGCAATAGAAGGACCACGATAGGTCAGAATGTTTTTGACACTATGTATTCCTATTTGAAATTGCTGAATTAATCTTGGAAATCATGTTTATACACTCAATACTATTAATGTTGTGCATCACCCAAAAAAAGATTTCATGGTTCCAGAGGATGCTGTGCCCTGCTTGGTTGAGAATCACTGGACTGGAGTGTATTGTCTATAGACTATAGTCACTGCAGTGATCAGAAACAACATGGTAGTGTTCATGCCCTGGGGCTGTAAGGAATAACTGCTACTGTGGAGGGAGGTGCCAACAGCTGTGGGGCCAAGAGAGCAGGTTAAACCCCCTTGTTTGTGGCCATGCTGATACCTCACCTTACAGCAGCAGCATCTCCCACAGCTGGCGCCTCATGTGTCTTTTTTTTTTTTTTTTTTCCATGATCTCTGCTGCTGTGCCCTGTTTACCAAGTGCCTGGGGTTCATGCCATGTTCGCTGGCTGTTATTTATGCTTCTGGTAGTGATTAATCTCAGACTTTGGTTCAGTAAGGTATTTAGGCAGGTGTTGAAAGTTAGGTTGTGTTTAAGTTAGGGGCAGGCAGTTCTTTCGGGCGGAGGGCTGCACACTGAGTTTTGGCAAGCTATCGAGGGCCACATGACAGGCAGTCAGGGGCAGATGAATATAATTTTCTAAATTTTTTTAGGGGCCCCTTGGGCTAGATAGTGGCCTAGTGGGCTGCATGTGGCCCACAGGACACATTTTGCCCACCCCTGGTTTAAGTGCTTTGCTAGATTAGGGCTTCAAAGAGTGAATTATAATTGACCTTATCGAAATAAATTGTTAATTGATAAAAAATTCTCTGCATAAAGTTTTTAGCATTAGAGAACAGTGGTTATCGTGCAGTACAAGGATGACCAAGACATAGTCCACAGACTGGATCTAGCTAATGAAGCAGTATCATCTCGGCTGCAAGGCTCTCCACAAGTCTGGAAATTTGGTAGTGGGAAAGTAATGGTAGCATTAATTGCTATGGCAATTGAAACTGCTGCCACTCAATCTGTGAGCTTCTGCTAATGACTTCAGCCTCTATCTTTGATTTCTCGTGCACAGAAGTATTTGGTCCCATTTAGCTACTGTTCAACCTCTTTATAGCTAGGAGCAGAGGTGATGTCTAAGGTGGGTTAAGGAATGTATTTACTCATTGTGACTTTGACTGATTGAGGGATTTGTTACAGCAGATGTTGTCCTAACTAGAGAATGGAGAAGGTATGGGAAAGTTTATGCCATATAGCTGGTAGGTGGAAACAAAATGGTGGAAAGGAAAAGATGATGGGTCTGAGGGTTCTGTAAGAGGACCAGATTAGATAAGTAGTAGTATTTGGAGAGAGGAGGAAGGAGTGGAATGACTTGGAGCTAAGAGTGAGCTCATGAGAAAAGATAGAGCATGGTAACTGCTGAGCCCTCCCTTCTTCTGCCCCCTACCCACTTCCCCCCAAACCTCCCCAAAAACAGATGAAGGGAGGCCATGTTACTCAAAGGAATGGTAAAAAAGAAAGAAAAAGAAAGAAAAAAAGAGTGAAACAGGAAAGGTTAAAAAGAGATGCTGTCCTGTCTGTGGAGCTCATGAGTTTCGAAAGAAAAGGAATTGAATAAATCTAAGAAAAGGAAAGAATGAAATGTGTAGTGTAGGGAGAGATGAAAGTTGAGCTTCTAGAAAGATTTTTTTTTTTAAATTGCATTCCTTATTTTTGTTTTCCCTCTGTCAGGTGGATGCAAAAAGAAAATTATGCATGTAATCTTTTTTCTAATCACATGTGTAACTTTATTAATGTACTTTTCATAGCAGTAGTATGACTATAATTAATAGTATGAATATAGTTTATATGGAATATAGTTCAGATGGATTGCAGATTGGCTGAAGGGTCGCACACAGAGGGTGGTGGTGGATGGGTCATACTCAACCTGGGGGGAGGTGGGTAGCGGAGTCCCCCAGGGCTCGGTCCTGGGGCCTGCGCTGTTCAATTTCTTCATCAGCGATCTGGATGATGGGGTGGAAAGTAACCTGTTTAAATTCGCTGATGACACCAAAATTTGGGGGGAGGTGAGCACGCTAGCAGGGAGTGAGAGATTGCAGAGGGATCTGGATAGGTTACAGGGGTGGGCTAACAGGAACAGGATGCGTTTCAATACGGACAAGTGCAGGGTGCTGCACTTGGGCAGTAGGAACCAGCAGCACACTTACACAATGGGGAACTCCCTACTTGAGAGCACGGAGGCAGAAAGAGATCTTGGAGTCATTATTGACTCCAAGATGAACATGGGCCGACAATGCGAGGTCATGGTTGGCAGGGCTAACCGGACCTTGTCGTGCATCCACAGGTGCATCTCGAGTAGAGCCAAGGAGGTGATCCTCCCCCTCTACGCGACGCTGGTCAGGCCACAGCTGGAGTATTGTGTCCAGTTCTGTGCGCCCCATTTCAAGAGGGATGTGGACAATATGGAGAGGGTCCAGAGGAGGGCCACCCGCATGATCCGGGGACAACAGGGCAGACCCTACAGTGAGAGACTGCGGGACCTGAACCTATTCAGCCTCCACAAGAGAAGGCTGAGGGGGGACCTGGTGACCGTCTATAAACTCACTAGGGGGGACCAGAAGGGTTTGGGGGAGACGCTGTTTCCCCTAGTGCCCGCTGGCATAACAAGGAGTAATGGGCACAAGTTGATGGAGAGGAGGTATAGATTGGACATCCGCAAAAACTACTTCACAGTTAGGGCGGCTAGGAGCTGGAACTAACTTCCAAGGGAAGTGGTGCTGGCCCCTACCCTGGGGGTCTTTAAGAAGAGGCTGGATGCCTACCTGGCTGGACTCATTTGAGTCCCGTTTTTGTTTTGGGGTTTTGTGGTTCTCCCGCCCTGGCGGGGGATTGGGCTAGAAGATCTACTAGGTCCCTTCCGACCCTAAATCTATGAAACTATAGTTGCCAATATAATGGCAAGAATGTGTTAATTAAAACAACAAAAAAACCCCTCTTATTTACCCAAAGTTTTGGGTGGAAACTGCCATTGACATCCTGGATGGAACATATATGTTGCCTACTCAAATACTGTATTGGCTCAACAGAAAAGTTAAAACAGTATGTTTTCATGTAGTATGTTTCCTTATGCCAAGTAAGAATGATTCACCTTTACCTATGAAATTGTTTATTTATGAAATACCGATGTTAAGGGTTTGAGAGAGACAAAGAGTGGGAAACAGAAAGATGAAACTGTTCTAAATAACTAAAATACAAACTTTTTGTTTGGCTCTCAAACTGCAATTCTTAACAGGCTATGAAAATGTCAAATGATTGTTATTGTATTTGACGTAGGGGTGCCTTTCAGTAAAAGTACTTTTAATTAGAAAACTTGTCCTGTTCTGCATTTCAGAACCTTAGAAGAGTAGTTGACTCAGAGATTTTCTTAATTATCAAGGTAGTTGAATTGGCAGTTTCCATTCCCAGTAACTTACCTCTTAATAGAGATGACATTCTTTTGAAAAACTTCTCTATAAAGTTTCATGGGATATTTTAGTTAGGTTTAATATAAAAATTTACCTGTTATATACACTCCAGTGTACAAGTACACAGAATAGCAATGTGGAAATAATCTTGTATTTTGAGATGAAAGTAGGGTGCTTGTTAGATTTGTTCATATTGTTAAACAATATGGAACATTGAGTTTTAAAATCAAACTATTTTAAGATTTACTAGTAGAAGTCATTGACTGTGTGCTGCTTTAATTTTTTTATATGCCTTTTTCAAGTTTGTTTTTTTTTTAAATACTGTTTAGAAGTCACTTGTCGGCTGGGTCTGTGAAGCTTGTTTTTTAAAGCAATGATATAGTCTAACTCTTACAAAGCTAGTTTTGGATCTTGACATCATCTACAAAGTGTACTACCACATTCCAAAGGCATCAGTCACAAGATTAGTTCTGAAATATATTTGAGAGGTTGCACTTGATGGCTCAAGGTCAATAATTCATTTATCTGACAGTGAACATAGTTGTATCTCCAGGTTGAAGAAATCTACAAGTGGTACATTCAGAAAACAATCTAAGCCATGTGGGTAGACAGGTGATGAGTAAATAGCACATCACTTTGGGTCAGTAACTGTCTAAATTTTCAGTGTTGTTAATTTCTTATAAATGGCTCCATGCACCAGCCATACTTTTTCTAAAAGCTCCTGATGGATCATACGGAGAGCAATAGGAACACAAGTCAATATGACTCGGTTTTATTGGAATACTTTGAGTAATTTGGAGAGACATCATAGTAGGCAGAAAACTGGTTTTTCAAAAAGAAAGAAAGGGAGTGTTTCTCTTAGATGGGGACAGTTGTGCATGACTTTAATATCGCTCTCAAACTTGTTTGCTATTGGCTTCATTAGTGTAGTATGTTTGTATTATTGTTTATGCTTTTTCATGATGCGTAAACTCTTTTTCTGTACTATGATACATGATATGAAACAGTCTTCAGCCATTTCTATGGTAATATACAGATTTATATGGCAAAGTTTCATCTCCCCTCTCTGTGTGCTTACATGGCACAATGTAGTACTTTGCAGAAACACCACAGCTAACTTTGAATGAGTACAACAAATAAGCCAGGTAAAGTGGCATGCTAATTAGCCTTCAGGCCCCCAACTAGTATGTTCAGACATGGCTTTAGTCTTTGTAAAGCGTTGTGACCTGCGTAGATGGAAGTTATGTGCACAATAGTAAAACTACAGGTTAGTAAAGGTGTTCCATCTGGACTGTCTTTTTTTTAAAATTAAAAGATGTTAGCAGAGTGTGTTTGTGAGAGTTCCAAGAATCAAGAACTTGCCCCATTTTGGTCTGCCCTGATCTGGTTACCTTTCTAGATGCACCATGTTTTAGTAAGGCCTTTAGCCAGGCCTTAGAAAGGGGTTGAGTATATTATCTAGACCCAGGGTCAGCAACACATTGTCTACAGGCTGGATCTGACTTGCACAGCCACTGGATCTGGCCAGTGGAGTCAGGGGCTGGGCTTTGAGGAGCTGTGCCAGGACCAGGTGGAAGCTATGATCACATCACCACTCTTCCTCCTGCCTACAGCACAGGCACAACTTCCTGCTGGTAGGAATCTAAGCAAGGGCTGGGCAGCTTCCACGCTGCTCCTGCAGTTCAGCTGTTTTGTGGCGAGAAGCAGTGGCAGTGCGGACTCAGCTTCCTGTTGCTTGGACCTGGCTCAGTTCCTCACAACTGAATGCTGCACCTGTGCTCCCAGATGCCTGGGCTCAGTCCCAGCCCAGGCACAGTTCCCCATCAGCTGGTAGCTGCACTTGTGCCCCAGCAGTTGAGGGGACTGGGAGGATTGGTGGCAGTGCTGCTTGAATCTCATTATTTAACTCAAAGCAAGTATTTGCTTAACTTTTAATATAATGTTATAATCTCTGGAGTCATCTAGTCCAACCCCCTGCCTGCAGCAAGATCATCCCTATCCAAAGTAGCCCATAGAAATCCTTGTCTAAACAGTTATTCAAACTACAGACAACTACAAGGCATAGCAGCTTAACCTGCCACAGGTACAGCAGGGGAACAGTGGTGGTTGGTGTCCTGCTATTTGAAGGGGTTGTTAAAATAGGTTCAAAAGAGCCAAGGAAGAGGACCAGACCCCTTGCTACAGAGCAAGGCAAAAAGCCTCACATTCCATACTAATTTAGGAGTAGGGTAAAATTCTTGCCTGACTCCAAATGTGGCAGTGCCTTTAACATTGAGCAGAAGGGAAGATCCTCTAGCCAGGAACATTGGGATTTTAGTCTAAACAGGAATGCTGGTACGCCTCACTCAGAATCCCCAGCGTTGGCAGTCACCCAGTGCTTCTGAGGAAGGTGAAGTAAAAAATTCCCTCCTTGTCCCATGTGACAATCAGCAAAGCCCAGAAAATGCCTACAGCATAGTTCTTAGCTGCTCTTAGATCATTCCTGAGCAGTGTTTAGCAAATCTCTTCTTGAAGACCTCCAGTGATGGAGGTGCCACAACTTCCTTTGGAAATCTGTTCCACTGACTCGGTGTTCTAACAGTGAAGAGGTCTTTCCTGGTATCCGGTCTAAACCTGCTTTGCTGCAATTTTAAGTTATTGCTTTTGCAGCAAAAGAGACCGGAAAAAAAGAGGTGTGTTCCTTCTTTATGACAGCCTTTCAGATATTCAAAGGCTGCTATCATGTTCCCTCTTAATAAACCTTTACGCAAGCTGAAGGTGGAGGCACAGTCTGAATTTTAAGACTATTTTCACATGCTTTTGTTTTTAAAAATGGTTTTCAAGAATAGCAGACATTTAATTTCACATAACTGCTTTTTAAAGCATGGCAGGATACATACTGTTTGGGACAGGGCATAAAATTCCCCAGCCTGATTGTTAGGTGATTGTCAACGTTGGTGGGGACAGCCCCAGGTCTGTGATGTATACCATGCATTTAATTTAAGGTGCCATACAAACCAGTCAAAACGATGTTTCACAGATGCGTATTTATATGTGAAACATCTTTGTGGCTGGTTTACCATTTAATGGTGCCATGAATTGGCTGAACATTTGGCCTGTTACAATGTATGGCATGATTAACATGTTAATCACATTGAAAATATAACATCTGCCAGAGCCCTTATAAAATATGGCTGGGAGGGACCTCAGGAAGTTTAGCCTAACCTGCTCTTAAAAACTTCCAAGCTTAGGGATTCCACAACCTCTCTAGGTATGGCATGAGTCATAATCATAATACCTTCCAAATCTCTCACCCTGAGGTATGTTGGCTCTGCAAGAGATTTTAGATCCTATTTTTAATATACACAAGAACAACTGAGTAGGATATTACCTTACAAAGTCATTTATCAGATTATAATGCAGCTATATATTTATGTTCGTTAAGTTGTTCTGCTATTTAATAAATCACATCTTTTCAAAATCTATATGCAAAGCTATTTTCTGTAACTTGAATTTGACAGTCATAAAGCTATAGCTTGTTCATGTATTGTAGGTTAACCGATGTTGATGCTTCCTGTTTTTTGTTTTTTTTTTTTTCTTTTTAAATTTTCCTTTTCTAAGATTTACCAACGGCTGAGCTGCCTATGGGACGGAAAATGTTTCACATACTAAATATTGTGGATTATATTATTCAGATTGACAGCAGTGAAGGTAGCAGTAGGAAAGTAATTTCACTAGGATCTTCATGAGTAATGTTTGATTTCTTTTAATTAGAAGATTTCTAATGAGAAGATTTTGATTTCTTCTAATTATTGGCTGGTCAATAATTGGCCATCAGTATCGGCCCAGAAATCTATCGGTGAACCCGTACTAAAGACAGAATTATTGCAGACCTTGGTATGATTCGCACTTGCTGCTGAGTGCTTCAAATATAATACTTAATCATTTTTCAAGCAGTTCTGTAAGATGAATGGGAGTTGTTATCCAAGTTTTTCAGTTTGTGAATTGAGGCACAACAAGATTAAGGGCAAAAACCTTCACTGGTTTTGGATGCCCAATTTGAAATGATTGAAACCTGTTTTTGAAGAGTCTTTGGTAAGAATGCTGATAAAAACTTTGTTCAGAAAACAAAGTTGGGTGGTTTCACTAACTTAGGTTGCAGTTCTGACTGTTGAGCTTATCGGACTCTCTCGGATTCCATGGGGCAACTAGAAAATGAGGAGCAATTGATTAGTGACTGAAGTTTAGTTTAAATGACCCGTCTAACTAGACTCTAGGGGAACATTCAGCTGCCCTAATCACGAGAGAGTCATTTCTCTTCCTGCAGTTCTCTGCTTAATTTGCTCTACTCCTAGCTTTTGCAACAAGCGAAGCAGGAATCTTAAAAAAAAAAAGTCCTCACACAACACTGATTTTCCCAGACCAGTTCTGTCCTGTATGCTGAGTGAGGTAGGGGTTCTCTGGGGGAAAAAGTAGCATGGGAACATGCAATCAGGTGGTATAATAATACATACATGGAGGCGCGGGGGGAGAAGGCAGGGATTAAAATTAATCAGGCAATCTCAATTGTGGCATTTCCTTACTTGTTAGTGTTTTGATTTTACAAACTTCATGGTTTGTTTTCTAATAGTAATTATTTGTAGATAACATCCTAGGTGGGCTGTGGAGATGGGAAGAAAGACTAACTGGAAACAAATTATGTTGTGTGGCATCATGGTGATCCAGACAGGTCATCAGCAGTCTGGAACCTATAAATTATCTTTACAGTTCAAGCTAAAGTTGACCTTTAAGCTAATCCTCAAGTTCATACATGGTTATCTTTTATACCTTAACTCTTAAGTGCAAGCCATAGTGACGGTTAGCTCTTTGGCTAGAAATTCTGATGAACCAGGTATGAGGTGGACCTTGTCTCTACCTATCTCCTAGCCTTTCTGGTTCTTCAGTTTCTGCCAGCAGCAGTCCCACATTTCTCTATACCTCTTTTTGGCTCTTATGCACCCCATTTCCCCTCTTTACTACCCATAAATACATAGCTGGAAGGAGAGATAAGGAATCTGCACACTGATTATGGTTCTGCAGGAACACTGGGATACATCTTAGTGCTGTTCTTGACTTTTAGTACAATGTGGATAGCTTTGGTGTGGGCACAAAAGATGATATAGATGAGGAAGGATGGCTCATATGTTTTAGGTTAGCTGGGGTGACCTTAAGCTGACAGGAAGTACTTCTACCATATACCTATGCCACTTGAGTTACCCAAGTAATTACTGGTATCTTGTCCTCTTGTATATTGTCTTTTCTGTCCTTAGAGAGGTAGTTAACTGTTAGTTTGGAGTCAGGCAGAAGGCAGGCAGGTTGGCACCTTAAGGATTTAGTTGGCTCAGAGAGGCATAAGCCTTCACGGGTGACCGTCTGCTTTATTACATGCCAACATGTAGTTTGTCTATGAAAGTTTATGCCTCTCTGAATCAAGTAGTCCTTAAGGTACTACCCTGCCCTTCCTTCTGTTCTTATAGACCGTCTGTGATTTTTGGGGCTACTTCTGGGTAATCTTGCCTGAATGGAGGTATATATACATTTTTCTCTTTTAGAGATTAATGTTGGGCTTTTAAAACATACATTTTTACAGAGATTTGCCACCTATTATAGTAGGCCTCAGCAGTAATTTATTTTTGAGAAACCACAAACATATGCAAACTGTAGAGTGTTCTCAGTGTTTTACGAATTCCAGGTTTCCAGGTGCAGTGATACTCTCCTGCTTTCTCTGATCTCTCTTATCCATGATACCATTTTAGCTGTACTGACCTCTCGGTCTCTTAAAATTTAGTGCTTAGTAGGACTTCAACTTATAAATCCTACCACTGCCCGCTTCAGGTTCCTTGTACAGTCTGAACAAAAAATATCTGCCACATACAGCAGTATTGTGGGGCTCCCCTTCACTTCTGACAGAGTCCTAGGACTGCGCAGCAGGGGGCAGGGAAGGCAGCCGGCTCCAGCGTGGGGCTTCCCTTAGTGCGCTCCTGGGTACAGGAGCTGTAGGTGTGCTGTGTGGAGTCCCCACGATAGAGGTGGGCTGGGCAGGCTGTGTTTCTAGCTGCAGTGCTGGCTGGAGTCACTGGCTACCCGTGTATGCACTGGCTGGAGTCACTGGCTGCCCATGTGTTCAAGAAGTGTATCCAAAAGCTAATTTCCTGTTCCAGAAAATGAAGGCTACAACTAGGATGTGTTGGATCTTGTCCTGACTAACAGGGAAGATTTGATGGAGGATGTGAAGGTGATGGGTAACTTGGGAGGAAGCAGTCACAGTATGATAAAATTCTAGATCCTGAGACGGGGAAAGTGTGAGGTCAGCAAAATTTAGGACTAGATTTAAAAAGGCAAATTTCATCCAACTCAAGGAGTTAATAGGCATGGTGCATGCCATGGGAGCATAGATTGAAGGATAAAGGCGCCCTGAAGGGCTAACAGCTTCTGAAGGGCACAGTGTTGAAAACCCTAAAACAAACTGTCGTAACACAAAGGAATACCAACGTGGCTGCACAAGGAGCTTCTAAAATGCTTCAGTGCAAAAATTAAAGTATGTGGGCAATGGAAGAATGGACAGGTTGCCAAGGAAGTGTACCAAGAAATAGCAGGAACCTGAAGGGGCAAAATAAGGAAGGCAAAGATAAAGAATGAGCCACACCTGGCAAAGGAGGTTAAGGACAGTAAGAAGAAGTTCTATAAATAGGTTAGCCAGAAAAGAACCAAGGAAGCTGTGGGTCCTCTGTTAACAAGCCAGGGGGAACTCCTAATCAAAGATGCAAAGAAGGCAGAGCTACTCAACAGCTACTTTGCCTCAGTCTTTACAGATATTTAAGTTGCCAGACACCTGATAGGGATTATCTGGATAAGGAAGGGGGCAAGCTGAATGAGGAGACGAGAGCTTTTGTTGGGTCTGAATGAATTCAAGTCAGCAGGGCCAGATGAACTTCATCCCAGGGTGCTGAAGGAACTGGCAGAGCCGCCCTTGGCAGTGATCTCCATGAAATTGTGGAAGACAGGCCAGTTACTAGACGATTGGAGAAGAGCTAACATAACACTCCTCTTTAAAAACGGCAAAAAGGAGGACCCAGGGAACTACAGACAGGTTAACCTCACTTCAATATTTGGGAAGTTACAGGAGCGTATCCTAAGGAAGGCTTTTTGCACGCTCCTGGAGGAGGAAAGGCAGATTGCAAACAGCTGGCATGGATCTATGAAAAACAAATAGTGTCGAACTTGATCCCCTTCTACAAAATATCGACATGGGTGGACGAAGAGAATGTTGTGGATGTAGTGTATCTGGATTTCAGCAGGTTTTGACAAGGTCACACACAATTGTCTCATAAATAAATTGGAGAAATGTGGACTGGATAAAAGTATTACGGAGTGCACAGATGACTAGCTGAAAAGATGTAAGTAAAGGGTAATTTTTAATAGGCCCATGTCAGAAGGGCAGGTTTTGATTGGAGTCCTACAGGGGTCAGTCCTCAGCCAAGTGCTGTTCAATGTGTTTATTGATGCTGTCAGAGAAAGTTTATTGGGTAAGTCTGCAGGTTACACAAAGCTGGGAAGGATTGTGAACATGGATCTTGATAGATTATAAAGTTGGGCTAGAGCTAACAGGATGAAGTTTAATTGCTGACAAATGGAAGGTGATGCACCTAGGGAGGAATATTCCAAAACATAAATATAAAATGGGTCCTTGTCATCGGCGTTCCTTCATGGTCAAGATTGATCACTCCCATGGCTCATAGGCTTGCAGATGATTCCACTGATGGCTAAGAAGGTCTGTCCTAGAGGCACAGACTCGTTGGCAGACACCACACGTGGTGGTTAGAGGGAGGGGCAAACCACTTATTTCTCAGTCTTGTTTTCTTTCCTTCTGTTTCTGTCATTGAGCCATTGAGATGTATACCTTCTGCATCTACCTGCTCCACCATTGATGTCTCTGTTGTGTTTGATTGCTTTTGTCTGATGCCTTACCTTTCACCTTGCCACCATGGACTGACCTCCTACTAAGAGTACAAGACTCCTGACGGTGTTACTCTTAGGGCATCAGTACATGCATAAGCCTCTCCATGGTCCCTAGGTCCAGTCAGAGCTGTCCTTAGCTCTGACTGGACCTTGGCAACGGTGGCACGTGGTGAATGTGGCAGGGCCAGTATGGCACTGTCAACAGGGCCCCCTAAAGCACAGGGCCCGGTGCGATCGGGATCTCTTGGCCAGTCAGCAGTGAGAGGTGCTGCAAAATAGTCTTTGTCTCACCCCAATTTAGGTTAGTCCCTACTTATGTAGATTTTATCTTATGGATTGTGTAGGATGGCTTGGATAGAGATGATCCTGCTTCAGGCAGGGGGTTGGCCTAGATGGTCTCTGGAGGTCCCTTCCAGCCCTCCTTTTTCTATGATTCTATGAAATGTGTTACCTAGACAAGGTCTCCCTCTGTAGGCCCCAAGTTTGTAGCTAAAGGTATCAGAATTTCACTTCAGTAGTTTTCCCTAACAGTATTCTTCCAGAAAACCTTATATTTGAGTTGACTCATTTCCACATATGCTTGAGATTTTGCTGGGGGGGGAGGAGTCTTGACTTTTACCTGTGTATAACTCGGCCCTTTTCAAAACTTCCTAAGATGTTTGATACAAGTTATTTGACCTGAAATATCAAATGGTACAGTGACTTGTATCCAGAGGTTGCTTAATTGGATCTCAGATTGTGTCAGGGTAGGCCACAGGGTTACAGTAATGATGACTGCAACTTTCTGCTAGAGTCTTAGCAATCTTAGTTGCCCCTCTGTGGGACGTCTCCAGTCCAGACCTCAGGAAGACAGCAACCTGGAGCTCCATATGTATCTTTGCCAAATGTTGTCACTGTGGAAGCTTCTACAGTGGATGCTGTGTAATATTTGGACCTGCCCGTACTGTATCAAATGCTGTTTTAAGTCAGCTACATATGGAAAAACACTTGAAAGAGGAAGAAATTTTTTGCACGTAATTTGAGTTCTTATAGATACACTGTTTATTGTGGATATCCTGCATTCTCTTCTGCTTCCCCACTTCCTCACAGTCCCTGCATTCTGGGTATCTTTTGTTAAAAAAGTGGGCAGAGGGATGTCCTTGGCATACAGTATAAGGCAAGGTATATATATATTGCAGGATAAAAATGTATCCAGCCTCAAGTGCTTAAGGTGCATGTGCAGTCTCTTGTGGTATATACATATTGACAATATATCTTGAACTCCAGTCACTGGTAAGTAATCACTCTGTACATAAAATGGGAAAGAAGAAATCCTCCTCCCCCCCCCCCCTTTTTTTTTACTCTTAAATATTTTCTGTGATGTCGTTTGTCTTGTCAGGGTAATAATATCCTGCATTTTACTGTTAAGTGTTTACTGTTGGTTAAAATATTTTTTTTTTTTTTTAACTAGAAATTATGGAGAATTCAGGAGAGGAAGGAATGCCTGACCTTGCTCATGTAATTCGCATTTTATCTGCAGAGAATATCCCAAATTTACCACCAGGGGGTGGTCTAGCTGGCAAGTAAGTACAATACTGTAGTCCTGGCTTTCTTTAACCATGATTATTTATGTAAGTATACATTTATTTCAGTTTAGTAATAAAGGTTTGATGAAACATTTAACTTAGCTGATTTTTGGATATTAAACTAGTTCACTTTTTTGTACTATAGAAAATATACATGATATAGTATATCTTGCCACTGACCTATCCCTTCCTCCCAAAGGGCATCATCTGAAATTAATGTATTATACTGCGATACATAAAATACTATTTTACCTTCCCATATAGCTGTGTTTTAAAAGCATAAAGCCTGGTTTATTTGATTTTTGTTTTTTCATGTTTGTTCACAAGCTACAGAAATTATTAGTAGAATCATGATAAAATAATAGACTCATTAGGCAATTTTACATGCTACTCTTAATTTCTGGTGTAAAGGCCCAGTGTGTCTTAGGATCAATGCCAATTTATTTTACCTGTTCAAAGGAAAGTTACACTCATTTTGTTTAGTCTGTTAATTTGAATATTTGACAGGTTGAAAAACTTTCATGATCTTGTGCACAAAAATGTATGCAAAATCAGTTTTTTAAAGCATTTAAAATGCCTCTTGGTGTGATGGCATGTTTATTTGTTTCATGTCATTTTGTTTTAGTGGCAATACAACATTTATGAAACCAATAAAATTTACAGGAGAGTGTTTCCCTTTCCTTCTCTCGTCCCCTTCCTTCCCCCTCCCAATTGTTTAAGCACTTACTAAACCAAGAACTAAGGCTGTTCAAAATGTCTTACACTTGGACTCCATTTGACCAGAGTAACCTGTTGCTTAATTTCTGAGCAGTAGGCTCAAAATTGGTGACTTTAAGGATAGATGTAAAATTTTCTCATTCCATAGCTGGTTTATGGCAAGAAATGCAGCTCACATTAGGAACTCTTGGACTGCTGGGCTAAACAGAAAATGTGTATTTAAGAAGACATTACCAACTCTAAAAACCCAAAATAAAGTGAGAATTTCTTAAGTGCTCAGCTCAGGTGTAGCAGAATAAACTGTGAGGGGGAAAAAAAAGACAGGAGAGCAAAAATTCAGAAGAAAGGAATGTGGGTATCATTAACCTAAGCCTATAAAAATCCTTCATTCCTGTATATCTGAATACTGTGTTTAAATCCCTAAGCATCTTTTTGAAAACCTACGTAAGCATATGATGCTGACATTTAAATGACAAAATTAGTCTTTGGTTTTATGGTGTAGTGCTTGAATTCTTAAAATATTTTTCTACTGTGTTAATTCTTTGCTTTATTTTTAGGCGTAATATTATTGAAGCTGTGTATAATAGGCTGAATCCACACAGAGAGAATGATGGGGTAAGTTTTACTTTTGAGTCTTAGACTTTGTTGGCAAAGAGCAAATCTTAGTACTTCATTACAGATGAAGTACACCAAACATAATTTGAGTAACATGTATGTTGTTTGTATCTACGTGTGTTTTATGTAAACATTATGAAAAGAATTCCAATTGTGTACCATCACTGTCAATAAAATAACATGATACTTTAAAAATTCATTCTTAAAGGGACAGTGAGTTTCTCTGTAATGCCCAGTTGTGAACAGTCAATTTTTAATATAATTTGCTGCTGCTGCTTTTAATTCAGATCTCTGGAGCAACAATATAAGCTATCTTTTAGATGTTTGTGATTTTGTCCTTGTTTTGAAATAAGAAATAACTGCCCTCATAGGTTATAATTTTAGGTATACTATATCAAGTATAGCATCAAATTTTGTCTTTCTAATAATCTCATTCCATTATAAAATGAGTTTTCTGTTGAATGTGTATTCGATGTCAAGGCCACAATAGCGATACTGAATACACTTTTTTAGCATGTAAAACAGGTAACAACAGTTAAGGATAGTGTACCATTGCTTACTTCCGAAGCATGTTTTTTGAAATGCTCTAGAACCAGTGTAATTTAGAATTAAATAAAGTGACAGTTCATCTGAAAACTTCATCTAATTGTTAAATGATTTTTATATACACCTATGTGTTCAACTCTTGGAGATCTGAGTTTTTAAATCCTTGAACATTTTAATTTAAAAAAGAATTGTTAAGTGAGTTACTGCAACTGTTTAAATAGAAATACTTCCTATTATTGAATTGATTAAGGAATACATTTGTAATTTGTAAGTTACCTATTATAACATCTGTCCTACAGAATAATGGTAAATGGCATTCATGTTAGTCAGCAACACAGACCTTTCTAAAAACAGTGTCCAGGAGACGAAAGTTAATTATATATTTTTTTAAGGATTATTTAGTAATTTATAAAGAGCTGATAGTGCTTAGCCTAATGTTGTGTTCTGCCCCAGGGTTCTTATCCTGAACTAATTAGTAAAGCTGATACCACATCCTCTTATAAGCCTTCCTAATCATGACGTATTTTACAGAGGCCTACAAGAAAACCATCCACAAATAATAGCTATACTGAGTGTCTATTGGATTTTAAATACTTCAAAATGGTTCAAAACTTAAGTTTTATCCATAACTAGTCTCTGTACTGATACAGTCTTATCACCATTAACTTTGTTCTCATCCCTCTGTATTCTCTTCCCTTTTGCCAGTTGTGTTTTTGGTTGTTGTCTTAAAATTGTGAGGTCCTCTATGAAAGGGCTGTTTTCCTGCATGCCTGTTTGTTTATTTATGCAATTTATATGCCACCTTTCCCAACAAAGGCTCAGGGCTCAGTAAAATATTTAAACAGAGACCCATAAGCAATATCTTGACCTAGGTTTGTTTATTAAATGTCTGCCCAAATAAGTAGGGACTTACTTAAATTGCACTTCCGTGATTTTCACAGAAACTGTGAAAACAGCAGTTTCCACAGTCACTGTGAAACGTGGCATTTGCTGTGATTTACCATGGAAGCACCTAGGAAAAAAAAAAACTTACTAAAAATAAGATGCTGGCTCTCCAGTGGAAGCCAGTGGTGCTCATGGCTGCGGCTGCTGGGCCTCACAGCCCACTGTAGGGGGGAGGTGCTGGCTGGTGGAGCAGCATGAAGGAGAGCAACCAAGATGATGGTTGCCCCTCATCCCTCCTCCCCTGCTGGGGCCTCTCTGCCAATCCAGTGGTGAGGGGTGGGACCACATGAAGAGCAGCCCTCTCCACCAGTCAGAAGCAAGGGGCGGGGCCACGGTGAAATGTCTGTGACAGTGGCTCTGCATGGTGCAAGTGGATTGTGAAAAAATCTTTGCGTCTCCCCTATTTAGGTAGGTCCCTACAAATAAGAAATTCTTGCAATGCAGAATTTGGTATGGGATGGGCCTAAATTCTTGTTTTGATGCTTGGCTGAATTTGGATAAAAATAAATAGATAATGGTTTCTTCTGTTGCAACTGTTTATAAAGTCCAGTTTTAATAATTTATTTATTTATTTTTTTTTAATTTTGTCTTGCATCCTAATGGGTTAAGTTTTTAATATCTCTAATCCCTTCAGCTCATTCCAGTCTCCTAAAGCAAACATGTTCCCCATTTTATGACCCACCTTCATGTCCTTGGGCATCTGCTGTCTTGTCAGGTAGTCTTGTCTTGCTTTTTTAGTTCTCAAGTAACTCTGCATCCATCCAACCCACCATGAGTCCTAACAATAGGAGCGTTGCTTTTTTTTCTCTGCCCCAGGATGTCTTTTTATCCAGTTCCAAGAATTGTAACTCTGCAGGCTCAATTATAGCACCCAATTTAGAACACTTTCAGTAAAAGGAAAAATCTTTCTCTTCTGTCTTATTTTTCCAGAAATGCACCATATTTGTGACAGATTCTTCTAAAGGAAACCTGAAAGGGCCAAATTTGGCTATACCTAGTGTTGCTCCACAGAAGTGAAAGCTAGCTTAAGTGCAAGTGTGAAGCGTTCTCTAAGCTACTGGGTGCCATGAAGTATTTTTGGACTCTTTTCATTATTGCTTAATTTTTTATTTGTTTTATTAAACAACATGTGCAAATCTTAGACATGCATACCTGAGATATAGCTCTGGTGGGCATTCTAAATGTAAATGGAGGATGGGCTTTAACCTTAATGATTATATTTACTTTTGATATGTTAATAAACTTTTTTAGTACAGTAAATGTGGACAATCTAGCACAGTATGCTTTTTGATCTTTGTAAGATGAATTTTTCTTTTTTGCTAGGCTGTAAGTAGACATTGTATTTGACCCAGTCCTGACTGTCCCAGGTTTGATGTAGATCAAAATAGGGGTGGTACACTGCTCTTTCTCTGCCAGTTAGCAGCCAGCCAGAGCAAATGTCCTTGGCCAGCTTGTTAGGAAATGACCTGTGATAACCTTAGAGGTGCGCACCGTGATGTCCTAGGAAAAAGTGGTGGCACAGTTTATTCCACATACTTTGACGGGACTTGAAGTGGTACAGTAGTCTTGTATGGCTGTGGGACCCTACGTATGTATGCTGTCTCCCAGGACAAGTGTGTCTATTGCAGCCCTACTGTTTAGTACAAAATCCTGTGTTAAGGAGTACTGCATGCTCAAAGCTCACTGGAGATTAGGGTTGGCGGGCAAGGAGTTCATATAAACCAGGGACAGGCAAAGTCTGGCCCATGGGCTGGGTCAGGCCCATGGCAGACTCCATTTCCCAGTAGCCCTTGCCCGTATTGCTGCAGCTGGTTTCCATGGAGACTACAGAAGTGGTGCTG
>NW_017729022.1:153178193-153188707 GCF_001723915.1 Gavialis gangeticus | reverse complement strand
AGATTAGGGATGGCGGGCAAGGAGTTCATATAAACCAGGGACAGGCAAAGTCTGGCCCATGGGCTGGGTCAGGCCCATGGCAGACTCCATTTCCCAGTAGCCCTTGCCCGTATTGCTGCAGCTGGTTTCCATGGAGACTACAGAAGTGGTGCTGCTGTGACAGCATGGGGCCAGGGTTTCCATGGAGACCAGCTCCAGCAGAGCTGGCAGGGCACACAGCTGGGCAGGGAACTGCTCTGTGACTGGGGGTGGGATCTTGCAGCAGTGATAGCATGGTCCAGAGTTGTGTCAGAGCTGTGATCTGCTGCTCTGGATCTGGACCATGCTTTCACCACTGCAAGATCCCAGCCCTGGCTGCAGAGCAGTTGCCTACCAGCTGCATGCCCTACCAGTGGTGTTGGAGCCAGTCTCCATGGAAACCTTGGCCCCATGCTGTGACAGCACCACTGCTGCTGGTGTCTCCATGGAGACCAACCTCAGTGATTCAGGCAGGGGCTGCTGGGAAGTGGAATCCAGCCTCTGGCCAGATCCTCCATATTGCCACGCCTGATAGAAACATACCAAACCTAGGAGTTAAGTTTTATGCATCAGCTGCAGGAGGTCTGGTGTTGGGATCCTTGAAAGGGAAGCATGTTAATGGTCACACTTAGTGAAAGTCCTGAGTACTGCTGTTTTTTTGTTCCTCAGTAGATGAAAGGTGCCTTAGGCTGTCTGTATACCTGCTTGGAGGCGGGATGGGGGGTGTGTTTTAATTAGAGCAGTTTCCAGACAGCCACTCGAATTAAAACGGCTCTCCATCACATGTATTCAATCCCTATGTGTGTTAAAATGGCCACAGGGCGGTTTACCTAAAGCTCATTTAGTGAGGTTTAGGTAGAGTGGCCCTGAGCCATTTTAAAGCGTACAGGGGGGCCTAATGTATGTAATGGTAAGGTGACACTGGCGCGTTTTAATTAGAACATGAAAGAGCACACATATAGACAGCATTTGTTTTTAAACGGGGACTTGGTCTAATTCACAAGATCTTGTAGGTCAAGGAGCGGGCCACGCAGTCTTTCAGACATACTTGCTTCTCACTGCTCTAACAGCCAACTAAGTTCAGGAAAAAAACCTGAAAAAAGATAACTCAGCTCATTTTAGTTAGTAGCTGAATTATTTTTCAGACCTGAGGTCAAGAAAGTGTGTTTTCTACTCCTTGAGAACCTCACACCAGTGTACCTGATTGGTGGTGGTCTGGAAGTGTTCTTCAAAGTGAAATTGGGACTTAAATTAATGTGCTCCTAATACGTTATATGAAGCAAAAGCAGAGCTTTATATTAAAAATTATGGGCTAAAGCTGCAGCTAGTGTAAAGCTATGTAGCATGAAGATGCACTAATTTTATATTTGAGAGTTTGTCCCTGTATATTTTTGTGGGTTGTATTCTTGTGTAGATGTAAATCTTTAAAAAAATCTTCTTCTGTGTCTAATATATTTCTGTAACAATCTTTGAAATGTCTGTCTTGTGCTAGTCAAATTTTCAATCATTCAGTGATGCTATATCTTGTTGTCAATACTGGATATAATTTATGCTACCTTGATAAAGCCATTTTTTATATATATAGGATTTGGAATTTCATATTTATAACACACAATCAGCTAAATATTATATACTGTGTGTGAAAACCTGCACTGAAAAGATGATGAAGATATTTACATTAAGTTTTGCAAATTAACATATGTCTGATTGCTGGTACAGAATATATGGCAGTGTGAACAGCTTAATTAAAAGCAGCATAATTTGAGTGTATTTGTGGGCAAATAGAGCATTATAGCCTGATGAATCAGTTCCAAGTGTATTTAATCAAAATAAGGAAAAATATTTTCTCATCATCAGATTTAGGTTTTAAAAATATATAAATAATTTGTAAGAAATCACAGATTTGTCATTTTCTTGTGTTGCTTTTTACTACTTTTAAACATGCTCTTAAATAATTTAGAAAAAGGACTTTGTAAACACACTATCCTGTTTAAAAAAACAAAACAAAAAAACCCCCCTGTGAAAGAGGGGATCTTCCCTATAATACTGCAGAGCTGTTCCAAGGCTCCTCTTGCAGTCTCAGGGATGTAGTAATCACTTTGGGCTCCTGTAAACGTGCTCAGAGCCTGCTTCGATGTGCTGGAAATCCCAATTAATTGAGTCTCCTGGAGCATAGAAGTTGATGCGCTTCGGCAGCCTTCCGCATCACATGCATCAGTGTTGCTGTGCGTCTCCACGCTGAAAAAAATGGTGGCGGCACTTTGAAATAAAACATGTTTGATGATGTTTAGTTCAAAGCGCCCCGCCGCCATTTTTTTTCAGCTCGGGAATGCGGGGCGATACTGATGCATGCAAGCACTTTTAATTAGCTTAACTTGCTAATTAAAGTGCCCAGCGCCACATCCCACAACACAAGTAAAAATGCTTCATGATGTAGACCATGACCTGTGGCTCGCTGCAGACTCCTGCTCAACAGATAACCTTCCTCTGCAGTAACTCCACCTGTCCTGTCTCTCAGATGAGGCAAGGCTCCTCATCTGAAAGACGGGACAGGAACTTCCCCTTTATACTATAAAAGTACATGGGTGCAGAGTAGTAATCGGTGTCAAGAAAAAGATGCCAATTACTAATGGAATCTCACTGTTTTGTTTTTGCCCTTCTCGCTGTTATCAAAAGAGATTTTTGGAAACAATTTACAAAAAATTAAGCTACTGTACAACCAAAAATTAGTTAAAGCTGAAACAGCAGGCAGAGTACTAGTTCTGCTGATTCCTTTAAGTAAAGGTTATTCTTGAAAATGTTCGAGGCTTGTTTATGAAGTGGCTAAATTTTTCAGTTTGTAGTTACATATGTAAGTTTTAGGACCCCAACTCTGCCAACTCGCCTAGCTTTAAGCATACAAATAATGTGTTGAAAACAATTGTAATAGTGTGCTTTACATTGGGCTTATGCTATAGAAGCTGTCTGAATTGAATCTCAGATCTTATAATTTTTAATCTTAATCTTTATACAAAAGATTGGGGTGCAGTAGTTCTGCAGCCTGGAAAATATCCTCCTTGGATACCTGTTTCCTTAAGAAAAGGCAGTTAAAATGAACCCTCGTAATAGCAGCCCTTCATATATTCACCTTGACACATGTCTAGCATTAAACCAGGGTTTGAGGTATTTTTGCTTGTTTGAGCATATGCATTAAAACCATTGCTTAGAACCATTTATTAGTTCTGGAAGAGTTCATATTGGCTTGCCAAAATTTCTCTCTACATGACAGGTCATTAAATGAAGGGATCTAAAGGATTTGTCACCTAACTAAATATTAGTGACTTCACAAATAATTCCATCCCCTTTTCAATTTTGTTAAGTCCCACAGGCCTTTAAAAGCTAGTATCTTCGCCTCTTATGTGCTGGGTAGCTCAGATTTGAAAAATGCTTGCATGTGTTACTGGAGAACTCAAAATATTCTTGAGATGAGGTTCCTTAGCCTCCTGCAAAAGTGAGGCTTGGAGAGCTAGCTGGGAGTATATATAATTGCAGCATCCCTTTTGCTGATGTCCTCAGATAAAGCTGTCTTTTGCACAAGGAGCTAAAATATATCCTAATTACACTGAAAATACCTAATTGTCATGCTCAGAAGTCAAATATCTTGGCTACCTGAGCCACTGAAATTGTTCCTGGTTATGAAAATATCAACTAAGTCAGAAATCACCTAGGACTCCAAGTCTCTTAGGCTTCACAGGAACAAGAAACTGCAGTGGAGGTACAAATATTATTCTAAATTTTATGCAATAAAGACATGTCAGACACTTCAACAATAAATGTGGAAGAGAAAAAATACACCCGTGCTATGTACCCCATGCTTTTCTGATTACTGGGTTTTTCTTGCGTTGTTTGGTTTCAGCAGTGTCAGGGCAGTTGCTTCTTTTAATGATAACGCTTTTTAAGGTGGGATTTCAGATGGATTAAAGCTCTCAAGCTATAGGCCACCAAAATTAGTACAATATTGGAAGAGGTTAAGGAAAAGGAATAAATGATTATAATGAGTCAGATGATTTGCCTTTTACGTCCTTTGTCATGAGAATTACCACCTTCGAGTGGTATCTGACCTCTGTTTCTAGTTTGACAGCCCTGCTAGCCTTCATAATTTACAATGTCGCTGGTTCCTCAGAGCAACAGTGCTGTTTTGGCTCCAGTACAGAGCTTTAAATAGCCATTGTGGATCTCAGCCCAGTGCAACTTTTTATCTTTGCTAATGCACACTAGACCCCATCATGGAATAATAAACAGTAGTGTCATGCTTTGCTTTTTTGTGGTGTGTTTTTTTTGTTGATGCTGTTGTTCTTTTGATTCACCCATTTGGTTGAAGTGGCTTGAAGTAACTCGTGGCTCATAAGGTTGGATTCCTTTCCACATTGAAAGCCAGGATTAGACTGAGTGCTTTGAGTCACTTGATTTAGTTTTAACATGTATTTTAGCTATTAATTTTCCTGGGCAGTAGTCAAATTTGATGGTGGCTTAGGAAAGGTTGCTAGCTTGTTGCATGTTTGGGGAATAAGTTCTCTTTGGAACAGATTGGTGGAAATTCTTTTTCTTGGCAGTATTTTTACACAGAAAGAGGATCAGATTGCTAGTGTCCAAAAATGTATGATTCTGAAATGAATATTAGTTTAGTGTTTAGTGCAGAGCTTGTTCATAGCTTTTAGTTAAGCTGTTCGCAGAAGTGCATTGCTACTGATTCAGTAATGGTTTCCATTTGAAAATATTTCAAATATTGCTTTGGTTTATAGTGTAATCTTAAGTGGCATTTTTTCAGTTGTTTCTGACACTTATTGGAAGTAATCCATGTACATCAAAAATAATTTCAGCCAAAGCACAAATTAATTATAGAGTCAACAAGTTGACATTATTTTTGTGCCTCACCGAAAGTAGACTGAAATGTTTTTCAATAACATATATATTTTAATGTGTGATTTTAAATGTACGGCATTTTCTAAAAAAAAAAAAAAGAAGAACCATGAGTAAAATACTTTCACTTTAATGTGCATGTTACTAATTTAATAAGATGTTATATATTTACATAAAAAGGCATAGAATGTCAGCTCTTTCTCAATCAGAAATGCCTAATTTTATAAAATGCCTTAAAAAATTATATGTATAACTATAAAATATTCTAGTTTAACTACTGACTTTTGGGGTCTTCAATCTTGAAAAAGGACCCTGGCGAAGCAGAGGAAAGTGGAACGCAGGGAAAATTGGTGGAAGCTCTCAGGCAAATGAGAATTAATCATAGGGGGAACTACCGCCACCTTCTGGAGGAGATGTTGACTAGTTACAGGCTAGCTAAAATACAGGGAGAAGAGAACACAACTGAACCAGCTGCAGCGTCTACTTCAGATAAACATGCTGGACCCAGTGACCCAGCTGCAGACACCCAAACAGAATCTGAGAATCACCTTGCTGAAATACAGAGGTCTAATGAAGATTCAGGGATGAATGAGATGTGACAAACAAGCATAACATCTTTGTATTTCACCCAGCTGATTTGATAATTTGATTTAGCTGCTCTGTTTATAGCTTATATACAAAAAACTAGAACTCCTGGTTCCAAAATGATACCTCTGTTTATAGCTTAGCATTTTGTCATATTAGTTCTAGAAAAGTTAATTTTACTTTCACTTACTATGTACGGACTTTATATATACATATATATATTAGACATCTCTTTGAGTAGTTTACATTTTACAACTTATTATAGGATGAATTAACTGACATTGTAATTAATGTTATATATTATGTGAACCAAGGAGTAGGTCTCCTATGCTACTGGAAGGTACTCAAGGTTTTACTTTTTTAATGGGGAAAAAAAGCCTGTAATGCTAGTGGTAGGAGTTTGAAATTTGCTAAAGTGCAAAACAAAAAGAAAGAAAAGGTTTTTAATTTTAAAATTGCTGAATTCTAATGTTGCACGTATGTTTATTATAAGATAATTCACATCCTTAATCATATACAATGTTTGCTCAAATTAGTGATTTATAGAAGTATTTTGACAACTTTTTCACAGCGTGATTATGCTACATATTGCATGTTTGTATTAGATGAATTGTATATAGTTCACATTATCACAGAAAAAATATTCCTTTAGGTTTTAGGATGTGTTAAGCCACTCTTTTTCTAAATGTTTAGTCCTTTCAGCTCAGACTGTATCTTCTGTTCAGTATGACTATCTACTTATTTTCTAGTAAATTGTATCTTTCCAGAAGTTATAGCATACTGTATATCCAGGTAATAAAGTGTATTTAGAATTTAGTGAGCAGTGTCAAGTTCTTTTAAAAAGAAAAGAAAAAACAATATATGTTTTAAGTCCCAATAAAGAATATGAAATGGAATACCTGTATGCATATTGACTTTATTTAATTAATTTTGGTAATGTAACCCTGTTTCAAAAACCCTTTTGGAAATTCACTTAAAGTATTTATTATCCAGATACAGCTTTGCATTTTTTGTAGCTACAGTTGTAGCAGACAACAAGGATTATGATGATCTTCCCATAACTTTTTCTGAAAGTGTTCTGGTGACTTTTAGTGTGAATAAAAATATTGTAAATATAATCTGTGCTATATCGATATTTCATAAAAGCTTTTAAGTAAAATATACTGCAATAAAAATGAAGTACATGTGTTGTTTTGTTTAGGTTAGCTGCTGTCTGTTAGTGTGATGTTCCCTTGCATTTTGTGTGTGTGTACACACATCCACATTCAAGTAGATTAGTGATATAAAGTATGAAACTATCACCTCAGTGTGCATCTAACTCCTACATAATTGCTGAAATGCCATTATCAATAGTCTGCAGTTATTAGTAGAGATGTAGGTATTTTGGCACAGTATTTTCTGTTTATTTGTACTACTACTTAAACCCCCAAAACAAAACAGCTGCTGTGCATTCAAAAAAAATTCACTACATTAATGAAATATGATCCTGTGGGAACATCTTGCTAAATCTGGATTAGCTTTCAAGAGTGCAGGAATCTCCATTAGCATTCCACCTATTTCCATATTTTAACCAAAGGAACTATTTAATTGGTTGATTAGAATAATTTTTGCTTTTGTTTCATTTGATGTATATTTGCTTTTGTTTTATTGTATGTATATTCATTACAATGCGTTGTTTTTATTGCATTAATATTGTATGAGATAAAGGCATAGCTAAGTTTTAATTAACTGTATTGTGTTTCCAAAAAGACATCTTGAAATTTGAGGTGTGAGTGACTTTGAGTAAATTAACATAAAAAGAGGTGGCAGTTTCTTCTATTCTTTATGTGCTCATATTCCACTTCTGTTGTGCTTTTAGTATTCACTACATTATGGGTTAGTTTAATTTGTATTAGTGAGTAGTAATATTTTTCCTCTTCTTTTCCTGTAGGGTGCTGGAGATCTAGAAGATCCGTGGTAGCCTTACAAATCTACTAAAATGCTTTTGATTCTGAAAAAAAATGGGGGAAAAACTTTTAATCAGTTTTCTTCAATACAAGGGAAAAATTCTGGTGGATTTCCAACATTTTGTGAAATGGGCAGAAAGATATTAGAATTTTCCATCATTTGTTCACTTTTCTTTTGTTTTCTGATATTGCCACTCTTAGCATTGCCTGTACTACAGTATTTTTACCAGCCTCAGGCGTACTGATTACATCTGTATTGAACTTTAGCCTTAAAAAGGAAGGAAAGAGTGATTCTTTCAGCAGATCAATATGTACCTGAGGTGCATGGGATTGTAGCTGTACTCTGAAGAGACATTATGGTTTAACTAAACTTACAGCATATAAGCATGAAAGAGTACAAATAATTGTATGAGACATTTACTTACTTCACTTAACTGAGTTGGAAGGATTTTGCAGCTCTGTGGCTTGGAAGTAACTTCAAGTGGGCAATATGCTATAGAATGTGTGTGGTTTCTTTTCTTTTTTTCTTTATTTCCTTTTCCTTTTTTCTTCTATTTTTTATTTTTCCAGTTTTACCTGTGTTACCAGACTGTTAGGTTTCCCTCCAGTGTCCAAATTGTGATATGTTGCCTACTGCTTGCTTGCAGATAAGTGTATTTGGCAATAATATAAGAAGATTCTAGGCATCTGAAAACAGTAAGAATTTACGCATGTGTACAACACATCCTTAAACTATTGCTAGGAAAAAATATTTTAAAAACCAAACTGATTTAATTTATGGTTAGCTGCAATTTGCTTTGACATCACTCACTGCTGCAGGTTTTTGGTTTTTTTTTAAAGATGCTGAATATTTGCCTTTATTATAATGTAAATTGTGATTTTTGTTCTACATGTGGTTTTCTATAGTTTTCTGATTTTTTTTCAGCTTAAGATACAGACATAAGTCTTGTGTAATATGGGTATAATTTTTAATTGTTTGCATTATTTTCAAAGCTCAAATTATCACTTTGAGATTACTATAAATACAGTTAAAATTATCTATTTTAAATTAAGAAAATAGAGATATTTTCATGGGTTCAATGACCTTTCATTTTATAAGCATTGGGCATGGTACAGAGTGGCTGTCATGTAAGGTACTTGAAGATTCTTAGTTTAATTCTATTTTTGCAATAACCTTGATTTTTTTTTTCTGACTTCTTTTGAGTTGTGCATGTAATGAATCCAGTAAATGCTGGAAATGGAGAAGAGTAAAGTATTTATCTAAAAAAAAAAAAAAAAAAAGCTATTGGGGAGGGGAAACAATGAATGTATCCATCTGTACATGATTTACATGCTGTGGATGCCTTGTAAACATTTTCCTATTTGTTTAAACTGTGTTTCAGCGAGGATATAATTGCCCTTGTGTGTAGTTTAAGCTAATGACAGTCATCAACTGGTTTTGTGTGAAATGGAATTCATGGTATTTTTCTGTAACTTTATCCCCTTGGTGAGTCTGTAAACCCACACACACACTTACATACTGGTGCCTATGGCCAGCTTTCCCAGTCACTTTGATTCATTGTGTATCTGATTTCTTTTTGGTCTAGAGAGGATTATCGCCACAGAATATTTTATTTATTCATTAGATTTTAGCCTTGTAAGTTAAAGTGTTCTAAATGATGATGTTAACAGGTATTTGTCCCTTTTACTGGGTTTTTGAGGTTGTTAAAGATAGGGAATGAAGAATGCAAAATGGTTTATTGTTCAGACTGTCTGCTCTGGTCCAACCCTGTACTGATAGTACCTTCCCAGTATGATATTGTGATGTTTCATACAATACAGTGAACATAACCAACTTGTTATCTTCAATAAAGGATTGCTAAAACAGTGTGATACGCTGCAATTTTTGTAAAGGGGATTTATCAAGAAAAGGTAGCACATTCTGTTATCTTTATTTATGTGTAATGTCACAAGGGTTTTGTTTCCTATGCATAACAGTCGACTGTATAAAAACTTCAGGGTTTTAGCTCCTGACATGCAAAAATCTCCAAACATCCATACAATTAGATGAATTGAATTTGTCCCTTTTACTATAACCAATAATTAGCTTTATTTTAGTATGGATTTATTGGGTGTTCTAAAGGCTGAAGCCCATGGAATTGGTTTAATAGGAGTGCCAGACAAAACCAAAAACTAGTGTTTACACTTCAAAAATACTTTTTCCCACTAAGAACTTTGACCCCCACCTTTCACCTCTGCCCCCACCTTTGCCTGCAAGACTGTTAGAAAAATTCAGTCTAAATGTAACATCCTGTATGTAGTATCACTGTAAATCTAAAACTTCCTGTACTGTGAAGATTTGCAGCCACAGTATTCATGAATGGTTCATGGCAAAGACTAGATTCTGGGCCTCATTCCAGAAAAACATTTTGCTGTTTTTGTCGACTTTTTGTCAGAGCTGCCTATGGAATTTAATCTTTGCCCTCCACTCCTGATTAACTAGCTGTTTTAGTTCCTTGTTAAGTGATACGTAAGCATCTCTGTTGCACTGTAAAGCCAGATCCAAATCTATCTGGTAGGCACTTTGCCCTAGGAGGGTGATCCAGATAGATAGGGCTTAACCCCCTATGTTTCTTGTACAGGCAAGGGAGAGATGTTGGGGCCTTCCAGTGGCAATTCAGATCAGTCCCTCAGGAAAAGGCATCTGAAGGTAGCCAAAAGGAAATGTTAGGGATCAGGTGTCTGTCTGTTCCTCCTCAGAGCTTGGCTGCAGAGGAGGCACTTCATTTATATCACTGCTCAGAAAGGAGTTGCATAAAAAAGCCATGCTGCCTGATGGCAGACTTTACCTTAAAGCACAGGACCTGTTAAGCATAGTTGGTGATGCCTTTCTTTTGTCCGGTACTTTAGTAGCAAGAATGCTTTCCCAGAAAGCCAGAGCCCTGGGTTCAAGGATCATACCTGCTGGGGGAACTCAAACCCCCATCTCCCAATTTTCAGGAGAACCACTGACCACTAGACTGGTTTCTAGGTTCTGGCCCGTACTGGCAGAGTGGCGGGGGGGGATAGGGGATTTTTTTTTTTTTA
>NW_017729022.1:153167331-153173193 GCF_001723915.1 Gavialis gangeticus | reverse complement strand
GGGAATAGGGTATTTTTGTTCTTTAACCAATGATTGTTTAATGTTAAAATGCATAAAAGTCATAAGAGTAGGAACCAGAACACAGGACACCCCCATCCAAGGGGAATGCCCTCTTTGCTGGGCTGTCTAGCTTAAATCCTTTTTCAGTGCCCAGACGTCAGTTTGGATCTGGCACATAGACCCTAATCATATAAAGCATATAAAACAAGCTTTATGTACGGGATTGAAGCCAGAGCCTACTTGTGCTGCAAGAAGTGAAGTATGTGTGTAAATCTGCACAAGTGTGGCTTCAGTCTGCACAGCTCCTTCACAAATTGAAATGAGATCCTGTTTCTCTCAGATGCTGAATTTTGTACACACTTTTATTAGGAATGACAACAAATTATGTTCTTCTACTTATCAGCTTGCCTAGCTTATGTCCTGACTTGGCTTTAAAGTAGTGATATCTAAAATTAAACTTGATTTCCTTATAGGAGTCTGAAAACATGTTCAGTTCTTACTTTAAACTTTCTTTATTAATATGGGGAAAATGTCTCCGATTTTGTTTGCTCACTGATTTATTTTTTTTTAAATTCAGTCTGTATGCCATGGCCAGATAACTTTTATACCTGTTGTTTTTTTTTTAAACTGACTTCCAATAATACCATCCTGAGACTTGGATAAAATAATTGTTTGTGGAGTTCGGAGGAAGTGCAAACTGTTGTTTCCAGTTTGATATGTGCTTGTGCCAAAGAGATTCAATTATTTTTTTTCTTCCCTTCCCAAATGACTCTAAGCCTTACCAATAGTGGTTAGTTGACTTAAGGACAGCATGAAGAAATGTGTTTTGAATGAGCCATTTATACTGTAAACTTTTCTATGCCAGCAGCCCCGTCATGACTTAACTATTCAGTATGAAGTGGAAGGGAAAAACAGTTGGATCCCTAAAAGCCAAATACATCACTGTTTGTGAATTACAAGTTCACAAAGTAGGTGGGTAGTTTTGGATAGGTGTGGAACATGAGTCAGTCTCTGTTAGAAAGCACTTTTGCAGAACTTTTTAAAGCTGCTACAGTTAACTTTAACTAAAAAGTAAATACAAATCAATGAAAAGTATTGCAATAGTCCTGTACTTGGTAGTTCAAAGACCAGAAAGTGTGGAAAAGGAGGAAATGAAATGACAGCGAGGGTTAAAGCATCAACGGCAAAATTAGGTGTACAGATTTCAATTTTTGCTTGTTGCATTATTTCTAAAATGATTTGTTTACCATATGTGAGAACCTGGATACAGTTTGTTATGTTTTAAGCAAACAAATAAAAAATGATGAATTTTAAAACAGCAAGATTCCTTGTGCAACCTTAGGTGGATGTTCACGTAAAATAATTGAGATTTGTGCTGTTTTTCAAACTTCCAGGTGTTGTCAGCCAGGCTGACAAACTGTAGTCCAGGGTTGAGAGCCTTCCTTGAAGGCCAGGCTGCCGTAAGCCTCCAAATGACAGAATTCCCCTTGAGTAGTTCACTGGCAAGTAACTGTTGTAGCTGTTGTTTGTGGAAAAAGCAGTCTCTTATCAAATTGGTTCAAAGGGATGTGCATTTACATCATGCCAGGCCTTTTCTTTTGTCTCTGGTCTTGTCTTTTTTCCCTCCCTGCTGTACTTTTGAATTGTTTCTCTTCCTTTCTCTTTGTTTTAAAACACGGGTGAGGATGTGGATTGCCCATAGATGCCTAAGTGAGCTGGGATTTGCTCTTGCTGTGCTGAGCTTCATACTGAAGGATGAACAAGAGTTTAGACCAGTTACGTGACTTTTTGACCCAGCAGCTCTTGTGCATGTATGAAATGCTCCTTCAACCATCTGTGTTAAGGGCTAACAAACTGCAAGAGAAGGGAAGATGTTTTCAAGAAGCTGTCTGTTGCTTTACCCAGAGCATGTTTTTGTAGTAAGAGCTTTCCTCATGCCCATTGACTATTTTGACACCTGTAAGTTTGCAACATGCTGAGCTAGGGGTTTCTATGTTATAGATAACTTTTTGAATTAAATGAATGGCAAGTTCATTCAGCAAGCTTGCTGAATGTATTTGTATTATAGATGTTCCTTACTGCCCTGCCACCAGACACTTTTTGTCTGATCTTTCATCATCTTGTATTTCAGTTAGTATAACAGTCTTTCCTCTGGCATTTGTTAGTGTAGTCGTACTTTTCTCATATCCATTCAGAATGTTATTGCAGAGAGAATTCTTCTAGCCTATTGTTTCGACCATCTCACCCTTCTCTCTGTATTCCCCAATTGGCTGCCTCTTCTTTGTAGTATCATAAAAGTGACTTGTCTTAACTTTTCATGGTCTTATCTACCTGATTCTAATTTAGTATAGAGAGGTTGACTTTTACCTCCATCAGCCACTTGTTAAATTTTCAAATATACACCTTTTTCCTTTGTTTCGCGAGTTCCCTGTAAACCTGTGCAAAATGATTCATTCTCCTTTAGAACCCTCTGTGTCTGTCTTTGCTTGGCTTTCAGAAATCCTGACAGTTGTGCTGCTGCCATGGTGAGATCACTGCCTGTTACAGTTAGCTGATACCATCTCTGTGCTCTCCTGTCTGCTCTGGGTAGACACCTGAAAAAGATAGAGAATACTTGAAGACTTCTCTCTTGTTATCAGTCTTCCCAGATAGGTGAACTTAAAAATTAACTGATAATATCAGTCACAGGATGACTTATTCAATAGAGGTCTAACCAGCTCTTGTTTCTAAAGACCTGTGGCTTCCTAATTTCCCCAGGGAGAAGTCATCCATCAGTTGCCCCAGTTTCTTGAGTCTACTGGCCAAGAGTGACAAGAATCCATCCTAGAAGTCTCCCTAGAAACTCCAGAGAATAAAATAGTCTCCTATCTTGTCTCCTTATGCTTGGCATCTACCTCTGTGAAATAAATCAGTTTTGCTCGAATCTGATCACTGTTGTTTTCTGAGATGCAGAACACTTAGTTCAAAAGAACCAGCTTGTTTCTAAACTAAAGAAATTGGAATTTACATAGCTGCCTATAGAGCAGTTCTGTCAAAGAAATGTTATACCAGAGGATTTCTCATTTGCTGTGCAAGACTTGAGGCTCCTGTGCTTCAGTGACAAGACTTGGGGTGGTTTCTGCCATTGACATTTAAATGCTGACTTGAGTTTTGTCTTGGGGAAGTCTGAATCTTAAGGTGAGTTGCAGTATTCGTGACAGAGAGATTAAAGTTTTTGCATCACTGGGTTGGTCAAGATTATTGCAGTTACTTAATGAACTATCAAAAGAGGGATCTCCGTGTGTGGATATTCTTGGAGAAATCCAGAACAAATCTGTAACTCCATGCAGACCATGACATGCACGTATCTACTAATAACATTAATAAAATTACATATGCACAGAAGGAAAAAAAGTTTTATATTGCCTTAGTTTTTGTGAAATATTGTCAGGTTGCTTACAACTATAGATCTATGGGCATTCAAAGGAAATCTCTTAATTTCACTAAATTTTTTTTCAGAGAACCTCCTGCATGGATATTATTTGCAGTCAGAGAGAGAATCCAAGCTGAGCACTTAATTACCAAATGGTGCTTGTTACATTTCTTCTCTGAAGAGGTGCAAAAACTTTCAAATATGAGATGGCAACTGAATAAAAGGCATGGAACAAGACTTTCCAATATTTGTTATGATTAGAAATCTTTCTGTTTGTATAATATTTAGTGGCAAGAACTTGAATGGGTGCCCAAAATATTTGGGAGTGTATTGTTTTGTAGGTATGAAGCTGAAGTGAGCGCAATGTTTTGCAGATGTTAGATTGCTAAAAAATTTGGTTCAGTGAATCTACTGTTGAGTTACTTTGTCAAGAAATTTGCAGGTGCGGTAAAGGTTAAACTTATGCTAAATCCTCGTGGAGTCTATGTATATTTAGACTAATGGAAAATTTTGCTTTTTGCTTTGTGTAATTGCAGGATGCTTCCTATTCTTCAGTTTTTCCAACATTTTTAACATACCTTTGTCTTAGGAATACCACAATGACTTGAACAATTCAGGAGGTAAACTAAAGTCACTGGGTTTTTCCATAGCTTTGTACCTTCAGCATTCAATCTTAGATGCCTCTTTCTGATAATTCTGGATGAAAAATATTTAAAAATAGGAACTATTCCAATTTTACATTGAACAGCCAACTTATTCTCTCCAGATAATGGTCCCTGTCAGAAAAATCAACACTTACCTAGTTACCCTGCTGGTATTTAAGATACTGCAATTACTCGTAATTTCCTATTCAAAATATTAGAGGGAAATAAGTGCAGAGTATTAGAGAACACTTCTGTTGTAACAGTAGCTACTTGTTTAATTTTGTAATGTCAGTCACCATATATCTCAAGTACAGCTTCTCTTAAGAGTTGAATCAAAATAGAATTGTAGCCATATTAACGTTACAAGGGCTATGTTGAACTAGAGTGCTATAGTTCATAAAAGATGATTCTACAAACAATCCTCGCCTCCCCATATTGATCTTCTGTGATGCTCATTTTAACCCTAGTTTAACATCTGTAACATGTCTTTTCATGCTGAGCCAATAAAATGTATGCTGGTAATGAAGAGTATCAATTAACCTAATTAGAGGGATGGAGAAAGCTATTGTTCAAGCAGGTGAAAAGAAAAAGAATACATAAGAATTTAATGTCCTGCAGGCAGACGACTCTCTGTACTGGTTTAGTCGAACTGGCTAGATTAAAAAAAATGCATTGAAATGAGGTGTCTGGAGGTATTTTGTTTGTGAAAGAGAGGATCTGATGGGGATAATCCGAGAAAACTTGTGTATGTGAGAAGATCAATGAGAATTTAATGTAAATGAAAAATTGCATGTGTTGCATTACTGTTTTCTTAAAGCAAATGTATATTTACAAGTCTGTGTTTCCAAGGTCCCTTCCTCATCATCTTTCCATTTTAAACTGATTGAAAGTCCTAGATTGTAAGCTCTTTGGGGCAAGGGCTAGCTTTTTGTTCTGTTTGCAGATTCTGCTCCATGACTAGCTTCTAGGAACTGGTAATACTTAATAAAGTGATGCAAGTAAAGGAAAACCTGCTTTTTAATGAAAGATTGATTTATTTGTGTAAAAGCAAATAATATCAATAGCATGTTTTACTAATGGTCACTATAGTATCTGAATGAATACTTTGAGAACAACAGCAAAATGTGTACTATATGAATATTAATTAAACATAGAGCTAAATTTTTCTGTGGTGTAATTTAATTGCCTTCAGTTGAGTTTTATCGAGTACTATTTTAGGCTAAGGAGCTCTCAAATGGACACATTTTGGTTAGACACACAATCTGCATTGCAACCCCTGCCCCCAAGGAACTGCAGTCCTGAATGGGCAGTAGAACGCTGAATGGGAGAGTCTGAGATTCACACTGGGCTGCCAATGACACCTTGAACTTTTCACTAGACAACTATGCTCCAATTGCTAGAGAGTGGTTGGATTTCTGAATGCAGAGTGGTTCTAAAAGGAAAGTCAAGTTCCTAACTAAACAGTCGTAAAATGTTATGAACACATATGGGTTTATTTCTGTTGTGCTTAATGTATGGCAATTTACACTTTACTGTCTTCATATGAAATCAGAAACGCATTTTGAAGAACATAGATGATGATGAGTATTATACTAGAAAATGAACACACATTCTCAAAATACTTTCAGATATCCTAGATATTAATAAAAATACTAATTTAAAACACTACAGTGGTAATACCAATAGGCAAAATACAATAGAAATAGCAGTCTTAGTCTTAGCACTGACAAAAGGACATAGCAGCACTTTAGTCAAGGTGCCTGGGTGCAGTTTGAGAAGCAGACTGTGAGCAGGTTCCAGGGACAT
>NW_017729022.1:153160246-153162331 GCF_001723915.1 Gavialis gangeticus | reverse complement strand
AAAAAATCTTCTATAAATGACAGTCATGTTTAGTGCAGCTTATGTAATGCTTAGTCGCACCCATAATAGGAGCTTAAGTGGGTTCCAAATTCTGTTGACTGTCTAAGGTTCAGTCTTTGAAAAAACTAACTCACAGGAGAGGGAAGATGGTCCAGTGGTTAAAATGCTGGCCTGGGCCTTTGGAGACAGGTTTCAGTCTTGACTTTGACATAGACTCCCTATGTTACAGTGGGCAGGTCACTTGGGGCTAAAGTTGTTATTGGGCTGAATTCTGTAGCTTTTTAAAATGAGTGACAGAATGCCTTACTTCATTAGGACCAAGATTTCTTTCAGGGCTTTTAATAGGGCTGAGTGGAGGATAAAGCTACAGATTTGAGTCGTTGCAGGATTGGACCCTCAGGCTGGTATGTAAAATATTGGGGAAAATGTTTCCTCTGTTCTTCTCCTTTATCATCTCACAGACTACATTTGCCTGTATAATTTATAACAGTGGTGCTCATGGTTTTGCCCCATGGGCCAGATGGATGGCATGGGGCTGGTCCGCAGATCAGATGGGAGCCCCGCATACTGCGTTTGGGCACCCGGGCCCTGCACCACATCTGCCTGGCCCCTACCCAGCTGGGACTAGACTCCAGGAACCCTGAATAGCCCTTGTATGTTAGAACCAGGCCCCACACTGCCCTGTGCACCAAATCTAGTGTAGGAGGCCAAAGACTTTGGGGCTCCGCACAGATGTGTGAAGAGCCCTGTGGGCCTGATGACATGATAGCAGGGGCTGGATCTGGTCCACAGGCTGGGGGGTTGAGCACCTTTGATTTAGAATAATTAGTTGCAGCAGAGTAGTGGTGCTGGAAAGGGATTCAGTTTTTGTCTTTTCCAGCTGTTTGTTAGTGTTTCCCAGTTAGTTACTGTTGATAAGGCAACTTGAATACCATTACCAAGTAGATAACACTTATGGATTCTCTGCTGTCATGAGGTCTTTTTAATGGTTGGAAGCAAATCAGATTACTTAACTGTTCTGGAAAGAAATGTGTTCCTTGCCCCTGCTCATAGAAATCTGCAGTGTCATTCATGTGACTGCCCCATTAACCACTTGGCAGTTGCTATGACACAATGTATGAATGCTATTCTGTAAACTTTAATGCTTGGCTCAAAACAAAGTAGCCAAGATCTCATCTGGCAGCATATTATTTTGCATATGATGTAAATTTACAGTGTGAATAGGTTGTTGTTTAGATTTGGTTTGTCACTGTATCTAGTAGTTGGATGACTCAGACCAGGTGGGTCTAACTTATCCTAGGTCAGATCAAGACCATAGGGGCTCTCTTGAGCTGGAACCAACAGCAGGTCTGATGGCAGCAGTGGAGGTGGGGCAAGTGAGGGTTCTATCTACACAGTCCTTGCTCCTCTCTCTCGGTGTATCATCTGGGGCCCAGAGACTCCAAATGATGCAGCATGGACTACCAGCAGGATAGTTAGAATGGTTCTGTAGGCCAGGGCCATGTTTGACACCCCTGCATTAGACTTCTAACAGATGAAAAAGACCACACTCAATGATTTTATAGGACTGTATAACATCTCTGTTGTTGAACATCCTCTGTTGCTCATTGTGTAGCAAGTATGTTTAGATAAACAATAAGGTGGCCTCACTTAACATTCCAGGTGAGATGGCCTCACTGTTTCCTAGTGTTTTTATCTCCCTGCCTACATTGTCTTGTTTCTTCCTGTCCAGCCAATGCTGAAAGCCCAGTGCCAGTTACAAGGTGGGAAATCCCCATAGTGGCAATAAAAATTATGTACAAAAAGCTCCTTGGTAAATGGAGAAACTGATGAGGAATCAAACTGCATTTGACTTCATTCTTGCCTACTCATTACTGAAAGTTTGCAGTGTTGGATTTAGTAACATCTGAGTGATTTATTGTTGCTTAGATTTTTGCCTGGCCTTTGGTCTCCTGCCCATTCCATTTATTATTGTAAAGAGGTTCTGGATGAGAAATCATTGGCTTCAGTGGGAAAAGTGATGTTGGCACACTTGTGTAAAAAAAAAAAAAAAAAAAAAAATTATATGAGGGGGTTCCATGATTT
>NW_017729022.1:153152634-153160236 GCF_001723915.1 Gavialis gangeticus | reverse complement strand
AAAAAAAAAAAAAAAAAAAAAATTATATGATGGGGTTCCATGATTTAAGAAGTTTGAAAACCACTGGATAGGATCATGCAGGCATAAACTACTTTATAACAGCTTGTATAAGTATCCATTAATTATTGATACAATTATTGCATTCTGATATAGTCAAGCAGAATGCAGTAATTCTTAGATTATTAATCCATGCCCTCAGGCCAAATGAGTGGCACAGGGTCTGTCCATGGGCTGTTGTCATCTGACGTATTGGGGTTCCCCACACATCTGGAAATTTGGTGGCAGGAGAAGTGACGGTAGCATTAGTTACTGTAGCAATGGGAGCTGTGGCAATTAATGCTACCACTGCTCCCACACCACCACATTTCCAGACACATGGGGAGCCCCCAAGATGGATGACATGGCTCTGCAGGGTGGATCTGGCCCATGGGCAGGATCTTAGTCCACTCTGTCCTAATTTATAGTCTCATAAGTGATCCTAATTGATAAGATGTTTAAAGCCATCCCATCTAAATGCCTCTCCAAGTACTGTGCAATTTTTTTAGGTGATCGCAGTAATTGGAGTATATTAATAGCAAAATGCAGGAAGGGTATGCATCTGAACATTGGGTTTCTCATTAGGTTTCTGTCTTGGGTAATTCTACTGTGTCCCCTCTGTCTTGATATACAGAATTCCTGTGGTAGAGACCATGCAGGGGATGAGAGATTCATTTTCAAAAGACCATTCTCATATTTCGTTGCAAGAAAAAACCTAGTGAGCACAAACCTAGGGATAGCTCCTAAGGGCTCTCCAGGAGACCTTCAGTTTGAATGTGTTCCTCCAGCTCAGACTTTTGTGGCCCCAGACAGACCTTCCTTGATGGAGCTTAGCATAATCTTGCCTGTGATATTCTGGCACTGACACCCAATTTTAGAGTCTACAGCCTGGGTTGTAGACTGCTTCCCTGGAAGACATCTCTTCTGGATGAGAGCCACCTATTGGAAGTGGCTGTTCCCTTGCTAGTCAGATCCTCCCTTTAATGGTGGACCTGTTCAATGCTTGCAAAAAAGAGGTCCCATGTTTTTCATCCCAGCCATTGCTTTTGGCTGGTGGGTGCACCCCTACACCTTCTTATGAGGCATCCTATCAAGATTATTACAGACAATGGTTTACTTCAACAAGGTGCAGCCATCATCAGATATGCTTTTTGTTTGGGTACCTTTGGGTCTTTAGAAAAGCCGAGCAAACAGCTTAATAGATAAGTCTCCCTGGACTATGAATGGAGATCAAGGATGCTATCCTACTGGCTATTTTCTGAGACAAGATTTCTCTAGAGGCTAACCTATTGCTTCAGAAGTCAAGAAATGCCTGTTCTTTTGTTCCAGGGAGGAGCTCAGCTTGGGTGCACTTTCTAACACCTTCATCCCTATGGATGGGGAATCTTTTTTTTTTTTAAATGCTTGCCTACCTTCACTTGTAAGTGCTACACAAGGCAAGGGAGGACTCAGCCTGACTGATCCTTCTGGCCTCAAACTGAGGCAGAGCTAGTAGTCCTCTGTATGCCAGTGAGGAACCTCAGGACTTTATAAATGCTTTCCCAGGAAGTTGGGAGATCACTTTGCTCTCTGCACTTGATCCTTATCAAAACAGGAATACTTATTTGCTTAATGATAAGTGGACCTGCTTGTCCTGTCAGGCACTTTCATCCACAGAGAACTCAGCTTGAAAGACTTACCTGAGTCAAGCTGACTGGGTCCTTGTGCTATGCAATATCTCTTTCCCACATCCCCTTCACCTCCCCCCCCACTCAAATGAGTGTTCCATTCCACGAATACATATTGGAGCTGAAATGTAATAGCCTATTCATGATTTCTGTGAAGATGCCACCTAATTGCTGTTTCAGCTATTGTTTCCTACTTGGGATAAGTTCCTCAAAGGACTATCCATTTTCTCCCTGCTTCCCCTCCCTCACAAACATCTGGTGCCTCAGCTGGACCTGAATCTAGCCCTCACAGGCCTGATGGTTCCACCATGGCAACTTACGCACACTTCTGTTAGTCTCTGACAGACACTTACTAATGGCCATCATCTTCCCAAAAAGCATGGATGATATTCAGACCCTACTGGCGGATCCCACTCCAATGCTGTTTCTTACCCAGTAAGGTTTCCTGGTGGATTTGCCTTGAATTATCATAGAATTGTATCTCTGTCAAGATTTACGTCCTATTGTTTTGGAGGTAAACAATGTCATCCTTCTCTTCCCCCCCCTCGAACTTCAATTCTCCTTATCAGGCAGTTACATGCACTGGGCCTGGAGAACCTTATCTTTTCACTAGCAGAAGTCTAATCTTTTTGGGCTTTCTTTTTATAAAAGAATGTTCAAAGGAACAGAAGCTTCTGCCTAAAGGCTGTCTAAATTGAATCTCCAACCACATGAAATCTCTTCTGTCAGGTTGCTATAGAGTGGTCAAAACTGAAAACTCATTCTGCTAAAGCCTAAGTGATTTAAGTGGCTCCTCTGTGGAGAGTCTCCAGTTCTGACATCTCCAAAGCAACCATAAATATTCTTACCATGCATCTCACCATTGATGATGTTTCTAGAGGAGTTAGTGCATTTGGCAAGAGTCTTCCAGTCACTTTTTTGCATATGAATCCAAAACCTGTTTCCATATGGTCTAGGAGCTACTTTGGAGCTACCTACAGTGGAATAAGTACATGAACAAGAACGTGAAGGGAAAGAACCAGTAACGGGAATTCTTTGAAATGTGTTGTCTACATGCAGATATATCCTTTTTTGCCATCCCTTGAGGGTCCTAGTTTCTCTGGAATTCTTCAGAGCAGGAACTACAGACCAACCTCTTATAGCAGGGGTTTCAAACTTGCTTGGGGCCATGGACTGGATGCAGACCACAGGGCTTCAGGTGGGCTGGACCCAACCTGGAGCATGAGGGCTGCCACAGTGGCTATTGTAGCAGTGGGGCCAGGGGAAGTGCAGGATCAAGTGGGAATGAGCCAACCTTGCCACCAATGGTCATGCCTATCAGGGCTAAAGGGCCCAACTTCCAGTGCCCTTGAGTAGCAGAAAGGATCGTTAAAGCATAATTGAGCCAGAGCACGGATTATGCCTCATACCATTCAACCCAACTAAAATCTAACTTTTATTAATTAGTAATACATTTAATATGTTCCTACATAGAGAGAAAAACAGTTCAGTGGTCTTACCCAATCCCAGATGTTACTCTACATCACAAAAAAGGTGGCCAATCAGTTCCTGAATGTAGAGGGTGTTCATTTGTGGGTAATGTCTGTCTTTCAGTCCAGATGTTGTTCGACGGTGACACACATCCAACTTCCTTGTTGCCCTCATTTTATACTTTTTCTTTAACTTTACTCTTCTGACTTCATTTCCAGGTACTGTTGATTGGTTTCCCTGATAGACTGTTCATGTTTTTATCCTGTCAGCATATTCTTTTGTTCCAACAAACCCATCAGATGCATACATCTTAATTTGTCTTTTACCAGTGTCTTAACTTGGGCATGCCCCAGACTCCTAATTTGATCTGTCCATGAAAACCAGAAATTCCAAGGGCTCTGCAGTTGGGTACTGTCCAATTGGTCTCCTCTTATCACCTTTCACCTTATCCAATCATGTCATCCCTCTGATTCAGTCAGTTAGTGCCAAATTCAGTTAATTTGAGCTAGTAACAAGGCTCACACTGTACACACCTGTTGATAACGCTGGAACATAAGCTGCCTGTAAAAGCGAGCTCAAGATTACCTGATAGTGCAGGCAAAAGCAACAGAAAAGTTCAAATAATAATGAGGCTATACAAAAGTTTAAGCAATGGCTAAACAAAGCTGAATATAAAATGAAAGTTCAAATAATACTATAATTCACCACTCAAGCACATGCAACTAAAGCTAAATGTGACAAGCTACCTTAACAATATGCTTGGCACCCCTGCTTTATAATATTGTCACAGAGCAGGAGCAGGGGCACATGTACACTCTGCCAATACTACAAAGACAAGAAAATCACTAGATTTGAAGTTTGGGTGGTACGTGAATACCTCCAGCAGAATATGCACATGGACAGCACAATCTGTTGACCTGAAGGTAACTTTTTCTGTGAAATATAAAATAACCTTATGTGCTTTAGAAAGAAATGGCAATTTTGAAGTAAAACCATTGTGTGTGCAGTGAGTGGGAAACTGAACAGCAGTGGGAAATGCTGATAGTGGCATTGTCAAATGCACCCATTGTTTACAACTGTAAAGAAGTGATGTGGTCCAGAAAATGATCATGGCGCGCACAGTGGTTTTATTTCAAAATCACCATTACTTTCTTGAAACACCCTTGTATTTTATATGGACCCCTGTTACATTAATCATTCCTTCTCCCCAGGAGGTGAGGCTGGCTAGCTTCTGGAACTACTAATCTGTAACTATTGATTTCCTGGATTAGTACCATTAAAAAAAAACACAGGAAAAGCTCTTTTCCTTATTGTTAATGAGTAATTGATGGAGTAATAGCTGCCTTCATATTGAAACTCATTCATTTGCTGTAGCCTTTGAAAGTAGGAAAGAATGATTCAAGGAGTTTTATCCCTGAAAGGAATTCAGTCTTATAACAAGATGAGAGGTTGTTTTGAAGTCCATTAGGTATGTTCTGGTTAGCTGGAAGGGTAATATTGAGTTCACCTTTGATTTACTTTGTTTTAACTCTTTGGTTTACTTTACTACAATATTTGTCTTACCGACAGTTTACCATGGCTGTCAGTATAATTTCATGATTATTGCTGTCAATCTCTTGCTCTCTATACTATCTACTGCTGCCCCACCCTAAGCCTTGCTATTAGAAACCACAACCACCATTAGCATTGCTTCTAGATTCTTCCCTTTAGCACTGAATCTGCTTCTTAAAGCCTGTTCCTTTCTCCAGCTTTCCTATTTGCAGCCCTCATTCCAAACTGCTGAAAACGAACATTGAGCCCTGCTAGAGATCTCTCCATCTCCAGATCTACCCAGTCTTTCCTATCTACCTCTGTTTCACTGGACCCTGCATTCACCTGCAAATGCAGCTGAGCATCACCACTGAGCCTCCATGCTAACTTCATCTCATCTGCTTTATCCTAGGTTCTCTGTCACAGTTTACAGGTATGTCAAGATCCCTTCCCTCCACCCCCATCCAGTGAGGCTGCGTCAAGCCTCCTCCCTCCCCCCGCACCCAACAGGGCTTTGTCAAGCCCCCTTCCCTCTGTAGGGCTAGGTTGGGGCTGGGAACCCCTGCCCTCTGCTCCACTTTGTGCAGTGGGATGGGGCCTCACTGAGCCCACCCTATGCATTGGTTTGGGACCACTAGCTGGATCTGTCTTGCAGATGGACCGGGCATGCCATCTAGCCTGAACTAGAACAAAACCTGACTGAAACATGCTATATTTACTTGATTTCAAGATTGAGGGTTTTTTCCCCGTTCATCATGGGGAGAATGAAACCTTGTCTTAGAACTGAGTACCTGCAGCCAGTGCTGGGTCCTGCTTCTCTCTGGCTCTGTGCTGATTCCCCCATCACTTCCTCGCTCAGCAGGGAGTTGGAGCAGTGAGGAAATCTGCACAGAGCCATAAAACAGCAGGACCCAGCATGCAGCCACAGTGGTGAGGGAATCAGTGTTGGGTCTTACTGCTCTCTGACTCTGCTGGGTCTCACATTGCTTCTTGGCTCCTTGCTGAGGCAGGGAGCAATGAAGAACCCAGCACAGAACCACCTGCAAGTACAGCATACAGTGGCGAGGCATAGGGAGGCAACTGGCCAGAGGCAGGCAGGAGTTGGCTGTGTGTTGGAAGGGGCAGGGAGGGAGATGGGACAGACCCCAAAGGGAAGGCAGAAGGAACAAGGTGGGGGTGGGGCAGGCACAGTGGGAATATAGTTGCTTGGGGGCAAGAATCTGGGGTCAGGCTGCCTGCTCCTTGTCGCACCACTGCTTGCCCCCAGACTCCCGAGGAGGACTTTGATTACCAACAAACAGGAGTTTCAGGAGTGTTCAATGTTGGCCTAACTCTTCCCACTGATGTCCATGAATTCTACCATTGCTCATGTGCGAGAGAAGCTGAGCCACAACTGAGGCCACTTGGAGAATTACAGTATGTTTTTGTGATGATTAAGTGACAGGCCAGTTTCAAAGCCCAGGGTATAATTACCTCATGCCTTACAAGGTTTCTGACTCCTTTCTGCTTTCTTCCTCTAGTAAGGTTATAGAGGGTTGGTTGGAATATACACATTTTCCAGTGCCATAACCTTCAGCATAAGATTAGTAAGAAAAATGATGGGAGTGTTCTTGGTAAGCCGTCTGTTACCTGGAAAGACCAAGTTGTAGGGCTGTTGAGAAACCCAAGCAAGAGATTGGAGGATAGCATAGGGTGATCAAGATATGGGTGATTTAAGAGGAAAAAAAGCTACAATTTCATCCCCACCAGAGAGCTCACAAACTTGGGGTGTTGATGAGATGAATTTAAAAATGTAGGTGGTACTTTGCCTGCTCAAACAACTTTTTTACTATTGTATGTGGGATTCTGGGTGCTACCATGATACAGATACATTAATGCTAAGAGTAGCAAAATATTTGCTGTGATTAAAATGATTAGAGGGGATAGATGATCATAGAAAAGTACGGCTTGTAGAGACCTCCAGAGGTCATCCAGTCCAACCCTCTGCCGGAGGCAGGGTCATCCCTACTTAAACTTTTCTGTACAAAGCCGTTGTCTGACCTCTAAGAAAAAATAGTCACCCCAGGCGCAACCATAACCACAAAACATATGACCCTAAGATGCCACAGGTAAACCATAGGACTACATGGTGCCTGGTGATGTGTGGGATGCCTGCTCTGATGTGCTGTAATTACAGTACATCCAAGCAGACTCAATTAATTGAATCTGCTAATTAGCACAATCCAGTAATCTCAGCATCTCATGTATTCAATGTCCCTGCACTTCAAAATGGCAGTGGGGGAACTGAAGCTTATTCGATAAGCTTTAGTTAAAGCACCCCTGCCAGCATTTTGAAGTGTGGGACACTGAATACATGAGGTGCTGTGGGCGCTTTAATTAGAGCGGCTCTCTAATTAAAGTGCCCCATCCCCCAACCCCAGAGCACATGTAAAGACATGCACAATGGCCAACATGCTGCTATTGCAAAGGTTGTTAAAACAAGCTTAAGACCCAAAGAAGAGGGCCACATCCCCCACTTGTGTGGAAGGCAAAAACTCCCACAATACCAATCTGACCACAGGGGAAAATTTCTTCCTGTCCCAGATATGGCAGTCGGTCTGACCCTGTGTCACAGATCTCCAGGCATAAGTCCCAGCAGGAGCACTGTGGCATATGATGTTACAGTGCTTGTATGCCCACTTGCAAAGTCTTTTATCTGCTCTCTACCTTTTTCAGAGGTGCTCTTGCCATAATGATGGCTGTTAGGAATTTTTTTACATCTTGTGCACAGTTCCAGCAGATGGCACTCCTGTGTATCTTTCAGCTATAGATGACAGGTGAGTTTGTACTTGGCAAATGTCCAGGCCCCAAAAAAGTAAGCCCTCAACTCCCCCCCCCCCCAAAAAAACAAAGTTCCAAA
>NW_017729022.1:153151524-153152454 GCF_001723915.1 Gavialis gangeticus | reverse complement strand
CTCTAAAAGAAAAATTGAACCAGGCAATATGTAATTACAGTATTTATATTGCCATTAACCTTTAATCGTACAGTCCATTAGCAGACTAAGAGCATAAAACTGTCACAGCGTAACTCACAATTAAATTTTGCCACCCTCCAGGACTTAGAGCTGCAGTTTGATCTCAGTAGCCTCGCTTATGCTATAGGAAACCCCAGGTTTAAAGGTACCCAGTTAGACCCTTGTTAATGAAATATTGCCTGCTTCCTTTCATTCTCAACTCCCAAATAGTATACCATGGGAGTTTCTAGCAAATGGGTATGTGACTTTATGGGTTGTGTCCCCCAGCAATTTTGGGAATATATGTGGCCAAATTCTCAGCACTCACATCCGTGGTGAATCTGGCCCTTTTTCTGTAAATGAAAGGGTTATTTTTAGATGTAGATGCATTGTCTAAAACCAGATTCAGTTGTAACAAAAGAATTAATCTAGAAGGATTAAGCAAGTGAAGTTTTTAAAAATAAACACCCTCCTACACTTTGCACGTAGGGTGCAAAATCGCCCCCTTGAATTAGACCTTCAGTATAATTTGCATGGTATCAAATAACAGGCAAACTGCTTGGCAATTGTATAGCATCAAACAAGAGACCTCTTAGTTAATCAGAGCATCTAAATAATTATACATAAGAAATGCTTGTAGAAATTAACCCCTCCATCTTAAAGAAAAAACCATGGCAATCTGTGTGGAGATAGCTGCTATTACTACCCACGTATCGATCAAATTTGTTTCCCTATCTAACACCAAGGTAAAAAGAGTAAATGGCATAGCACATGATGCATGTTCTTTTTCTGTTTAGTGTTCCTCAGCTGATTCTACTACCAGACTCTTACTGGCAGATTGGCTATAAGTAGTTATCCCCAGTTGGCTATAAAACTGCTCGGGGGGGGGGG
>NW_017729022.1:153146336-153151467 GCF_001723915.1 Gavialis gangeticus | reverse complement strand
AAACTGCTCGGGGGGGGGGGATTGTTTCAGAAAGAAGCAAGCATAATGCTGAGGGAAGTGTACTGCCTGCACTGCATATGGTGCAAAAAGCCTGGCTATTAAGGTTAAGTGGGAATTGTGATATTGGTGTCAAACAGCGTAGGCCTACCTAAGGGGTATGTCTTTACTGCTTCTGTGGCTCTGAAGACACCTGGTAAACAGTAAGGCTATGAAGTCACTCTGTGGTGACTTGTTGCTGCTCCCAAGCACATCAGAGACTGATCTCAAAAGCAGTGAGAAGGGAGGAGTTCATGCCCCAAGGGCAGCTGAACTGCCACATTTCTGAGTTTGATGAATGTGATGCAGTGCTTGGTGGGGAGCAATTCCCGATGGTGTTCTCAGGGATGTAGCAAAAGTATGTATATGTGCATAGTGACTAAAATCTCTGGGGAAAATCCTCATTGGCTGCTTCACATGTAAAGTGGTTATTGCTGAAAATATAGGCTTAGCTAACAAGGTCTATACAGTTTGTTTTTTTTTCGCTTTATGCTGTACATGCATTCCTAGAAAATGGTGCATAACTTGAATTCGCATAAAGGGAACCCACTTTACAATGTAACAAATAGGGATACATTCCAAGACCTCGACTGTACTGACCCCCAGACCCATTTCTACCACTTTTACAAGACAATTTTAGTACTCACCAACAGTAGGTAGTGCACAAAAGCACAGGGCACTATCATAAGAGGGATGGCAACTACAGAAACATATCAGGTGATGAGTAAGGAGAACGGATCCACACAGGAGACTATTTTGATGTGTGTCACTCCCACAATGCACCACCCAAAGCAGCTGACTGTGGGCTTCTACCAGACCAATCACATAAGAGTAAATTTACCTTGCATATAGTGAATTTTTGGTATAAAAAGGGTCATCACATAAGAGCTAATTTGCACATACAAAACCCACATAAAGCAAGGGAAGCCTGTAGTGACATTGAATCTTTCTCCTAGCACTTAACAGGGAATAACCATTTAGCCTTTCTCTGGTCCTCCTAAACATGCACTAGGGCCAATGCTATAAGTTTACAAATGAGCCACTTAAATCCTGTTGTTGACTCTGTTACGATCCATCTGGCAGCTTTTTCAGCCTTTCACCAACCAGCTGAAGAACAGCGTGTGTGTCCTCAGAGTAAGAAACTCGGCTCCACTAGGACTTCAAATCTGAGCTTCACATTTGTTATGAGAAAGCTAGCCCAGTCTATGGTAACACACTGTCTTCTGTACCTCTCTGAGGATGGCTTTCCTGGTGGTAATTACATTGGCAAGATAGGCAGGAGACATGCAAGCCCTTATGGTGGATCCTCTCTACACTATCTTTTTAATTATAGAAGGTAACTCTGAAAACTTATCCCAAGTTCTGCCAAACTCGTCATGGACTTCCATTTGGGGGGACCTCTATTTGGGTATTCTACCCAAAGCCTTGTTCCTGACATGCAGAGGTTTTATTGTGGTCACTGGATGTGAAAAGGATATTGGCTTTACTTCCTATACTGAATAAGGCCATTCAAAAAAATCTTCATGGCTGTTTGTATCGGAAGCTGCGATCTGAAGCCTTGAGGTTGTCAAATGGAATCTATGAGATTGCTAAAGTGATCCTGCCATTTCAATAAGGGTGCAGTACACCACCGTACAGCCTATTTCCATAGCAACATAGCATAAATGACATCCGCAGGGCAGCTACCTTCTGGCAGTTCCATTTGTGCATTCACCAGCCTTTAGGATCGTGTGGAAGCCTCTGGGGCAGATGCTGCACTGGGCAGAATGGTCTCATCACTGCCTTTGCTTAGAGAAACTCTTGAGATCCATCTCCAGCTTTGTAAGGCGTTGTTTTAGAGTCACCCACTAGTAAGAATGTGAGTGTGGACAAATGTCCTAAAAAGAAAGCAGTTACTTATCAACTGAAGTTCTTTGAGCTGTATCATCCACATCCTGTATGCCAGATCAGACTCCAGGGGCTAGGTGGAACATCATAGTGGACCAGATGATCTGACCTGCTGGCCATGTCTTGACAACCCCTGCTCTTTCTCAGCTGATGGAAGAGGGCAATCTTTTTACTTTCTATTGGCCTCTTGGCAGCTGGGAGCTTACAGTTCGGTTCCCTGTTTCTTTTATCTTCCACTGATGCCCAGTAGGTGGCATGAGTGTAAAACAGATTTATCCCAATCCTTTTCTTATTGGAGGTTCCTTATGGTTGAGTCGGTTCAAATACTGTATTTCTGGACTCCCCAGGGTAATAACAGGAACCCAACCCACCTTTCAGAAGTTTCATTTAATATTTCATTGTTAGGTGCATATCTCTCAGTACTCCTCTGTCCTTCCAGTTTCACACGGTTCCTATTGCTTTGACAATGCAATAATCATTTAGAAAAAAACCGAAATCCCTCATGATTCCTTTTCATTTCGTGGCTATAGATTGTATGGTCTGTGATATGTGGGCAGTGCATATCGTTTAGGGTAGGGGTGTCTAACATGTAGCCCATGGGCCATATTTGACCCATGGAGCTGCTCCATCTGATCTTCTAAACTACTGGTGGGTTACCAGATGTTGGGGGCATGGCCCTGGGTCCTAGTTGACATGGCCATTGGCAGCAAGAGGGCAAGTGAGGGCTGTGCACATAGTCCCATTCACCCTATAGTCTCTTGTGTTGCCATGAGGGATCCTTTCAGTCCCACAGTAGCCACTGCTGGCCCCACCATGTGCCCCAGGGCAGACCTAGGCTGTGAGAAGCCCACTCAGTCTTGATTCAGGGTGAGGCACAGCGCAAGTTTCACAGTCTTGTTTTAGGGCTTGTAACACTACAGGTGCTGAGGCCTAGGGTACCTGTTGCCCATCTGCCTGTCTGAGTGACCACTCAAATGCCTAGTTCACTTGCCTGCCACACTTGGATGTTACTAATTTGGGTGTATGACCTCAGTCTCGTCATAGAGCAACAGCTTTTGGTGCCTCTCACTGCACTACAGAGCCTGCTTTCCCAGGCGCTTGTCTCAGGTACCTGTTGCCAGGTTGCTTCAGAGTCTACTCCAGGGGTGCCCACAGAGCCATTGCATCTGAATGCAGGGCTGTCCACAGATTGGTAGAAATTTGGTAGTGGAGGAGTGGTGGCAATTAATAATGCCGTCCCTCCCCTGTTGCCAAATTCTCAAACCCGAGCTGTGTGCAGCAGGTTGACACTGGGCCATGCCCTTCTCCCCCTCCCCCTCCCTCATTGCTGGACTGGTATGTCTCTGTCTCAATTTCTCGCTCTCTCAGCCCTGTCGCAGCCCTGTCCTCCTCCTCCTCCTCAGCCCTGTCACAGAGCTGATACAAGAAAAAGAAATGGTATTTTGAAAGAATACAACAGATTATTCACATGTAGAAAGAAGGTGTTTACACTTTGTAGCTTACCATTTAGTGTAACAAAAAAAAAAAAAAGAAAAGACAAAAACCCCACCCAAAACCAGAATTGCATATTCCTTGCAGTATTGGGAAATTTGATTCTGTCAGCTTTAGTTTCTGGCTTAGCTAGAAAGTTATTTCTTAACCTTTTCTATTTCCGTGTCTGTCAGGCCCTGGGGATTCTGGGTAGCCTGACAAAAAGGGTGGAAATCTCTGTCCACATGCAAATCACAAGTGTTTAACAACAGCCTGAAACTGGTAAGCATCAGACCTTTCATTTGTGGGGTACATGAATTATCTGAGCCTTTTAATCAATATATTTCATGTTGTCTCTGCCTGTAGGAGAAACTGATGTCTGGAAGTTGGTGAACTCGTTGCTGGAGTTGTCATGGACAGGGCAATAAGGTGATTACCTCCTGATTTTGTAAGCAGAAGGCCCTAGTAACTTCTTTAGCAATGTATATTCAAGACAGGTTTGACTTCTGTACATCCAAAATGTACTTTTGACTTTTTTATGGTGACCACTGTTTGCAGTTATGAATCAGGTGCACAAACCAAAAATTCAAATTTCTCAGCCTGGTGGTGATAATTCAAATTTCCAGATTCAAGCCCTTGTTCTACCACAGAACAAGCCACATAGATCACATGAGGTCTGCGATCATGCTAGGTCTAGGAACATAGGAAAGTATGGCTGGAAGTGTTCACAAGGTCATTTGATCCAGCCCCTGCTCAAGGCAGGAGCATTCTTGACTAAATCATCCTGGCCAAGTGTCTAACTTGCTCTTGAAAATTTCCAATGTCCCTGTGTCCTGTTCCAGTGCTTGATCACCTTCAAAGTTCTTCCTAATCTCCAGCCTAAATTTCTTCTGCTGCAGCTTGACGCCATTGCTCGTAGTTCAGTACCCTGCTGCTACAGAGAATAATCCTTCTCCATCCAGAACAAACTTGAATAGCTCTAAGTGGCACTGTGTTGGCCTGTGTAGACACCCTATGTTCCTAGATGTTGTGTGCCCTAAGAGGAAGTCATTTACCATAACAGGCTGTTAAATGCCTAACTCCCATTGAGCGCTTTACATGACTCTTTATGTGTCCCAATAATCCGTAATGCTTAAGAAACATGCTTATGGTCTGAAGGTGAAAAGAGCCTTAACCTGGGGCCAAATTGGCTCCCATATACTTATACCTCCCTTAATTAGAGGTCTATGTAAAAGTTCATTCAGCCTTAAAATGCCCCACTGAATGTGCTAAGTTAGGCCATTCAGTCAGTAAATTTATGTTTAAATAAGTGGCCTGATTTCTGTGGTGCTTTGAACTAAGTTCCCACTCACTACTGAGTACCTAAGATGGACAGAGTTTTTGTTTATTAGGACTGAGCCTGTTCTTTGGAACATATCATTTACAGCTAGGGCAAAAAGCCTGATTTCTGTATGAGTGAAGCTAGTCTCTAACCTCAGGAGAATTGTATAGGTTTTCCTTGTTAACAGTAGGTGAGATAATTGTACGTGCTCAAATGCTACAGCAGCTCTTGCATCAATCCAGAACAATATTGTAATACTAGCTTATTATAGTGTATTATACTACTGAGTGTTTAGTTATAGTGTCTATGGGAGATGGAACAATACGTTGTCTTGGCTAACCTAGGCTAGTATTACCTTTCTAGTTCTAGCCCCTAATTGAACCAAGGTGACCTTGTTTATGGCAGGGTTTGCTAATG
>NW_017729022.1:153136435-153141336 GCF_001723915.1 Gavialis gangeticus | reverse complement strand
TATGGGAGATGGAACAATACGTTGTCTTGGCTAACCTAGGCTAGTATTACCTTTCTAGTTCTAGCCCCTAATTGAACCAAGGTGACCTTGTTTATGGCAGGTTTTGCTAATGTGTGTTCTGATCTGCTTTGATAACCCATTCTGGTGACTAGGCCCTTTTTATGTTCCTTGAGCCATTCCTCTTCCTTATCTGCCTACGAGTCTAGACATATATAATAGTTGCCCATCATCTACTGGAGTGGTGGGCATAGCCGCAAGGATTTTTTCTATGACGGACATGTTGAAAAAGCCTGGGATCAGTGATACCTGTGAATGGGGGTTTCTTTCTAGGCTAGGGATGCACTCTGGGAGACAGCTGAAGTAGATTAAGAGCTTTCATTTACTAGTAAGGAGAGCTCTAGTGAAAAAGCCAGGTTCTACCAAGCAGCTTCCCTCCGAGACACTTCAGTTGTGTCTCCCACTAACAGGCTCTCGTTGTCTTTTCTCATTCAAAGGAGCCTTTCGTGGGCCAATGGCAGGCAGGAAGAAGTGGGACTGATAGAGAGCAGGGATAAATGGTTGACAGGGTAAATTCTTCCTTTCCCTTTCTCAGTCTGTTTGGGGAAAAATGTAACTGGTATTAGAGGAAGGAGTAATGAAGCCTAGGGGTAAATTGAGACTATTTAATGTTTCACAGAAAACATGATAAAAAATAGTATCTCAGACTTATAAAATGGAAATCATGGAAACTTTTACAGACTCTTGTCTGTAAGGATTGTAAGGATACTGGGTTCTGTAAAATACTAGTAAGGGAATTTATTTTAATTAATTTCCTGTGTGTTAAAATCCATCACTTTCCCCTATTGCATAAGAAACCCTGAAAATATTTCAAATGACTCTCAAATTTCCAGCTGTTAAGTGGTTGTCTGCTTCATCCCTCTCAGCTTGAACAGTTGGAATGATTCTGGCATCACATTAGGACTAGGTAATGAAAAAGGAAGGGAAGGATTACAATTTCCAAATAAAAAGTACTTCATTTTTTCCCTCAGGTCTGACTGAGAAATCACAGAAGAAAATTATCAGCATTACACACTAAATACTTGCCACTAGATTGTAAACCTCCGCACTGCATCAGTTTGGCTGCAAATTCAATGGATATTTATAAACACTTCTTTTACTTCTATTATAACAATGAAAGCTGCCTTATTGAGAGGCTAAAACCAACAACCTATACACGAGAAGGATTTAGACCTCCCGATCGTGTATTCCTAGGCCTGCATTTATCTTTACAAGTGGTGGGGCAGATCCTCAACAAGTATAACATATATGTCTTCCATTTACTTCAAAGATACTGTGACATATGACAGTAGCCAAGGATCTGTCCTGCTTGATGTGGGGCTATTGGCTTGAGCGGATCACAGTATACAAAGCACCTGTGCAAATCTGTGCAGGATTGGGGGCTTAGTGGCTTTTGTGGACATTTTGGGTGATTCTCCATTACCCAACCTGGAACAGTCAAATTTTGTTGTGGTGAATAGGGTTGTGTGTACTTTAGCCTAATAATAGATCATCCATCTATTGCTTCTGTGCAAGCCCCATTTACTCGAGTCTATACATGAGTAGCGGTGTTCCCTTCCACAGTGGATCATGGGGGGGCCTTGTACTTGATAACACGTATCTGCTTCCTTAACTGGTATCTCACATCATTTCATTTGGGACAACAAAAACATCACTAAAAATGTGTTGTGCTTGTCCTGAAGTTATCCGGACATTTGGATTCTCCTCAGGAATAACATGCTTTAGTCTGTTCTATTATTTCTGTGCCAGAAGTGTCAGCAAATTGTTCTCATGACTGATTAAATTGCTCTCTAATACTATTCAGAGTGATTTACACCAGGAAGTTCCTGACTCAAGAGATATGGGACTTGCTAAGCAAATGTTTTCTTGCTAGAAGTTGAAGCAAAGGCCATCTCCTTTTCAGGGTTGTGAGAAGCAATAAAAGTTTAGTAGGGCTAATAAGTGTGTGAGAGCAACTGAAGCCTCATCTATGATCAGTCAATGTAAGAAGTAAGCTTTCATCCCAGTTGGACAAGATTAAGTCTGCACTTCCTTGTAATATTTTACCATTTAGTTGAGGACATTCACTATCAGAGAAGTCCATTATGCCAAGGCGTAGAGCACTTTGCCCTTTCCTTCTCACTGAACTTTGACTGGTTGGTCAGGTTTATTATAAACCCCATGCTAATGACATAACTGCCCATTTTCCCTGAACAAAGGTAAGTTGCCACCTCTCCCAGCTGCAGCTGGACCCCCCCCAGACAAGACGTACCAAACAAAAATGGCTGAAGAGGAAACTAAAAGCTTCTCTGTTGAGCTGAATGAGAAAGGAGGGATAGAAAACAATGGATTTGTTCAGGAGAAGACTGTGGATGAAAATGAGACCAATGCCAGTTGCCAAGAAGAGATGCCAAAAACATGTGCTGTTGACATCAACCCAGAAAGTACACAGGAGCCCTCTTGTGAAGTTTTGAAACCCTTTGCAGGAATGCCTAAGGAAGTCTTGCTTAAGTTCTCCTGTCAGGCACGGTACAGAGTCACCAGGGAAATCCTCTTTTGGCTTATAATTGCATCTGCGCTAGTGCTTGTATGTGCTACAATTGCAATTATTGCTCTGTCTCCAAAGTGTCTGGGCTGGTGGCAAATCAGTCCCATTTATCAGATCTATCCTCGTTCTTTTAAGGACACCAACATGGATGGGAATGGTGATCTGAAAGGTGAGTTGCTTTGTATTTTTGTTGTGCTCAAACCTTGCTGGCATGAAGCTATATGCATTATACCCTACATGGCATAATGTTATTTTTGGAAAGAGTAATATGGAAATTAATGTAGCGGCAGCTATATGTCAAGAAAGAGGCAGGGCAGCTAGAACCATGATTACTGTGAAAAAAACCCCCTCAGGAATGGGTCATGTTCGTAAATTCAAATCTAGATTTAAAATCAAGTTAAAACCTCCCGGTGTTTACCAGTCTTCAGATCTGGGATTCTGGTGAAATACTGCAGAGAGAGGTTACAAAACTGAAATCCAAATTAATTTCCCTGCAAGTTGGGTAGGAGAGGATAGAGTGTTTGGGAAGTAATATTTTGCTGATCAATTGATCAAATGCCATGTTGACCTCAGTCCTATAATATATCAATGGGGAAAATCCCAACACCGGGGTGGGCAATTATTTTGGCTAGAGAGCCGCTTAACAAATTTTGGTGAGTTCTTGAGGTTGCAATGGCAGCCCTGCCCCCTGGTCACCATCTTGGGACTGGAAGTCCTGCCCCCTAACCCCTGACCTTTGCCACTGGAAGTCCTTCCCCTTGCTCCTAGAAGTACTCCTTTTGGCAAGGGGGTTTGCCATCTTGGAACCAGAAAAAAACCAAATTATATTCTAAAAATCAAGCATCTACTACAACATGCACCAATTTGATTTCAAAAAATATTTTTGTCCTGATTTATGTGTTTGCATAGTGTACATAGAGGTAATTGCATAACAACTTAAAATGAAGTCTTACTTTTGTATATTGTGGGGAGATGTGGAGAAGTGTGGGGTGTATGGGTAGGCAGAGGGCATAGGGTTTTTGGGGGGCTGTGGTTGTGGGTATGTGTGTATGTGGGTTGTGAAGGAGAGTATGTGTGTATGGGATTCGTGGGGGGTGGATAGGTGTGTGTGGGTGGGTATGGGGTTTGTGGAGGGGTATGGGTGCATGTATGTGGGGTGGGGGAGCATGTGCATGTATGTGTGGGGTGTAGGTAGATATGGGGTTTGTGGGAGGTTGTGTGTGTGTGTGGGGGAGGGTGGCATGTGTAGGAGGAGGGTGGTTGGAGTATGTGGGGGGTGACAGTGGAATGTGCATGGGGGTGCAGGTGCATGTGTATGGTGGGGTGTGCATGTGGGACCCACCCTACAAACACGCTCCCCCACACCCCCCATCACTATGCACAGCCCCTGACACCAGTGGCAGCACCACTGGTGGAGTGGTGGGGCTTTGGAACACTCATGAACCATGGCAGTCAGAGACCCCCAGTGGTGTGTGGTCCTGGCAAGCCCCAGGACTGCACATGGCCAGGCTGCCAGCAGGGAGTGGGGCAGAGCCAACCCAGCTCCATAGAGTCCCTGTCAGCTTGGGCTCCATGCTTCTGCTGCCCTGTCTTGGGCCCCTACCAGTCCTGGCCTCGAGGCACTGGCATGGGCCCTGCACTCCTGCCCAGCTGCCTCTGAGCTCCCACTTAACCTCTTGCTGCCACTCCGCCTGCTGCCACTGCCACCACCACTTCTCCTGCCTGCCGCCCTTCCCCTGCCACTTCCCTACCTTCCTACCCAACGTCACTGCTCCCTCCCCCCCCTCCCCCCCCCAACCTGCTGCTCTGACAGCATGCAGTTTTTGGCTGTATGGCCAGAACTGCAGGATGCAGCAGGAGCCAGCCCAGCCTGACCCAGCCCCCACAGTTCCCAGCTGGCTCCTGCTGCACCATACGGTCCTGGTCATGCAACTGGGAACTACATGGTGCAGGAGCCAGCCCAGCCCAGCTGGCACCATGCAGTTTCTAGCTGCATGGCCGGGACCTCATGGCACCAGAACTAGCTGAGAACTGTGGGGGCAGGGCTGGGTGGGGCTGGTCCCAGCCATGGAGCTGGGAACTGCATGATGCCAGCGAGGCCAGGCTGGCGCCTGCTGCGCTGGTGATCCTCCCCCCCCCCCAAGCAATCTGGTCTTACCTGAGTTTCCACTTTTGGACAGAGGGAGAGTGGGGGAACAGCCCCAAGTTCACCAGGCCAGAAGCCGTTGCTAGGCTGAAGCTTCTGGTTGGGGGCTGGGGGTAAGGGTGTGGGATGGGGTGGGGACACATGGACCTTGCTCATGCCACTGCTGGGTCC
>NW_017729022.1:153130086-153136199 GCF_001723915.1 Gavialis gangeticus | reverse complement strand
GGGGGAACAGCCCCAAGTTCACCAGGCCAGAAGCCGTTGCTAGGCTGAAGCTTCTGGTTGGGGGCTGGGGGTAAGGGTGTGGGATGGGGTGGGGACACATGGACCTTGCTCATGCCACTGCTGGGTCCTACCACTGGCTTCTCCTGCCCCTGGTGCCTCATCAGCTTTTAGACAGGCAGCCACTGACCGGTAATAGTTTTCTGAATTTTAGAAGGGTCCCACAGGTCGGATAGAATGGCGTGGCAAGTCAGCTCTGGCCCATGGGCCAACATCAATTGAACCAGGGAAGAAAGAAGTATTTTCTCTGTGCATTTCAGATGATGAATCTCCAAGTGTATCTGATACAAACAGCTGGTGTGAAACATTACAAACTCAATTGAATTGCAGTTTTTACTCCAAAAATGCACAGTAAAGGAAGGTAGTAGGCACACTTCAACGGCAAGCAACAAATGAAAAAAATTCCAAAGGTGCATAAGAACTGCAATGTAGCAGGCAAATATACTAGTCTTCACTGAGAAGAGGAAAGCTGGTGTGATTTTCTGGGACAAAAGAGAGAATTGGAGTGAGAGATTAAGCAAAAGCGCTGATTTAAAAGAGAATGTCTTTCATCTACCTGGAGGTGAAGGCTGGGTCATTTGTTTTTATATTGTACTAACCTGCCTCTCCAAGTGGTGTTAGGATTCCTTTCCTAACAAAATGGAAAGTATGAGATAACTAATACATTTTATTAGAATTAATCTTTTTCAGTTGCTATTGAATAAAGAATTTTAATGGCAGTCAACAATTCCCATTCTGTGACTTTGTACCATAATGTAAGCGTTTCAAGATTCCTCTAGCCTTAAGGAAGGAGGTCACATATCCCACAACCCACACATGTCCTGCAGTTTGAAAGTCTATGACAACATCAACTCAGGTGCTAAGTCTTTTCTGTAGCTGTTTTGTGTTGTCTTTGCAAGAGGTTTTGTTTTGTCTTGTCTTGTCTTTTTCACAGGTATCCAAGAAAAACTGGACCATGTCTTGTATTTAAATGTAAAAACAATCTGGATAACATCTTTTTATAAATCTCCTATAAAAGATTTTGGGTATGGAGTAGAAGATTTCCGTGATATTGATCCTATGTTTGGAACGATGAAGGATTTTGAAAACCTGATTGCAGCTATTCATGATAAAGGTAATCTGGAGATGTGACAAATAGCGGTGCTCCTAAAAATAGTCATTCAGGGAATAAAAGGTTGCTCTTGTTTCAGTAATTAAATGTGATTGCCTTGCATTAAATAATTTATGTTGGCTTTAAATGTATGGAGTTCTCTTTGTAACACTAGTTCTCTAGCCTCTTTTGGCACAGGCGATAGGAGCCTCGCCAAACCAAGGGTGGGTTGGTGTGAAAAAGGCATTGCTTCTTGGCCTCTTGAAGGCTCAGATCAAGTATGACTCGCAGCCTGGGTGGTCTTCCATTATCACTGGTGGTTCATGGAATTTGGATTATATCCAGGAGCGGGAACAGAAAGTCAGTATAGCAGCAGAGGGCCTCTGTAGATCCAGGTATCTCTCAGCAGATTCTCAGGTGGTCTCAACTTAAAGCTCTTTCCACATTGTTTTAGGAACAAGCAATGTTCCTTTTCAAGAGATTGTATTTATTGGTACCTGCATCAGTATTTTTAACTAAATCCTGAGATGCATGCATTTCTGTATTAGCACCATAATCAATAGTGTTGTTGTAGGAGTTGGTTTTGGGGTGATGAGGTGTTTTGGGCCAGAGATGTCACCCTAGGTCCAATAATCTTTTCCTTCTGAAGCGCATACATGCATAGATCTGTGGAAAAAATTCTGATTGGTTGTAAATTCCCAGGGAGGAAGGAGGCATATGACTGCAATTAGCTGCTTTCAAAGGAATTACTTGCATAAGCAAATGTAAACAAGTGTAGCAATATCTGCAGGATTGTAGCCATAGGCTTGTCTATGCTATAAAAGTATTGCTATAGTTAAAAAAAACAAAACAACAACTTTGCTAGCAGAGGTAACTTGGAGTTATGTCTGCAAAAGAAAACTTTTTCCTGGTGTAACTCATATCAGTTCCCTGAACAAAATATGCTATATTGAGAGCGGGTAAAAAAGGAGCCTTGGCTAGTAGAACTGAAACTGTACTTTGACTTTTCTCACCAGATCTACATCAATTAAGGGCATTATTTCATGCTCCTAACCAGTATAGCTATGTCAACAAGGCTATTAAGTGTGGACCAGCCCTTAGACTTTAAATACTGCAGGACAGAAGACTGTCCTGTAAAACTGCAGGACATTACAGTCCTGTAAAACACTCCAGTATGTGTTTGAATTCTACATTAGTAAATGTGAATTTCCTGTCTTGGGTTACTTGGATTTAATCGTTTCCATGTTTGATTCATAAGGCTTAAAGGTGATAATGGACTTAATACCAAACCACACAAGTGCCAAACACAGTTGGTTTCAGCTGAGTCGCAACAGGACTGGGAAGTATGTGGATTACTACATCTGGCATGATTGTGCACAGGCTGATGGTACAATCACTCCTCCTAACAACTGGGTAAATACAGGGCTTCTGTCCTTTACAGATTACAGTGAATAACAAATCACTGAAACACAGTGAGCAGAAAGGTACAGTATAGTGCTTGCCACAAATAGCAGATGTTTCATTCAAACATATTGTTTTATTAGTAACTTTTGTCCCTACGTGACTTGTTCAACTAAAATGCAAGAATTAGGCAGCTAGGCAGCATTGGTTTTCTGTGTCTTCATTAATCTGTTTTGGATTCTGTTCCTCACCCTTAATGCTGCATCTCCCTCTCTGTAAGGGTGTCACACAGAAAAAGACTATTCTGTGCAATTAATTTACTATAACACCCATTGGTATATGGGTATTCCACTTTGGAAGCTTTCTCACAGCTGTCTTCTATCCATGCCAACTATGATTTCAGAGAAAAACAGAACAGTGCATTGTTGACTTATTGCTTTCCTTTTTTAAAAATCCTTCCTAGTAAGTGAAAATGCTGGAAATCAGCTCACTAAATTATTCCCCTTGTTTTCCATATTTTAACTGGAAATCCGAATTATTATACTGCATGATACAAACCTGCATCTTCTAAAAATATGTACCAAACTTACAAATCACTAACATTGTTTTGCTATAAAACTGGCTTCAGTTTAATTTAATAACAGCTTAATTTCTGGACTCTACTGCACACAGAAGCAGTGAGTTTAGCCTTCTCAAATATTCACCGTTACTGGTATCTTAAAAGGGCTCTGTCAGGTCAACATAGTCCTCAATACAGCTTTTGCAACGAGTTTAACGAAATTAAGGACCAATAAAAGTTTCAAGATAGTGAAAAAAACCATAGTTGTTGGTAAAAGCAGCGAGCAGCTATTTTTAGCAACAAGTAAGGACTTAAAAACTAAATGCCATTTTTAAGTTCAGAGTATCCAATAAATCATAAAGCAAAAAATCTGTCATTTTCTTTTATAGTCTTCTCCAACAAACTAAGAGGAAAAGAATTCTGGCTCAGTACATAGCACTTATTATGGTATTTTATTAACAGCCCTTCTTTATTACTATCAAAATTCTTAAAAAGCACCTAAATAGCATTAAAAATGTTATATGTTTAGGAAATAATTGCAATGAAAAAGAATTAGTCTTGTATCAGGACTCTCAAATTAAGCAGATTTTCATAGTATATTGAAACAAGTCTTGGGATCTCGATAAATATACGGTCAAAAAGATATGCCTGACAAAACATAAATGTGTCCAAATAAAGATAACAAATACCAAAGAGCAGGCAGAACTGGAACAGAATGCAGAATTCCCTTATAAAAGAACATATGCAACTATTAGTTATGTCTTTACAGCTAAACTAAAATGGTATTAGTAAGGGAAAAATATGCGTATTCTTGTATAGGTAGGGAGATTTATACTTGTATGGAGACAATGCTTAGCAGGTTAATGTTAAGAAGGAGAAACATCTGAAAAAGGGTATGTTTTCTCTTCAGAGTGATGAAACATTAAAAATGTAACAGGCTGTTAAAAGCAACTTCCATTTTGTATTCCTCATCTGATTTGGAAGGGTGATGAGCACATAGAGCTCCTATTGGCCTCAAAACTTTGTATGTGGAATGCAAAAATGTGTTCAGCTGATTGGATTTAGAAGAGTTACCTTACTTTGTGCATTTATCTTTGGACAATGAAAGCTGTCAGTTCCAGGCTAATTGTAAATAGGGAAATGGGAAATAAATGCCATCTTTGTATAGTATGCTATACTATGTGCTTGTTTGAAGCACTGTGTTTAATTACAGAATGTACAAATGCTGATGACTGCCACTTTATTTGATAAGTGATATTGTTTTCCATGTAACCAGGTAAGTGTATATGGGAATTCCAGCTGGCAGTATGATGATGTGAGAAAGCAGTGTTATTTTCACCAATTTGGGAATGAGCAACCAGATTTAAATTTTCGCAACACTGCTGTGCAAGAAGAAATACATGTAAGTAGATAATCCATTGTCTCTACTCCTGTGGTGAGGAAATTATGTTTTATATTCATTTGAATTTAAGAACGTAATTTCTCCCTTGATTATTTTTTAATGTGTCGCTTGATAATCCAGTGGAAATTAATTCAAGGATTAGAACACGTGCGGATAATTCAGACACCAGAGTCTAAATATGACTAAATACAAAAATATACCTGTTTATTAGTGTCATTTAAGCTATAATGTTTCCAGAGTCATATTCATAATATTAAAACAATTCCAATTAGAAAAAATAAAGCAGCACACCATGGGAAGGGTCCTTTTTGTTGCAGTTTCACAGCTGTTGAATGTCAAATGCTGGCCAGGAAGAACACAGCAGTGGAAAGGAGCTCTTAGGTCATGGAATCCAGCCCTTTGCTGTCACAGTTAACATGTCATATAATCTCTCTTATTAATTGGTCAAGCTGTATCTAAGAAGGAATTAGGCATTTTTGTCCCTACTACTCCATTTGCCAAATTGTTCCAGGTCCTCTTCTACTGGTTAGGAACCTTCTCCTAATTTCCAGCCTAAATTTATTTATGGTCAGTTGATATCCATTTAGTCCTGTGGCCAACATTGTTCTGTAGTTTCAAACTAACTCTTCTCCTTCCTTGGTACTTATGCCCAGATGATACAGATGCAATCATGCCCTCCTCTTAAGGGTCTCTAATAAATTTTCATAGGTGACACTGTATCAAATGCTTACCTGAAGTCTAGATAGGTGAACTCTACCACATTTTTTTAAACCTAAAAATAGGTTCTCTCTTCAAAGAAAGGATATCAGATTAGTTTGGCATGATCTGCCTTTGGTAAACCCCTGTTGTCTTTTATCCAGTTTTCAAACTAGCTCTATGTTTTTAATTATTCTTTCCTTCAAAATTTGTTCCTGAAACTTGCACAGTACTAAAATCAAAGTGTACTAGGTCCAGATTACTTTCACCTTTCTTTAAATATATGTGCAATGTTTGTTATTCTCCAATCCAATCCCTGAGTTGATAGATTTATTTTAAAACCACCACCAGGCTACTGGCCCTGGGGTATCAATTGGCAGTGCTTTCTGTAGCGTACTTGAATATTCATTATAGAACATCTAGAATCTTTTTTACATTAAATTTACTTTCATGTGAAAGAGGAACAAACATAAGAGATTAAATTCTTGGGAGCACTGCATTGCCTTGAATCCTTTCAAATAAGGAATATGACTACAGTAGAGTGCGTAAAAATTCAAGTGCAGCTCCTTCAATAGCTGAATACACTTAAACTCTTCCTTTCTGTGTTGCGTGCACAGTAGCTTGAGCCAGATCTGAAAAGGGGTTAAGCCGAGGGGCACAAAGTGTTCCTGTGTCCCCACCTGACTGGGAACGGGAGCCACAAACTCACTTGGCTTGGCAGCAGTGGTAGCAGCTGTTGTTCAAGTGAGGAGAGCCCTGATAGATGAGTCTTCTTCCCCTTTGTTCTCCACCTGGTTTAAGTTAAACTGGAGTCCTTCAGCATCCCAGCATGCTCTCTGGGCTGGGCAGGGCTCTACATTCCAGCAACAAGGATGACCCCACCCCTCTGCTCTCTAGCTGGAGCAGGG
>NW_017729022.1:153123390-153125086 GCF_001723915.1 Gavialis gangeticus | reverse complement strand
GCCCTGACAGATGAGTCTTCTTCCCCTTTGTTCTCCACCTGGTTTAAGTTAAACTGGAGTCCTTCAGCATCCCAGCATGCTCTCTGGGCTGGGCAGGGCTCTACATTCCAGCAACAAGGATGACCCCACCCCTCTGCTCTCTAGCTGGAGCAGGGATTAGATTAACCTGCAAAGACTGAATCAGTTCAGACTCAGACTTTTTTAATCTCTGTCCCTAGTTGAGAAGTCAGCATAATCTCCCTCCTGCCCCTGTCCTAGGCACTGAAAGAGCTTGTTACACCTCTGCTCAGCCAAACCAACAACTTCCATTTCCCAGGAGAGTGCCCAAACAACCAGGCTATTACTTAGACTGGGAAGAAAGTACTTTTTCGCCAGTCTGTAGCTGATAGGACCCCTGGGCAGAAAAGAATACAAGTCATGGAGCCAGAAGGAGAGAGAGCATGAGCCCAGGGCACTCCCTTTGGGGGTGGATTCGTTGGTTCTGGCTCATGTGCCTGTGACTGCTTATGCATCATACAGTAACAGGATAGAATACATAAACCTAAAATTAGGCAGGATTTAGTTCCTAAATGCTGGCTTCAGTAAAGTGAATAGCAATTCTGAGCATGCACAGCTGAATCAGAGGTGGCTATGTGGTTAGGTGGATTTTGTATGGATCACTTGCTTGGACTTCAGCACTTCAGTTTTACCAGAAGTGCAATTGAGATGCCTGAGTCCTTTTTTTGGACTTGGTCCTTTAAGTTTAGCTGTGGCTTTAGAGTCTTCACACTGTGAGCAGCCAAGAGGACAAGTTCAAGTTGATTATTAGTCTTGATTCTATGTGTGAGCATATACTGTCAGGCACACTTTCTATTACAGCATCTTGGAGTTCTTGGAGAAATGCACTCTGGATGATTACCATCTAATTCATTTCTAAAGTGTTTGTCAACATCACTAGTTCTTTCAGTACATTGCAAGATGATGAAATGGTTGGTTAACACTGATACTCTTTTTTCAAAGGTCTGGCTTTGTGAATTCATTAGAGATCTGGGCAGCTTTGCAAGAGAGACTGAAGTCTTTGATCCACAGAGCATCTAAAATAAGTGCAATAGGAACAGTGCAAGGTTCAGTTGCTCCCTATCAGTGTGCTACCCAGTCCTCTGCAAAAGGGTTTTCATGACCTACGCAGACTTCGATGTTTGCGCTGTTGCCTATTGCAAGGTTATTTTTTATGATGTACATATGCTCAATGTGGACGTCTTTTTTCAGTACAAGAAATCCCCTAGTAGCAGTTAATGAGACTGTCTGTAGTTGTTTTCAGTATTATTGTGTCGGTAGGAATAAATCAGTAAGGTAGAATACTTATTTACCAAATAAATATTTTTTTACACAGTTTAGTTAAATTTGACTGTATCTTGTACTGATAAATAAGTTTGTGAAAATATATTGCATATGGAAAAAAAAGAAATTAGATTTAATGCTTTATTACCGATTTCTTTTCCTAGTTAAGCAACACTGACACAGAGATTACTATTAGACTCATACGTTACAATTAGAAGAATTAAAATTGATATAATAAAATAACCATTGAGGTCTGATGAAATTTTACTGATAAGCCAACCTCAGCATGCAATGAAAAAAATCACAGATCCATAACCATTAACTTGCTTAATCATGTGTAATTTCCTTTCACTGCCTCCCAGACCTCAAGTTTGAA
>NW_017729022.1:153111650-153118390 GCF_001723915.1 Gavialis gangeticus | reverse complement strand
TACTGGTAAATAAGTTTGTGAAAATATATTGCATATGGAAAAAAAAGAAATTAGATTTAATGCTTTATTACCGATTTCTTTTCCTAGTTAAGCAACACTGACACAGAGATTACTATTAGACTCATACGTTACAATTAGAAGAATTAAAATTGATATAATAAAATAACCATTGAGGTCTGATGAAATTTTACTGATAAGCCAACCTCAGCATGCAATGAAAAAAATCACAGATCCATAACCATTAACTTGCTTAATCATGTGTAATTTCCTTTCACTGCCTCCCAGACCTCAAGTTTGAAAATAAGAATGATTTTGACGAAAGAAATAAGGATGATTGAAAAGTGTTTTTATTTGTAAAAAGGAAAGAAAAGTAGTGTCAAAAAGTCTGTGCAGACTAGTAGATTCCTGAGCACTTGAATCAACATGGTCTGATTGTGCATAGGTGTGAAGGGTGCACACTAACAGTATGCGTGGCATTTTAATTTCACTCACTTCTTCCTTATTAGGAGGGAGGGCAGAGTGGCACCTTATAAACTGACTTTTCAATGTGCTGCCCTGACCTGCCTTGCTATCTGCGTAACTCTACTTCTTTAGTGGATGTTGACACAGCACTATGAGAATCTCCCATTGATGGACCAGATCAAAGATGGCTTTCTCTACGCTTTGGGTGCTTTTCTGTTTCTGCCAGTTTTTGAATCCTAGAGCAGCCAGGCACCGGTGTGTTTTATTATGGTTGAATAATAATTCAAATGTTTCCTTTGTGGTTTATAGAAAGTGTTGTATTGTCAGATATGTAGTAAGAGAACTATATTGAAATGTTTGCTGTTTATGATTTTTGAAAGAGGTAGACTCATCATGAATTGCCTCCATTTTGTGTGTAGGATATTATCAGGTTTTGGCTGGGCAAGGGCATTGATGGATTTAGCATCAATGATGTTAAATTTCTTCTCGAAGCAACGAACCTAAGGGACGAACCTCAAGTGAATAAATCCCAAAATCCGGTAACATAATTTCTGATTTGACTTAATTTTTTTTCTTATCTTTGGTGATTCATTTTTCATTATTAAACTTCCCTCTAAAATGGGAATCACACTCTTAATTTGCTGTTTTGTATCAGCAGTAAATTCCACTTAGGTTTATAAAGAGCTTTGTATGAGGGAAACCAGTTATTTATACAACTTGCCTTTCTTTGGGGTTGTGGGTCCAGTACAGTCAGCAGGTGGTGCCAACACTGAGAGGAAGTACCATGGCTTAATAGACACAAAGATATGTGCGTAGACAAATCTGGTTGCTGTTGCAAGTCACAATGAGAATTTCATTTGCATTGTCTCCCTCAGCAATCAGGTGTATAGCTTGTGTCCTGTTTGTTAGTGCAAACTAGTGCAAAAGGACGAGACAAATCTATGGCTAAATGGTTGATTAATAGTTATTAAACAGAACAGTCAGAGCTGTATCCTCAGGCATATCTTAACCAACGTTGGTGGATACCAGGGACTGTAATGAACAGGAGAGAGATCACTCTAGATATGCAGGGTTCAATGCTCTCCCTTGAAAGCATCCACCCCTGCCAGTGTTGGAGACAGGTTACTGAGCTATGTGGACTGTTGGTCTTACCTAAGAATGGTACCTTTTATGTTCAAACAGAGTTATATAAATTACCTTTTGGGTGTTGACTCTTCCTTCTGTTTCTAAAATATTTACTCCCTCTTCTCGCATACAATTAGATTACATATTCAATGAGGTTTAGAAGTTTTAACTGTTGGATAGCTAATGGTGTAATATTATATTATTTTCAAGACTAGCATCACTGCATATTCTGAACTGTATCATGACTATACCAGCACTCAAGTTGGCATGCATGATATTGTCCGTGGTTTCCGGCACATTATGGATCTTTTTAGCAGTGAGCCCGGCCGATACAGGTAACAATATTTTGGCTATTGGTCTTCTCTTTTAATATGAAGCTGCCTTCTCACCATGGGAGAAGCAGGTCCTGTGTTATAACACATAGTAGTTAAGTTAAGACCTTCTTTTTTCTCCTTACTTAACATACCAGGTCATTGTTGGGTTATGAACACGGCCAATATTTATGGTCTAGGTTGGGACCTATTGTGTTTGTGCATTCAGGAGAGCAAAGAGCTATGAGGTACCTTCTGAGCCTGCTCTTCACAGTGAATAGTGTTGCAAAGTACCAATATTACATCTATTCTTAGGTATGTGGGCAGAGTGGACAGGGAAGACCAGGGCTCCATCTTCTCATAAAATTGTGTCATTATGCTAAGGGAAATCGTTCTAGTTATTGCTATGAAGGGAACTGGGATCGCAGAGACTAGATCCTCTGAATACAGAGAATTGTCCTATCCCATACACAGGACTCACGACAAGGTCATAATGAACTTTTATTTAAATACTTCCCATTTTAAATAGAAAGCAATGAGGGGAAGGAATTAGTACAATAATACAGTTCGTACCAATTTCAGTCTCTTTTTGTAGACCCAACAGAGGAAAATGGAGTCAGTTGTGTCTTTTATTGAGATATGAATTATGATAAAGACTTGTAACAGCTATTTTGGAAGAATACCAGCCATTTATATGATCCTTCGTACCAAACAAAATATTTGTGTCCCTATATAGATCATGAAGAAAAACAAATTCTTTTTGAAGACATGCTAAATTGTTAGATATGTTAGGGTCTATTCTTAGATTCATGCTTTCTTTGATTCCAGTTGCAATAAGAGTGAACACTGATTTAAAATTCTTTTAAACAAACCCACTTGTGCACTCCTCTATAGGTTTATGAGTACTGAGGCCAATGATCTGGAAAACATAGAAGAAACAATGATGTATTATGGAACATCTTTTGTCCGAGAAGCAGATTTTCCCTTCAACTTCTATCTCATCAACATGAAAAACCTCTCAGGCAATAGTATTTTTGAAACTGTGTCCTTGTGGATGAACAATATGCCTAAAGGAAAATGGCCAAACTGGGCGGTAAGTGTTTTGGTGTGTGAAAGGCCTGATCATGCTCGTAGAAGCTCACAGGAAAAAAAAAAACTTTGTGGGGAGCAAGATCAAGCCCTTAATAGTTCTGTAGCCACTGAATCTATGGAACCTGTCATATATCCTCAGGACACTGCAGTACTAGCTGTGGCTCATCCTTTTAATTTATTCTGAGCATATTTACATCCAGGTGTCAGTAATTTTGCCTAGCTTTCAAACAAGATCATCTAAAACGTTGCTTTACATTATCAAGGTGCTATTTTACTCCGCAGTCCCCAAGTAAATGGGAGAGGAGAGGCCATTACTTCCAAACCCACAGGCAGATTAGAAGTAGCTTGACGTGTACTATTTTAATTCTTGAACAGAAATAGAGGCTGTGACCCCCCACACATCATATATGGATACTGAATTGACCTAATGCTGGTTACATCTCTGCTTCTGATTTCCCCTTTGTTAGCCTGCGCTGCAGACCTAGCTGCCCAAGTCTACTCTCTTCCTAGATCCCTGCTTCCAGTACTTGTGAGTCTTTCACTGCCCCTGCTCTAAAGGGTGGATATGACCCTCGCAAAACCCTGCCTTACCTAGGCAACAAAAGAATCATAAAAAAAAATGCACTCATGGAAACATGTGAGAACTATGAGGGTGTTTGCATTAGAATAGAAGATACTGTTGATTGAGATCCTAATGTATCATTGCTTACTGCTGTCATGCTGTTGGCACTGTCTCTAGACTTCACTTGTGTTGAGTAGAACACACCAAAATAAACAAAGTAATAAAATATTTCTCCCTGAGGGGAAAAAAAGAGAGAGAAACCTGATTAATTTTTTCTAAACTGTTTGCACTGCCAGGGTTGGATATAGAAAGCTTTTGAAAATTCAAGGGGAAAAGCTGATAAAATATGTCAGTATGTTAATTGAAACAGACTGTGTCTAGTGTACTTGAGTAATAGAATGCATCCTAAGATGTAAATTTAACATTTGGTTAGAACTGCTTCTAAGTTCATTTGATAATTTTCCTTAATATGAAAAGATCTTTCTTCCATATCCTGTGATAATGGAACAGTTTGTTGCCATTATTCTGCAGAAAGCAACATATCTGTTGGGGAGGAAAACACTATGAAAGCAGTTATGCTTTGAGCAATTTGACTGCAAAGCATGGAAGTGATTGGACATTACAGTAGTGTGAAACCTCTTCTGGGGCTACTGTCTATCTGGCACTCTTACCTTGCATCACTTAATAAGGGAAATGTAGGGCCAGAGTCTGCTCCATTTCACCACTGTAAATGAAGATAAATTCCAATAATTTGAATGAATGAATCCAAGTTTATACTGATTGTAAGTGGACAGAATTTGGCCCACAGAGTGTTTTTCATTAAACTAGTTTCTTATGCAATTATTTAGTGCTATTGTGTACCTTAGCTCTGCGTTTAAATATAATAGACTATTCTTGCTTAGGTTGGAGACCCTAACAGTGTTCGGGTTACGTCTCGAATTGGGAAAGAGTACCTTAATGTGATCAACATGCTCCTTTTAACCCTTCCTGGTACACCTACAACTTACTATGGTGAAGAAATAGGAATGGAAAACATTGCATCAGAAAATGTGAGTGAAGACTCTATAGATGATTCAGGCTCAGTGCATCCTGGAGTTCCCGGGGATGATGTGCTTCTTCACAGGGGCCTCCTCATAGGCAAGCCATTATGTGCCGCAGAAGTCAGTCTAGGCTGACTACACATTCTAAACCTACCAATTAATTCATATATCACAGGAAGCACACATATGGACTTTATAGTCCTACTCTCAGAATCAAAGCACTAAACTGAGTAATTTTTTGATCAAACTCCTGGGATTCTTTTAAACTCTTTAGCTCAATGAGCTGCTCTAGGAATGGGGCTAGTTTACTGAAAATTGGCAACAATTACTTGCTATTTTTCAATGAGTGATCTATCATTTCCAGCAGATCTGGTCACCTTTCAACTAGGATAGTGTGAAAAACCTTTGAAAATACTTGAAGAAGTTATTGCCCATGGCTAGTTACTTTACCCCACGAAACACTTTGAGTTGTTAAGAATTTATTCCTCAATATTTTGCATAAAAAATAGCCTGCAAACTTCCCTCTTACATTTGGCACGTTTAAACTTAAGACTTGATCTAAGCTCCACTGAGGCCAACAATATTCTTTCCATATACTATTTTGGACTTTTGGATGAGCTGTTAGATGGCTTCTGGAAACATGACCTGAATAGATTTTAGGCACACTTTTTTTTTTTCAAAGCACAGTTAAACAGATTGAGATTAAATCTGGAAATTCAAGTCAGTGCCTGGCTGAAAAAAACTAGACCTACTTTTTACTTCAGAGGAAATCCTAGTGGATGATATAGAAATGTATTGTAAAGGAGGTACGTAATGGAAATCTTTGATTCCCATCATTAGTGGGCTGCTTGACATATTGCCCTAAGGCAAGGGCAGGCAATTATTTTAGGTGGAGGACCGCTTACCCAGTTTTGGCAAGCTGTCAGGGGCTGCATGGGTAGCCCTGCCCCTTGAAAGGTGCCCTGCCCCTTGCTCACCATCTTGGGACCAATGTTCCAATGTCTTGGGACCAATGTCCCAGAGCCAGCACTGGTGGGGCCCAGAGCGGGCCGCAGGCTGGCAGGGGTCTGTGAAGCTGGGCTGGGCCGGGTTTTACCAGCAGGGAGAAGGGGGAGCTGGCCCGGCTCCACAGAGCCCCTGCCACCTGGGACCCTGTACTCCTGCTGCCCTACTCTGGGCCCCGCCAGCACTGGCTCCAGAACACCGGTGTGCACCCCACACTCCCACTGACTCCTGTGCCTTCTCATTCCCAGTGTCCCACTTAGCCCCAGGGTACAGGCAGGGGACAGCGCACAGCCCTGACCCCACGCTTGCCTGCAGGGAATGAGCTGGTGCTGAGCGCAGGGAAAAGTGGCCCCTCCCCCACCCCACGGCCCGCGCTCCCTACTGCAGCCACTTGCAGCCCATGCAGGGCTGTCCTGAGCAGGCACAGGCAGCCCCATGTGGGCTGCAAGCAGCTGCAGCATGGGGTGCAGGCAGGGCCACTTTTCCCTGCGCTCAGCACCAGCTTGTAACTCACCCCTGCTGCCAGCCTGGGCCCCACGCCAGCTCCAGGCTTGCCTGTCATGGCTGTGTTACAGTGGGAGAAGCTGTGCCCCCCACTTGCCATGCCAGGCAGTGTTTGCTGTTGCTGCCTGCCCAGAGCTTGCACCGCTGTAGGCTGCAGTGCAGCTGCCACTGCTGCCTCTGTGCAGCCCAATGTGGGAGTTCTGGGCAGGCAGCAGCAGCAAACGCAGCCTGGTGTGGCAAGCAGGGGGGCACAGCTGCTCCCACCGTGACACAGCCCTGACGGGCAAACCCAGAACTGGCATGGGGCCCAGGCTGGCAGCTGGGGTGAGTTACAAGCTGGTGCTTAGTGCAGGGAAAAGTGGCCCTGCCTGCATCACGTGCTGCAGCCACTTGCAGCTCACATGGGGCTGCCTGTGCCTGCTCAGGACAGCCCTGCATGGGCTGCAGGCAGCAGCAGCAAGGCGTGCAGGCCACGGGGCGGGGGGGGGCTGCTTTTCCCCGTGCTCAGCACCAACCCATTCCCTGCCTGTGGTCCTTCCCCTCCCCCCCCGACCTGAGTTTCTTGTGATGGTGCAGCCACGAGGAGCCACATAGTCCCAGGCCAGAAGCCCCTGCTGGGGTTTCCAGCTGTGGGGGTGG
>NW_017729022.1:153097432-153111595 GCF_001723915.1 Gavialis gangeticus | reverse complement strand
TGCCCCTGGCTCCTGTCATCTTTGACAGGAACCAAGGACCGATAAATACTTACTAATTTTCTAAATATTTTTTGGGGACCTGCGGGCTGGACAGAATGGCCTAGCGGGCTGAATCCAGCCTGTGGGCTGTATTTTGCCCACCCCTGCCATAAGGGTATACAATATTGAATTCTGGTGGATAGTGTTGATATTACGCATCTATGCAAAGCAATACTTTTAAAAATGTCCTTGCCTAATGCCTTAAAAAACCTCACAATGGTGCCTACAATTTACAGTATTTATTAGTTAGAAATTTAGGGTTGATTCAGTAAAGGAATTAAGTACCTAAAGCAGAACTTACGTAGACTTGAAGCCCAAGTCAGATACCATGATCCAAAAGCCCTTTGTTCAGCTTCTAACTCTGAATGTGCCTAAACTCATCAGGTGACTTGGAAGTTCTCCAGGCACCTAAAGTTGTCATTCTGTGCAGATCCAGAACCCCTTAGTCTGCAAGGCTCAGTGCCTGTCTTTATCTTATGCCTGTCTGGGACCCAGAAGGACCCAGACAGTGCTTCCTTACACCTAATGGGCCTTATTCATTAGACATTTTCAGAATGCACCCAGTATGTAGAGGATTCGTCTTTTTGAAAAATAAATGTGGTTGTGGCCACTTTATTTTTAAAAAGGCCATAGCTGGAGGAGGTAGTACTGTAGGGATAATCATGCCCACCTGTTACGTAGTAGAACACTCCCCAGGAAGTGAGAGGCCCAGGTTGTGTCCTACTTAACCTGATACTGTTCAAATGCACATCTTCCACCTTCCTGGAGAGTGCCCTAGTCACCAGGTTATGGGTTCATTTGGGTGGGGGGGTTATTAGACACTACATAAAACATTTTACACACAACAGTCTTCTCAGAACTACACTCCCCACCTCAGAGATTAGAGAGTCTTGACGTAAAGAAAAAAATCTTGGCAAGATCTGGATCATGCTGTAGTACCTATGTATTTTTGAATGGTGACTGATTCCTTTTTTTTTTTTTTTAAGATGACTTTTGCAGAGAAGTCACCCATGCAATGGGATGGCAGCCTTCATTCTGGTTTTAGTGAGGGCAACGTAACCTGGCTACCTGTTAATCCAGACTATCAAAATGTAAATGTTGAAGTAAGTATTCAAGATATGGACATAACCCAATGAATTCCAAAAGGGGTCATTTCAATAAATTCATCTAGTTTGTTATCTTATGTATTTTGCTTAGTGGGATTTGGCTAATTTTAACTAATTTGAATCTAAACCCAAAGATTTATAAATCCAGAACAAATTGTATATGAAAGAAACCTTACTGCAAGAAGTCCTTCGTATCTATAGCCATTTTCATCAGAACAGTGATGTCAGAGATATTTTTCTTCTAATTTACTTATTCTCTCACCAGTTAGCTGAATCGCTCCACTTTTAAATTTAGATGAATATAAGAGTGCTTTTACATTTAGTCTTAAAACAACACAGATGTATTTATGGCTTTGCATAAGTTGGTTTGTCTAAGGAAAGCTGTGGTAACAACCTTTATGTGAAGTGGATCAAGCAAAAAATATTGTTGATTCACAATAGTGAACAGTAGTGAGGAAAAGGCACTAGAAATTAAGCCTTTGTGGGGTTAATCTGCACTAGTGAAGTCAACTGGAGATTTGTCTTTCAAATCAATGGCAACAAGATCAAGTCTTTGATTCTGTCATTTGAAAGCTATGATTTCATGGTATGTTAGCAGGTTTGGGAGCAAGGGCAGTTACAGGAGGGAAGAAATCTACCATGGATGGTAGAGTGACAAGGAAGGAATGGATAAAAGGGATGCATCCAGATGAGCAGGAACATGTGTTTCCCTGGGGACAAGTAACAGCAGCTCACCTTGTGCACATGCTACTTGTCCCCAGGTAATACCTGTACCTTGTGCTCTGGTGTGTGGCAGGTTACCCTGGTGGGGTAGGGAACCAGCAGCCTTACCTGGAGTCCTGGGGGGCCTCTGGGAGCTGCAGCAGGAAGCCTGGTTGGCAGCTGGAGTATGGCTCTGTTCAGCCAGGCTCCAGTTTGAGTGGTGCATGCTGCTGTCATGTGTGCCATCCAGTTTTTTTCTGGTGTGGGCTTTTTTGACCATGGGATCTCCTGGGGTCAACATTCCTCCTCCCCCCCATCCCACAGAACACCTGCATGTGCAGTGTGTGGCGTCACAGATGGGTGTGTCGTGCCACATACCGCACATCTGCACTCGTCTGGACATGCTCAAGAGCAGATCAGTACGGGAAGGTTGTCAAAAGGAAGGAATATATACGGCTTCACCTGCAATCCATGGAGGGATATGAGAGGGGAGCAGGGAGGCCGTGAAAAGACGACAGGTGAAGAGGATAATCTTAGTAGTGGTATTTTAAATGATGTGTAGGGGTGATGTGGCAAGAACTTCAGTAGTTTAAAGCAACGTTTTTGGTTTCTAGTGAGGAAGAAATGATTGTGCTAATACTGACAATTTTGTTACAGATTCAAAGGACTCAGCACAATTCAACATTGAATTTGTATCGAGAGCTAACTCTACTTCATAACAATGAGTTGCCCATTCAGAGGGGATGGATGTGCTATGTCTGGAATGACAGTAATGTCTTTGCATATGTGAGGGAATTAGATGGCTTAGACAGAGTCTTTATGATGGTTCTCAATTTTGGATGGGAGTCAACAACAGACCTAAAAACTGTGGTTCCTGACCTTCCAACTGAAGCTACTATAAGATTAAGCACAAATTTTAGCAATAATGGTAAAGTTGTAAATACTAAAACAATTAAAACTGCTAAGGGTGAAGGGCTGATCCTTGAATACAAAACTAGCCAGCCAGTTCATACTATGGAGGCTTTCCAACTGAAGTGTTTTGTGGCAGAAAAAGCATGTTATTCTAGTGCCTTTGATTTACTCTATATGAATTGCTAAGTTTTTGGACATGTGTGATACAACAGAACGTATGTTATTTGAGGTAAATGCTGTGAACAGAGAGTTTGTTGCAGTTTTTCCAAGTTGCTGCATTGTGTATAAAATGTCTAGAAACCCATAAAATAAACTAATGTGGTTTTAACTGTATGGCCTCTGCACTGGTATGAAAGTAGTTACGGTGGAGGCAAGGGCTTGATGAAGCTTGGTGTGATGACTCCTCTCCCAGGAGAAACCACAAGTGTACAGATATTTCCTTTTCCTCCCAGGGTAAAAATGGCTTTTCTCCCAGGATAAAAATAACTTGGGAACAACCAGGGTTAAATCACTCCCAGGAGAGTTTCTCCTGGGATAGCAAATGTCTGTATATGCCATGGCTTCTCTCAGAAGAGAATATAGTCCTCCAGCCTCCCCCACAGAAGACAGTGTGCTGATTGCTAGACTGCTGCTCCAGACCATTTTCCTTTTGCAATCCCCACATTAGGCTGCAGGGAAGCACAGGCTGACCATAGGCAGTCCAAGTCAGCTAATTAGGGCTGCCCTATGGACTGCTGTGATGGGTGGCCAGGGAGTCTTTCCTGGTTGCACACTGTCAGTACTTCAGCCTCTCTGCTCTTTGGGGCCTCAGCATTCAAATGTCTGTACATGCATTTCTGGGTAAGTTTCTCTACCCAGAGAAATGTTGGAGAATTCTCCCAGATTATTTGAATGTGTGTATGCAGCATGAACTATCTCAGGAACTGGAAGTCTAGCTCTTTGCAGTATTGCAAATCAGCCTGATCTGAGTTCTGTGCTATTATAGCTAGATTGATTTTGGTACATTACATTGTTTCTGAAGTTACTGTAGACTACAGGCCAAACATACATAAAGCATTGGCTCTCGCTTTTGGTCAATATACCATTATCTACCCTCATCATTTCTTGTGGACCACCTTCCTCTCACTTCTCCAATTAAAGGAGAGGAAGGGTGATGTGATCTGGGGATCACTTACCATTATATAGGAACTACTGTCTGCAGTATTAAATCTATAAGACAGGGATAGGTAATAGGGGTGTGCAAAGTGTGGACCCTATTCGATTCAGATTTGGCCTGAATCAGGGACAGTGATTTGACTGATTCAGATCACTGCCTCTGATTTCATTCGGCTGAATCTGAAGATTTGATGCTGATTCGGACATAGACGCAGCTTTAAAATTTTTTTCTATATACCTTGAGGTAGCAGGCACTGCTCATGATTGTTGTGATGCTGGGGCACATGGAGTGTTCCAAAGGAGCGTACACATGCTTGGCAGTGAACTGGAAATCCAGTTCTGGGTCTGCCGGGGAGTGCGCTGGGGGGCCTCCCTGGCTCAGTGATTAGCAGCAGGGAGACCAGGGTGTACCCCCTAGACCCAGGAGGCACCAGTCACTGAGTGGGGTGGGGGGAAGCAGGTGTGGGGGGGCTCCCTGCCAGACCCGAAAGTGGACCAGAACTGCTTCTGGTCCACTTCCAGGTCTGCTGCTGAGCGTGCTGGAGAGCCCCTGCAGTTCTGTGGGACACTCCATGTGTCCTAGCATTGCAGCATTCATGAGCCGCTTGCTACCCTAGAGGTATGTAGAAAAAATATTTGAAGTTCTGTCTATGTCCGAATCTCTGAATCTTTCCAAATCGATTTAGAGGGTTCTGATTCGATTTGGAGAGACTAAAGGGTCCTCTGGTTCGATTCGGATTTGACGATTTCGCCACCAAATCGGGCCGAATCTCTGCCAAACTGAATCAGGGACCGAAGCTTTGCACAGCCCTAGTAGGTAACCCCCAGCACGCGTGCCAGAGCATGCCACATGAAGGGGAGACTGGGGAATGGGCTAGGGCTGTGCTACCACAACAAGGATCAGGCCCCTTACTGTCTGCCCCCAGCGTGAAGCTCCCTGCTGTCTGCCTCCCGCACGCCAGTATCTTATAAGTCTTTGTGGGTATTTTTGGTACTCTGCCCAAAAGTGCTGCCAAACCCTGCTTTAAGATTTCCTGTTGTGCTGTGGTCATGCATTGGCCACTTCTGTGGGCTGTACTTGTCTGCCACAACTGAGGCCCAAGTCCTATGACAGTTCATGATAAATAAAACTTGTTTTGTATGAAGATGTTTCTGATTTGTGGCACGTAGTCTAAAAGAGCAGTGGATTATCTGAAATAGCTAGAAGCAAAGATGTTATTAGCACAATTAAAATATTTTAATTACACAGCAGCAGGAAAGTTTCAGAAAAGAGTAAGACAGTTATTTAGTAGTCCTGGATGAGTTCATGTGCTGGTATCAGGTAAGAGAAACTTACTGACCGTCACATAATTGTGCACCAAAGATTTTTACCAAGGGATCCATCTTCTCCTACATAATTGGGATGCAGCTGTATTAATCAGTCATCTTGATTCTTTGTTTGCAAAAGCAACAGGTATTACAAGGAGTTGCTTATTTCATTCAGCAGCAGAGGATTTTACCACTTGCAGTTGCTGTGTATATGTAAGTGAATAACCCACAAAACTCTGCCTTCTACAAATTCCTGATTGTACACTGAAAGCAGGGACCTGAAAGTGGGACAGTATTGTAGCTGGTAGCTTTTCCAAAGTGAGTGATCCATTTTTAAATTGCATATGCATGATGTAGTTTTTTTTCAGCTGTCCAATAAGCTCATGGATGTATATGTCTACTACTTTAGCATTTGCTGCAATATATAAAAATAACTGCATAATAAATAAACCACTGCAAGTTACTTTCCCTCAAGTTTGAGTTCTCTATGCAGAAAAGCAAGGTGTCCTGCAACCTAAAAGAAGAATAAAAATTATTTATTAAAAGAAGAAAAAGACTTCCCGAATTCTACAAAACCTTCAGCTTTCTGGTTCTCATCAGACACAGCTTACACTAAATACTGCTCTGCAACAAATATAAGAAGTAATGGGAGATTTTCCTGCTCTATTTTTTTTGGAAAAAAGCAGCTTCAGAAATGGATGTTTCACTGAATTGAAATAAACTTCCCAGTAATAAAACAGTGCTATTAGACACAAAACAGTTTGAGTCCAGAGGAATAGCAGTAACTGTATAGCAGGCATCACAGTTTTTCCAACATTTGTTTTCTGTACACTATGCACACTGGCCATGTACCGTCATTACATTTCTATTGGGAGAACTGCTGCTCTCCTGATAGAAACCACAAGCATACAGGTGCTTATCAAGTTTCTGCTATGGGAAAAATGCCTCCTGCGGGATGAATTTATCCTGCAGGAGAGTTTCTTCTGCACAGAAGAACGTCTATATGCTATCCCACTGCTTACCACTTCCTAGTCCCAGGGGCTAGTGGTGAGATGGACATTCAAAAAGCCTGAATTGATTCAACCTTTGTAGGTTAATTTAACCTGGATAGGCTGAACCGGTTTCCAACCATACAGACAATCCATCTGGACTGAGGAAATTGAGGCACATGCCTGCAGCGGCTCAGGCTTGAAGCCAGGGGGTGCTAAAGCAGCCCTGCCTTCCCTTGCAGAGCTGAGCTGATGGGGTGTGGCCAGGTCCCAGCAGGAGGCTCTGATTAGGGAGGGCAGCCCCCAGCCTGCCTGCAGTCCCAGGCTTTGCCCGGCTTGCTGCTCTACAGGTGGGAGTGTTGCCAGCCCACAGCTAGCACTAAGCCAAAATGGGTATGTGCAGTGCATGCATCTGTTGATGATCTAGAGGTTTTCAATCTCCCTCCCTGCTTCTGTATGCTGTCTGCAGTAAACTGACAGACAAGCAAGCCGGGGGTGGGGGGCTGATAAGTGTCACCCCCTACCTAGTTCAGTGTTTATTGCCCCATTAAGAAAACAGAGGGACATTACCTGTTGATTTAGCATTGACCCAGCATGTGGTCTGCCAGCTACTACACAGATACCTTCTCCGCAAGGTGGCGGGGGGATTCTTGCTTAGCAGGGAGTGGTGAGGGGGAGGGATGGGGGGCAAAAAGATCTTAAACAGCGTTTCCAAGGAAGGACATTAAGCTACCTGTTGAATAGCTCCAAAAAGCCTGTCTGCCTCTGTCATTTCCCACGCCGCAGACTGTAACAAGCATGTGGTCTCCTAGCTAATGCTGAGGTGTCTGTGAGGGATGAGGAAATGCCTGAGTGATTAGCCCAGTGGGGGAAGGGGCAAGTGGGGAGCAGAAGCCAGGCAGAGGCTGCCAAGTTCCAGCAAAGCAGCAGAGAGAAGGGGCCAGCCCTGCTGTGGAGCAGAGAGCCCTGCCCAGCCACAGAGCATGCTGGGGGACTCTGATGCATCTTAAACCAGCAAGGGGTCTGGGACAGACATTGCATAAACTGGCTTGAGCCAAATCATTTAAGTCTGATACTACATTCAACAAGGTTTATCTCAAACCAGTTTCAGCCATTTTCAAACTGGTTTATGTGCACTGAGCATCTGTTCTGTTACAGGTTTAAACCAGTTTACATGTAATGCCTGTCCCTAGCTAGGAGGAGTCAAATGGTGGGGAAAGGCTCCCTATGCCTTCCCCAGCTTCAGGTCATCCCAGTCTGGAGAAAGTGCGGTTCCTGCTCCTCCTGTAGACTGAGTGGGGAAGATAGGAGCAGCTGTCCAGTGCTCCTCACCCGTTCCCCAGATCAGGGTTCTGGGGCAGGGGAGCAGGTGGGGGTTTGCCCATTCCTTCCCATGCTCTACTCTTGGATACCGCTCCACCCTGCTTGCTGCTCCCTCCCTCTTCCCTAAACCAAGCACTGCCCTGCTTGGAGAACAGGCTTAGGGCTTTGCCCCATTGCTCCTTCCACTTTCAGTGTCTAGGAGTGGAATGGAGGAGACTACTCCCTGAATGTTCCTCAGATTACCTCAGTATGATAAAGGCATGGAGAGCAAGGGAGAGGAGACAGCTGCAGACTGAACACTGGTATATGCTCCTTCTCCCAGAAAGATTTCCACTAGCAGAAATGATTGTCTGTTCATGGCCATTATTTGTTGGAAATTTAGAATAACAAAATCAATCTTAGATCTGGAATGTTTAGACTACGTATCTTAAAATTTAAGGTTCTAGATGTACTGTTTTTTTCCCTGAAGACAGATGAAAGAAATGAAAGGTTGTTAAAATAAGGAGACATTTTAAAACCTTGCAACTGAACAGAACAATAGAAAAAATTGTACAATCCTACTTGAACTATTTAGGACCTTTTGTTAAAAGGTCTCAAAGGACTCAAACATTAACTAAATCTGGTAGAGACCGAATAGTTCATTACTATCCCCATTTTAGAGATAAGGAAACTACGGTACAATCAAGTTTAAATAACTTCTCTATGGTCATATATTCAGCAGGCTAACAGTACCAGAAAGCCCTCACTTCTGGTCCCTCCCAGCAATCACAGTGGTTCTTGTTCATTCATATTCAAAATGTTAATATACACTTTATTATATGTTTCTGCCCTAATTGTATAGTAGAGGAAACAGACCTCATTTAATGAATCCTCCCAAGATGGAGCACAATGACTACCTCCTGGCTGAACATTTAAGATGATGTTAGGTGCTGGACTTCCTGAAACAAAATCAGTAAGTGGTCAACAAGTATTAAATAAATAACGAGGCAGATTTTTACCCTTTGTCCTGGCAATGATTTCTTAGGGTGATATATTTTATTAGACCAACTATGCATTTGGGATACTCAGCCAAGCTTTTGAATGCAAGGAATTCTTTGATATTTTATTTCCTGGGCAGATTATTTCTGTAGTTCCCCATGCAAGAACATGGAAGATCTCTAGAACTGGACAAACGAACTCAATGTAATGGGTTCTAAATGGATTATTTGCATTAAAAGATTCTGATATCTGTGCAGTTATGAGGAAGCATATATATAAGGTGGGCAGAACTCCCTCTTAAAACCTCTGCCCAGCACAGCTGTGGCAGGCATCTTTGCTGATTTCCTGGACCTTAGCTACCAGCTGTGATGGAGGTATGTAGATGAGGTAGGGAAACTAAAGACCTATACCTAAGAAATAGGAGCTCTCCTAATCAGTAAAATGTGGTGGATTCTGAAACATAACCTAAATATCTATAATCCTAGTCTATCCTACCCATACACTTGGTCCAACAGAAGATACCACCCACAAAATCCTTGTCTTTAAAAGAACAAAAACAACCCCCAAAAACTATTCTCGGAAGGTACTGATTGATTGAGCAATAAGTATATTACACAGAAATTTTTAAATACATCTTTGTTTCAGTAGAAATTTAGTGCATCTCTAGGACTCACAGTAGTAGTGGGTGATTGGCACAACCCCTGGGTACTCGGTTAAAGGTGGCACCAGCAATTCAAGTCAAGGGGCACTTGCTGAGGGGCTGGGCCCTGAATTCAGCATTTTGATATCTTGGTAGCACTGGGATTCAGCAGTACTTGCCCCTGCAATAGTGACACCTTCCCTGGGTTGGGGTGGGATGAGCAGGGAAGGTCACTGGGGTTTGCACCATGGGCGCAAACCCCAGTGACCAGTTATGTCTCTGGAAACTATCATACTTGCAATTTCTAAATGAACAGGAAAAAAGTATATTTTTGTTGAGTTTGCAAAGACAAGGGCCTTAATGTTCTCAATCGCTTAATTATAAATGTTAAAAATAATCAGACTAATTTAATATTTACCAGCTATTTTAAGTCTTATTTTGGATCCAAAAGGTTGGCAGTGCCTTTTAACATGGGACAGTGGGTACAGTGGAAACATTATCACTAGTCATTTTTCAACACATGTTTCAGGCAAGCCTAGTTGAAATAATTCAGGGTGCCTACAAAATGTCAGATATGGTGCTTGACATCCTATAGGCATGCATTTATGGACATTTAATTACGTATGTCTAGTGCTGTGCAATTACATATGACCTTTCTATTTGGGCAAATGTTTGACAGGCCAAGCTAGGGTAGGCTGAAGGATTTCTGTTTCACATTCTGTTCCTTTTGCTTTTATGTTACTTCTGTCTCAAACTGCAAGCCGTCCTGAACCTTTGCCTAGAATATACATCTAATAAAATATTGCTGACTTAGCTAAAACACCAGACATACAGGACATTTTTCATATTACCTTGTTTATATTTACTGCTAGCATGATCCATTACAGCTTTTCTGAGTTTATGAATATATCTTAATACTCCTGTCAGTGGTATTCGTTCATCATTTTCATAAGCTGTGATTAAGACTGAAGGATAATGCTAAGTGAAATGAAAAAAAGATTATATTAACAATATTCTAACAGTTCCACTTCCTGGATATGTTCACAATTTAAAAGCTATACTTTGAATCAGTCTCCATGTACATGATGGTATGTCACACTGGACAAATTATATAGAAGAAATATCTTCTATCTAGTTAATATGGAGTCAGCTTCTTTTCTAAAGCCCTACTTTAGCAGTTCTTTAACTTGAAAAACTAGTTTGATCTGAAAACTACTGGATTTAACACATGAGACTTGCCTGCAAGAGAGAACCAAGGTGTAGCCTCAAACTTTCCTAATATCATTCCCTTTGCTGGGTTTTGCCCTGGGTTAGGAAGCACAGAGGCTGACCAGGCCAGCCCTACACCTGCTAGAGCCTCCCTCCTAATTAAATTCACTTGGGAGGAAGGAAGGGACATCCCTAGCAAGTTTACAGCTGGCCTGGTCAGCCTCTTGCTTCCTAACCCAGGGCAAACCCCAGCAAAGGGAATGATGTTAGGAAAGGTTGAGGCTACTCCCTGGTTCTCTCTTGCAGGCAAAGTCTCATGTGGTAAATCTGGTAGTATTCTTTTTTTAACATAAAAATGATCGAATCCCATGTAATAAGAAATCATATAGACCAGAGTCTATCATTAGTTAAGAAATATAGTATTACTAATGGTTAAGTCAGAGAAAATGAGTTACCCTTCCAAAAATAACAATGCTGTACTTATTGGAACCGTGCGTCCAATGTATTACTTTTTTTCCACAGTGCCAAGTTTTCACAGCGATTACCTTTGAAAATCATCTATTTATGTACCTATCCTCTATATCTGGACAGTCTGGAAAATCTGACAGTGAATAATTTAAAAACTCACACAAAGGAAGAAAGCAGCATTTTTTGTGTTTTGCAGAGTGGTTTCTAGTAGGTATAAGTTAATAGTTTATAGCGTGCCTGTAACAAATAGCTTTACAAGACTGACTGATAGTTTATGGAAAAGTATTCAATTCATTTCAGCAGTCATCTGTGATTGCATACTACAATGCAAAATAGACTGATTCAACAATGGTTTTCCATCATCTTAAATAAGGATTTATCTTTTAAAGAATGCAGATCCAAAGCTTGGGCATTTTTTTAAAAGAATGGGATTTTTCTTTGGTTTAAGGCACTTAAAAGGGTGAATAATTCTTCTGGAAAAACTCTATATTATCCACTATTATTTTACTTATTCATTCTGTGAAGTAGTGTATGCTGTTAAAAAAATAAACAAAAAAATTACATACACACACACACACACCACGCAAAAACAATATAATTGCTTTTTATTACCTGTGGCTTAATATTATGATATGGACAGTAACTCTTAATATACTCCATGCATTTATCATCTGTTAAAGGGTCTCCCCATTCTTCCTGTTCTTCAACTGTGAGTGGGAGATGAGTGTCCAACATTGTATTTAAAACATCCAAGAAAGGGGCCTTAAAAAAAGAAAACAAAAGAAAATCATGTGTATGTGCACACATCCAAACTCTACAACAAGCCTGCACTGTCTTGCATTTAAATTAACCAAACAAAGGGCACTGGATCTTTAAACACTGTTCCCGACTCTACATACTCTTAGAATCCACTAAAGACAAATCTAGGGCCTGATCCAAATCTCAATGAAAAGGCTCCCAATGACTTCAAAGAGCTTTGAATCAAGCCTATAGTTATTCAGACTTTTTCTGTAAGTTAACTATGAAAACAATTGAGAAAAAGATTATTCCAGGTAATTACTTATTATTTCCTTATGCCCACATCCTATATAGCACAGGCTTTTGATTCTACCTCTACTCAAATCCTTAGTCTCATTTTCCTCTAGGTTACTATTAAAATTCCTGTTCCCCTGGTCTGAATTCTTCAGAGTGAATATACCTGATTCTTCCCACATAAAAAATATTGCATTAATCCCCACCCCCCCTTAAATAACTTTCCAATAAGCAGGAAATTGTGAAACAAAATAGAGTGGTAAAACGAAAAGCGCATTGTTTAACCCTGTATTCCATCAGAGATCCACAGCCTCACCTGTAAGACCATAGCTCCAAAGAGTTCTGGGTTAGCATTGCAGAGGGCTCCAGCAAGAACTCCTCCTGCACTGGCACCTGTTAGAGCTGTATACTTTGGCTGGGAAAATCCTACTTCATGCAGCAGCATCATGCAAGCCTTTAGGTCATAGAAACCATTGAGTTTATTATGCTTACATCCATCTCTATGCCAGCCAAGGCCTAACTCTCCTCCACCCCTGAAATTTAAAGCATTCAAGCTGTAAACTGTCTGGGGAATATTATGCAGCCACCTTTCAAACAGTAAAAAGTCAGCAGCCATGATAATGTAACGCAATGTTTTACCATCCTTAATTAACATTTCATCCCCATATAATTGTCTACAACAACCTCCAGTCATCTTCTTAATAGAAATATGTAAGAAAAAGTGTGTGACTGGTAAAATCTCCACAAAATAGCTAGCACATACATGTGCTATCAGTCTCTCACCATGCTCACGTACCATCTACTTAGCGTGAATGTTCCAGAAAGTCATCAAGAAAGTTGTACTTAATTGCAAAAGGCTGCAATCAAAGTACATCAATACTTTAGAATACTGTGTGTGTATATATATATATTTCTTACATGTGCATGTACACAGACCCTGTTACAGAGAAACTGTCAGGTTAAAAACAAACATTTTTCCATACTTGTTTTACATACAGAACCATTAATAAAGAAGAATGAAAAAAATGATTTTGCTTCTATGTTCACTCATGATTTGTTTTTCAGTTTGAGTTATGACACTTGACTAGTAAATTTCACTTTCTGGATCTTATATATTTATGCAACACTCAAGTATAGATTGCAAACATGTCAGAGAAATGATAAATTCCATTTTAAATCACTTGCACGAAGATATTTTTAGTCTATTGTAGGAAGTATCTTCAAAATCTTTTTCACTAAACAAGTATTTTGAGTGTAGTAGCTGACTACTTTAAATGTTAGAATAATTTTATGAGAAGCCTAAATAAAACCTTAGTGGATTAGATTGTCAGATTCTTTATCTGCTATGTTGTCACTGTAAAATAGGACTGGACTAAATTGTAAAATGCTAATGAAAAAATACCATTTATGAATATATGTACTATGACATAATGCCAGAGTGTAAAAATATTTGTAGACTTGAACTGAATTTGCATTAAAATTGATGTTACAAGCAATATATAGTATTTAAACTAATCTAATCTAATTTGAGCAATATTTTTCCAATAAAGGAACATATATGAAAAGCCTGTTTTTTCTGAATTATTTCTGATCAAATGAATAAAAAAGGTTTTTAAGAAACACGGCTGCAATTTAGGGCTGATTAAATCCACATGTTGTGCACACATCCTGCTGGCTTACCTGCCTCTCCGGCAGGGAGGGGAGGGCAAGTTGCCAATGGGCAGAGCAGTCCCTGGGCTGTGGGGGGTGGTGCTTCCCTCCACGGCAGGGGCGCCTTTCCTCCCCAGGCAGCACCCGCCTGCAAGTGGTCCCGGGGGAGGGGGGGCACCGCAGTTGCAGCGGGAAGCACTGGGCCTCTGTGCAGTTCAGGCAGGTTTCATAGGGAGGAAAAAAAAGAAAAAAGATCAGGCTCACTGCTTTTCTTGGGTGGAACCTTCCTTCCCGGGCTGCTGTCAGGCTGCCTGCAGGGCTTCCTGTAGAGCTGTGCAGCTGCACGAAGCCCGGTGCTTCCCTCTGCGGCTGTAGGAGCAGTAAACTAAACCTTGTTGGAGAAATTTTGGTTTGCTGCGCCCCAAGTCATTTAAGGTGCATTATGCATTTAAGGCACATTAAACACCGACACCATTAAAGCAGTGCAAAAGCATTTAGCCCACTTTAAAGTGTTGTACACACATACCTCTCATTTTGTTTATACACGGCCTCTAAGAAAGCAAGTAGGCCCTCCCCCTCACTAGATACAGGTCAAATAGTAGTGCATCTTATCAGACTAAGAGCAACAGGATGATGGTAAAACATTTCATTT
>NW_017729022.1:153091631-153092432 GCF_001723915.1 Gavialis gangeticus | reverse complement strand
AGAAGGCCCTCCCCCTCACTAGATACAGGTCAAATAGTAGTGCATCTTATCAGACTAAGAGCAACAGGATGATGGTAAAACATTTCATTTTGAATCTAATAGTAGAAATCATGATTTTTTTTAAGCAAAAATAAATTAAGAATTTACAGAAAATACTGAACATCAGGAAAACTTAAAAGATATTATAAATAGCATAGTGAAAAATGACAGAAGCCCAATACTATCACCCTATAGATAAGTGGAAAGCCTTTGAGCACAGTATAGGGATCTTGTGAACTTAACCTTATTTTCTTCAAGGCAATTAAACTGTACCAGAACTACAAAAATAATAAACAGCTTATCTGGAGTTTTATGGATAAATGGAAATGGCAGGGTACAGGAATCCTTATAATAAAAACAAGAAAATTAAAAGGTTTTTTCCTATCTGCTCCAAGCCTTGAGAAATATTGCCCATTATCACCCACAAATAAAGATCTTTATGCCATTTTATATCTATGACTCACCTAACATGGCAATATGCTAATATCCAACCATTGTCAATTAAGATCAAATTCTCTGCTTTAAAGCTCATGTTCAAATCTATGCCATAAGCTCCATATACATGAACTAGAAGTGGTTTCCTGTGTAGCTCTTTAGAATTTGTATTATGAAAAACTGTAATTGGCACCAAAGTTTCATCCTGGAAATGAAGGAGTATTTTACATTAAAGGATGTTTCAGAATTCACAGTGACACATGGCAATGAAAACTTCAATTATTTATTTTAAGAAGTGTTTTTTTTTTTTTTTTTGATTACAGTAAT
>NW_017729022.1:153082005-153086631 GCF_001723915.1 Gavialis gangeticus | reverse complement strand
TCATGTTCAAATCTATGCCATAAGCTCCATATACATGAACTAGAAGTGGTTTCCTGTGTAGCTCTTTAGAATTTGTATTATGAAAAACTGTAATTGGCACCAAAGTTTCATCCTGGAAATGAAGGAGTATTTTACATTAAAGGATGTTTCAGAATTCACAGTGACACATGGCAATGAAAACTTCAATTATTTATTTTAAGAAGTGTTTTTTTTTTTTTTTTGATTACAGTAATTTTTTTCACTTAGATTGTACAAAGCCCTCTTGAAAAATAAAGCAAGAGACTGAACCTCTGCTGGGCTGGCTTACTGATGCAGAGTGTAACATTCATTTAAGTGCAACACCTGTGGTGTTTTTAAAGTATCAAAGCACCCAGCTCTTCACTCCTCCCATAACAGCACCAATATGTATTATGAACTGAATAGTTTAGCACTTACTGCAGCGGAAAACTCTTATTAACTTAACGTCCCCACTTTTTTTTTTTTACTAACCCCCCTCCCCCCCACAAACGGTTGTTAAAACTTTCCTTGTCTGACAGGCACACACTATGTCAATATTTTAAAACAACTGATATTTTCCCTTTCTTTATCAAGCAGGATATGGTGAACTGTACCAACTGGTAATGTCACATAAAGAAGAAAATATTTCAATTTTCATATTAGTGTTCATGTATCCCTCCATTCTCTTTTATCACCCCAATGTTAAGAAAAAATTAAAAAAAAAATCCTAATGCCATTTTTCCCTGCTTTTATATATCATCTGAGAAAACACCCACCGTTTTAGTAACTGTAGAACCCACTGTTCCTTATGGTTTGTAATCCCTATTCCTTTGCAAATGCAGTTTTTCTAAAGGGGGGAAAAAGAAAAGTAGTGGGGGATGGGCAAAACAGTTGAAAAAATCTTACCTTGCTTTTAGCTGTTAAATGTACAGTGTGACAATTCAGTGTAATTGGTACCTCTTGCTCAACTTGCTCAATGAGATGATTTTCCACCAATGAATATGCAAAACGTTTAGGGGGCTGAACAGGGGAGGCAAGCTGAAAATAGCAAGTGCTGGTGTTGTACTCAGGATGGGGTTCCAATTCAAATGCACAGGCCCAGGCAGGTAGCTGTGAAAATGCAGATCATTAACAACCCCAACATTTAAAGTGAGACCCTTATATTGCTTTTTGAACTATGTCCAGTGCTGCCTCTTCGATTAAAAGATTTGAGCATCATGCTTAATTACCTTCTGCTTGACTTTAACATAAGCTTAATTTCTTATAAATTAAAATATATAATGAAACACAGTGTCACTGAGTGGAAGAATTTAGCTAAACCCTGCTTCTAAAGCCACTGAATGAAGGTTCAACAACTGCTTAAAATTGAAAATATAACCTAATTCTAAAGTTTGTCATAAAGGACAGAATATGTATGCAGTGATATTCAAGGTGCCAGTTATAATGAGAATATTAGCAACATTAAAAAAAATTATAATTAATGCATTCTGTTTCAATATGACCTTGAACGATACTGTATTTTTAATAATTTTTTCATTTCCCATTTCCCTTTGATCTCCACTTCTTGTTCAACTTGTAATAAAGCCAAGTCAATGTCAGTTATTACTCCATTGCCATGAGTTAGCTCAGTAGTGCTCAGCCACTTAAAACCCCTACCTCTAACTTTGTTCCCAATGCTCACCATTGTGAAGAACAAAACCTTTTCTTGGCACATCTACCCTCAGAAACTCACTGCTATTATGTAAGATTTTTAACTCTACTAAAAATGAAAGGAATCAAGATTCATTCTTTGGAAGCAGCAGGTTCCTGCGTCAAGCCCTCTGCTAGACCACAGCTTGCTTACTTTAAGGAGCTTTGGTTAGCAGGTTGATGGAAGCTTCAGAAATTGTGGCACTAAAAGTCGAAGTTTTACAGAGAAATTGAAGTCCCTTCTCTGAACAATTGAGTAACTGAATAAGATCATTTGAAAAGGCAACCATCTCAGTAACCGTGCAGAAAGCATACTATACTTAACTACAGGAACACTATTAATATATTGTTGAATTTCACATTAGTAACTCATTGCAAATAGGGCAGAAATTCTTCAAAAGTCTTTGTTTTGGAATAAACCTAAAGAAACTGAAATTTTAAGGCTTGCAATTGAATTGTTACAGAAAATAATGCATTTTTGAGAACAAGTTTCTTTTTAATTTCTAAGCCACAACAAACATTTGGTACACGGAAAAGGGAAGAAATATGCCTTTTCATAAATCGTATTGCAACTGAAACATGATTCTCCTTTTCAATATTTCACCACTGTGGAATGTTTTTGTTGCACTCTGGTCTTCAGAATGCCTCATCAGGCACAACTGCCTCCAGATATCTAGCTTGCTCTTTTCAGATAGTCACATTAGGATTTCCTTACTCACACTAAACAGCGTGATAACCAACAGACCCAGTGAAGTCAATGAGACTGGCTGGGGAGTAAAGGTAGTGTTTTACCTGAGCAATAGGAACTAGGACTTATGATAGATAACAGGCTTCATGGAAGTCAGAGAAAACAGTAACAGACACCTGAAGGTACCATAAGAACAAGCTGTCACACTTACAAAGCATCTCATCTAATGACATGTATATTAATTTTCACTTTAAAGGTATGTATTCAAAATCAAATGGAAAAGTGATTCATATAAAAACACAGATCCAGAAATGTACCTCAACAGACTGAACAGAGTGAGAAGCAAGAGAAATCACATTTAAATAAAGATGATTGTAGTATTTCAGAAACATCACACACTGATCTTTGAACATCTCCATGTCTATTAGCTTAGTCTTTTCTTTCAGTGTGTAAACAGACTGCCAGTTTTCCATGCCACAGGAACCAAGTGGTGTCTTCATCAGCTACAAAATAAAGGGGAGTGGGGAAATGAACGAAACATGAATCACAGTACGTGCACAAAAGGATTTTATACAACTCTGTAATGCTGGAAGGAATGAATGTCTGTCTGATCAAAGCTGGTGTGTAAAAAGCTAAATGCTCTTCATTGACACTAAGGCTATGTACACACATTCAAATAACCTGAGAGACTTCTCCCAGGTTTGTTCTCTTTGTAGAAAGTTACCCAGAGCTGCATGTACAGACAATTGAATGCTGAGGCCCTGAAAAGTAGAGCTTGCATTCGGGGGGGAGGGGTGTGCCCAGTGCCCACATCCCAGCATGCTCTGCAGTCTTTTTTAGTTTGCTGAACAACAGATCACAGCAATGCACAGGACAGCCCTGATTAGATAACCCAGACTGCCCGTGGTCAGCTTGTTTTTCCCTGCAGCACAACATGTGGATTGTGAAGGGGAGCATATTCTGGAGTGGGGGGTTTGGGGGAAGGGAAGGAGGAGGCAAGAAACTTTAGTACCATGTTCTCTTCTGTGAAAAACCATGACGTACAGATATTTGCTGTCCTAGGAAAAACCCTCCAAGCAGTGTTTTAACTCTGGTTGTTTCCAAGTTATTTTTCTCCTGGAGTGGCTATTTTTACCCTGGGAGAAAAAAACCTGAACATCTGTACACTCATGGTTTCTCCTGGGAGGGCAGCGACTCTCCCAGGAGAAACTAAATGTCTGTAAGAAGCCAGGAAGAACAACTAAACAGGAAGAGCAACTAAATGACCTTTAATGTAGTAGCTGGAGACAATAGAAGAAGTAACCACCTAAGGCAACTGACTTCAAAACAAGGTTTATAAAAAGCTAAATTGTGTGGGCTTTGGGGTTTCCCTGTGACTCTGTTAAATGCAGTAGCTAAAAAAATGTTTGGTGGTAGCTGTGTCTGAGTCAGGAAAGCAAGAGACACAGTGAACATAGCCTTGAGAGAGATCAGAGAGATCGAGCTCCTTGGTGCCCGGGAATTGCTGCTAAGATAAGACTTGGAAACTATGAACCAGGAAATTGGCTATTGTGTTTCTGCTGTGGTCAGTGGACATAATTTCATACATACACTTTGTACATAAGTACAGCTACGCCCAATAAATACGTTACATGTATCGCAGATGTATCTTCCTTTTGGGTTCTTTCCACTGAGGCCCCAAATATTGGTTTGCCACTTGGGCCAAAGGGGCAAGAGTGTCAAATATGGTAAGGTATCCTGACTTCTGCTTCAAAGGTAGATGAAGTGCCTTCAGAAATGGACATAGCTCTTTGTTCAAATACTAAGAGTGCTTGTTCAATTTTGGTAACTGAGCATACATAATGAAGAGAAGTATTAGTATTAGGTACTATGTTGGCAGCAAGACAAAGGGCAAGACTCCCCGATTAGGTTCTGCAAACTGTAAATTGAAAAAAATGCCAAACAGAGCAGCATGATGGTTTCTTTCTAACAAACGTTGCTTGTACTGCTTCCAATGAGATTCTAAATAATTCAGCAAAAAAGTCAATAAAAAGATGAAGTAGTTTCCAACAGGGCAACGTGAGCATTAGATGTGGAACAGAAAGAGCTGTAAGCAAAGTTCTAGTGCATGCAGTATTACATAGATTTACAAGTCAGTTTAGGCCTTATGAGATATGATGGACTGATGTGCTGTTTTTCATGTAATAAGACTGGCTGACCTGCTCTACCAGGCTTTAAACTAAGCCTGTTGGGGGATGGGGGGACTACTGCCA
>NW_017729022.1:153071178-153081994 GCF_001723915.1 Gavialis gangeticus | reverse complement strand
CCTTCCAGCCCTAATGTCTATGAAATCTATGAAACAGAATTCACAGTGGCAATGTAAACTTCCTCACACTGTCCAGCCACTGTACTTTATCACTGGTTTCTGGGGGTTGTTTAGCAATGCAGATAATGGTCAGATAGGAACTGGACCACCAAGTGATATTAACACAGTGCAAACAGCCTTTATAAGATACTGATTTTCAATCACCACCCAAAGACCTGGATTTAAACCCATATGCTAGAGATGAAAGACGTCATGTATTATTGTTTGTCTTCACAAGCATTCAGTTTTCTATAATTTTCTTAAATTACTACTGTAAGGGGTCAAGAAAACCAACTACATTTCCCCCCACAACCAACTTAAGGGCTTTTTCCATGTGATTTGTAATAAGTCTTTTAAAGTGATACTAGTGCTTCACTAGTTTCTTCAAATATTACCTTGTATTCTGCAGGTTGTCCATATGTAGTAAGAATATATAATTCATCATTTCTGTGCTCAATATGGTAAATAACCCCTTTTGTTCGTTGTTGTACAAGAACAGGTGATTTAAAAGGATGGCTACAGTCAACCAACCAAACTTCAGAGGTAGTCTTGCTGTTACTGTTGATAGTGAGAAAACGCCTATCCTTTGTGCAACATATATCCACAAAAAATCTGCAGACGATGAAAAATAACAGCCAAAAGAATGAGTTTATGATGTATTTTTTACCAAACTGGCAAGATCACCTGCTCAGATAGGTCTGGTAATAAATTACTATCGGGGCATGTAGGGGGAGAGGGAAATTGGTATTTGTCATCCATATACATTTGTACTCTCCATGTACATTTATGGAGAGACCAGAATTTCTACAATTAGAAAAAGAAAGGTAGAATAAGGAAATAAGCTTCCTGCTTGTTGGTTCCTCACTTGCTGTGGACATTGCATCCACTCAGCAAAGATTCCATCGCTCAGACCAGCAGCCTGGCCCTTAAAAGCAGGAGTCAGCAACATTTTCTGGTGGCAGGTAGAACGACCAAGCTTGGGTCTCAAGTGGGCCAGGATTAGCTTCTGGCCACCTCCACTGCTTCTCCCTGCTGCTCGACTGTAACACGACGCAGGTCCACTGAAGCGCCTATCATGAGGCCCAGGTAGAGCCTCTTCCTCTGATGCCTACACTGCCTGACTGTGGCACAACCCAGACAGAGCTCCCTCTCTGCCAAAACCTCCAACATCTGGGTGTGACATGGTGTGAAGAGAGCTCTCCTCTGGCCCCCTGTTGAAGCCAGGGCTCTGCAGGCTCCAGATAAGGCTCATGAGCCATCAATTCCTAACCCCTGTCCTCCAGAAAGCATGGGGTCAGATCAAAAAGTGTGCCAGTTGTTTCACAGAAGTCTGAGGCTAGGATTTTTCATTTATGTTACAAGTCAAGGCAAGCTTCTTAGGGATATTAGACTACAAATCTAAAGGAGTTCTGCGTTGAATATGTGAAAATAACACAAAAATATTTTGTATTGCAGTCTCCCACAAAGGAATTATTTTGCTATGAATTACATTATAACACGAACCTTTACACTCAAGTTTGCTATCTGAGCTACAGTAGTGATAGTGAACTTTACAACTGTCAACAATTTCCTTGTGGGAAAGTGTCTAGTCATGCAACTTGTCCCTTGTGATCCTGCCACTTGACTTAGGGTTTTGTATAACTGGAGGCACCAAATGCCATTGGGAAAAGACTCTCAGTTTTTTCATGGCAGTTCTAGTGTCAGGCATGCTCCCATTAAAAAAAAAGATCTTTATTGAGAAAGTCAGTAAAACAAAACCAAAAATGTATTTATGATGTACTGTATAAAGCCATAACTGTCAGAAAGGCTACATCAACTGTACTAGTTCTGCACATAATTTAGGAGTCATCTTGTCTTTCTAAAATGTTGCTTCAAGGAAGTTCAGTCAACAAGCTGAACCCTGGGAACACTACAGTATATTGATTTTATTGATCTGTTACTTGTAGCAAGAACTGGTTCAAACAGTTTAATACTTTTTAACTGATGTAACAGATGTTCCTAGGAGGGGAACTCAACCCCCAACAACCTGATTTACACTATATGGAATTGTCAGACTTTCATTGAAGAACACCTTGACCTGAGACTGATCTTGACATTTACAAACTCAGATAAACAGTTAGGGCACTTTTACATGTGCTCTGGGTGTGGGGGGGCGGGGGCAAGAGCTGCTCTAATTAAAGCGCCACCATGTTTCCTGTATCAGCATCCCCACACTTAAAAATGGCAGTGGAAGCGCTTGAACTAAAGCTCATTCAACAAGCTTCAGTTCAAGCACCACCGCCACCATTTTTAAGTGCGGGGACGCTGAGACACAAAATACAGGAGGCTGCTAGAATGCAGCAGTTGCCACACTCCAGCAGACTCAGTTAATCGAGTCTGCTCCAACATGCTGGAATTCCAGCGCGTCAGAGCAGCCCCTACGCTCGTGTACAGGTGCCCCTAGGTAATACAGAACAGTTAAATCTAAGGTGATCACCAACCTGGCAAAGTAGAAAGCACGTTCTTTAAGCACAAATTGTAAAAGAAACAGTAAAACCCAAGTTAAAAACACTTTACGTGATTTGGCAGCAAGTTTGGAAAAAATGTGGTATTTCCTTCATTTTTACATATCGATATGATTATTTATTATAACCAACAAATAAGGAAATGCTTATTACGTTTGACTAGAATGATTACCTTGGATCTTGTTCTGTGTAAACTAGCTCAGTATGTTTTGTATCAGTCAAAGTGGTCAGAAACACATTACGGCATATGAGGTTTTCTTGACTGGTATAAAACAGGACATTATTTGTAGCCCATTCTGAAAAACAAGAAACATGCATGTGAACCACCCCACCATATGTGGTGTTACTGATGAATTAATTAAATCTTTTGTCTTTGCCCCAAAGCAAGTTTTAAAGATGATTTGTAAAGAAGCTTGACTTTGAGAATTTAAATGAAATCAATTCACCTAAAAGGCAATAAGTTGCTTCTCAAAACCTTTAAACAGACACCATTCAAGCTGCAGTCTCCCACCCGTGGGGGTACGTGGAGCACCCTGGTGGCTGGGAGACTGCATAAGTTGTGGTCTCCCAGTCACTGCAGCTTGCTTCTTGCTCATGCAGGGGAAGCCCTAGACTGAACTCCCTCTGCACCGGTAATATGGCATGACTGGATCTGATTTGTCATCCTACAATCACACCTCCTGCTATGTACACACAGGAGATGCAATTGTGTAGATGGCACATTAGATCCCATCATGCCCTTACTTGCACATGTAAAGAGGCAAGGACAAAGGCATAGGACTGGGAGGGATCTCTTGCCTCATGAAGTCTACTCTGGCTCCTATCACATGCACCATCTCATGTAGCCTTTTCACAAATTTCTCCAGATACATCCATAAAACCAGTTAGGTTTTTTGTCACTATTATTCTAATTGGAAGGCTGTCCCAAAACATGATTTCTGTGTTGTTTAGGAACATTCTTCCAGTTTCCAGCCTAAACGTAGTTGGGAATAATTTACCAAAATGTGAATACATGGGCGGATCCAGGATTTTATAAAGGGAGGGTAGAAGGGGGGTGCCAGAGCAGCAAGTGGTGCTGCAAGGGAGGTTGCAACCCCCATGCCTACCTTTCCCTCCTCCCTGCAACCAGGATGGGTAGACTATACTGCAGAAGCAACAGCTATTTTTTAAAGCTCCTGTGTCAGATAAGAAACCAACCCCTAACTCTGGGCATCCTCTTCCCTTCCTTAGCAACATATCTTTTCCCATCCCCTTTTCCTCACCTGCCACTGCAATTGTCTTAGGATGGCCTGGGGAGGCAGGGGGAATTCCAAAGCCACCCGCCCTGCTCCAGCCAGGCATCATGGGGAGCTGGGCAGGTTTCCTCTCCCTGAACCTGCTCTTGGACTGGCAGGGAACACCCAGGGGGTCCCAGTAGGAAAGGGAAACTCACCCACTGTTGCTGTTTCCCCTGCCTGAACTTGGCTGCCTGCGCAACTTAGTTGGGGGAGCTCTGGACCTCACCCATCCCTTAGGCCAGAGGCAGCAGGGACAGTGGCAGCAGTGGGTGGAGGATGGAAAGAATGGGAGGGAAGGTGTGTGAACATGGATGAGAAGGGAGGGGGGGAAATTCTTACCTGAATTGAGGACTTAAAAAAATGTCCCTGACTGCTGCTCCTATGGCATGGTCTGAAAGGGTGGGAATAGGGAGGGGGCCATGCCATTGCATCCCTTCTGTATCCACCCAAGTGAATAATCACACAGTACAAAGATAAGACAAACTTTATCAGTTTGATTGTTTTAAGCGCTATTTTTTTTTAAATAAGGGACAGCCGTGTTAAAATCAGTTCCTTTAAGCAGCAATCTATGGAGAAGAATGTTATCATTTTATGGAGTTTACATTGTTTTTACAAACTACTTACCAAAGCTAAACACATTTGGGATAATTCTTTCCATCACAGGTAACTTATCAAGTTTCATAATAATACAGGTTGACTCTTCAGAATTTGAGCTTTTAATGCTGGTAGCCATATACCTTTCATCAGGGGAAATTCTGAGGCGTTGAATGAAGGCATCATGAAAACAAAGATCTTCAGTACTAAGTAAAACTTCAGCACTTCCTTTGTCTAGTACATAAAGGAGTACAGATAACAGACAATGATAAACTAAGAAGTAGCTCAATTACTCACATTCATTTATATTCTGCTACTGGTAACCACAAGCGTCTTTGAGAATTTATTAGCACATAATGTATATTTTAACCTTATAATAAACAGCTCAAAATGTAGAGATAATTTTGCACTCTTCACAGACCAAAAAGAACCTGCAGTTGCTATTTTTAATTTTATTTTTTGGCAGAGGACTGGGTTTCTAGAGAAGAGTCAGACATTTCAAATACAATGTGTGCATTTAGTGGAAAATAGACTCAAAATTAATAAATGCGAACACTTTGGTCTTGTACCAATCAGGGAGTTTCGCTGGAGTGGAGGGCGGGGGTGGTGATGGGTGTTCCAGAAACACAGGGGGATGTGAAATAAGAATTGAGACTTCCCTGATAAACGTAACTTTCACTACTAACGTAATGACTTTTGTTAAATATGTTAAACTAGTATGTATGGAAGGTGTAATACTCTGATTTCAAAATATGAAAATACAGTAGGGATAGGCTGCTATAATTGTTTAGCTATTGCATTTTAAGAGTGAAACTGCAGAATGAAGTGAAGCACACTACTCTCTAGTTCCTTCTAGATATGGGGTTCTGAAACTAATTATTTTTATAATATTTATTGTTAAAGATTTTATCATGGAACATAGCATTTGACCTCTTTTTGTTGTATGTGGGTTTTTTTATTTTTTGTAACTGGAATGGTTAAATTTGAAACTAAGCATCCTGAAATATCAGTGCACGCAGCATTTTTTTTAACACTTATGTCTAAATGGCAGAAGAAATATCTTACCTCCATCAGCTACTGAACGCAATATACAGCCATTTTCTTCAAAGTAAACAAAATTCCCAAATCTAATCTGTTAGGTGCAAAATGGACACATTGCAAATACATTTAATTCACAATTAAATGTTGGACAGTTACTAGGGATCAAAAATATTTTCTAAAAATAATGTTTTTAATGACAGTTATATCCATCATGAGTAGGTATATAGTTTCATGTATAAAAATCTAGTTCAGCATCATATGAAATAATTTTATATTTTACATTTTATATTTTATACGGAAGACAAAAATGTAAGAGAAGTATCCGATACCCTGAAAGTTTGTTAGCCTTATTCAGACAAGCAGAAAGAGGGAATTATGTATAGGATATTAAGCTACAATTTTTTAAGCAAATACAATCGTCCTAATAGAGAAGACATTTACTTGGATTATATAAACAGTAGGCATTCCCCTAATAACAGCTCAAAAGAACACTTGCATAATTAAAGTTATCTAAGCAAGGACTGAACCCTAGTTCTTGAAGTAAACACATACTTACGATGGAGTTTTACCGGTTTAGAAAAGGGATTATATGAAGTGGCTGCCTGAGACAGCAGGGGAAAGGACTTGATGACCCAAATGTTCTCTTCCAGTCCCTTACACATGCATACAAGCAAAATATAAAGCATATGAGTAGTTCCACTGAAATAAATTACAAAAAAAAAAACCACACAAGAAAATAATTTGCCAATTTGGGTTCAATGGGACAACTCCTATGCCTAAAATTGAATTTGTATGCAAATGTTTTAAGGACCAGAGCCCAAGCTCTAATCCTATGAACACTTCCTCAGGAAGTCAAATTGATTTCAATGAATCTACTTAGTTTAGGCAAATTAAACATGTATAAGTGGGATCATGGTCTAACAGACCAAAGGTCTTCCAGATGATAGCACTTTCATTAGTATGTGGAATTGAATCCCCACAATTCATTTCCTTCCTTTTAATGAATAGCTGAAAGCACTTATGTATTATCATACACTTCCCTGACATGGTTGTCAGAAAGTCAGCTTAACTTTATTTTGTTTGTTACTTCAGGCTTCCCTTGCTTTATGAGGGTTTTGCATGTGCAAATTTGCTATGTGATGACCCTTTTATACCAAAAATCGTTAAATGCGAAGTAAATTCACTCTTACGTGATTGGTATGGTGAAAGCACGCAGCCAGCTGCTTTCTGCAGTGCATTGTGGGAGTGACGCGCACCAAAATATAGTCTCCTGTGTGGATCAGTGCCCCTCGCTCGTCGTCTGCGACACGTTTCTGTAGTTGCCATCCCCATTATGATAGTGCCCTGTGCTTGTGTGTACTGTCTGCTGCTGGTGAGTACCAAAATTGTCTTGTAAAAGTGGTAGAAATGGATCTGGGGATCAGTACAGTCAAGGTCTTGGAACATATCCCTATTTGTTCCATTGTAAAATGGGTTTCCTTTATGCGGATTCCAGTTACGCGCTGTCTTCCAGGAATGTGTGTACAGCATAAAGTGAGGGAAACTTGTAATAACAATTATTGTTTGTGATGGCTTACCTAGAGAGCAACCACAGCTGTGATACCCAATAGACATATGCCAGACTATTTTGAAATAGTCTGTAGTGATCTAAGTATTTAATAAACATGACTGTACAAACAACTTAAAAACAAGAACAACAGAATTTCACAACAGGACTAGTTTTATCCAGTTATTTACTTATTTGTACCAAACCACAATACATTTTTAGTATTCTTTTTGCCACTCACCATTGGGCGGTCTTGATTGAATGTATACTTGTCATAGAATACTTCTAATTTCTGTTTGATCCTTTCTGCCACACCCTTATATCTTGCTGAAATTACTTTCCAGTTTTTCTGCTCTGATTTTAGAAGATCCTGGTATGAATATAGTAACAGCTGTGATTTAAAATTTGAAAACTAACTGGATTTTCTCATTTGCCATTGTCACTTGGCTTCGTTTATGGAGCATAACACCAACCATAGCTGAGTACAGACTGACTGTTGGTAATTAGTTTCCCACAAAGAGGAAAGTCTTCATTTGCACAGTGCATGATAAAAAGTAAAATAGGGCAGAAGCTGCCATTAAAAAAACCAAAGAAGTGTTTGCAAATGGCCTTTAAAAACAGTCAGTTTAGAGGAAAAAACATGTTATCTATTATGTGCTACATAAGTAGTCTTTATGTTTTAATGTGACAGAAAGAGAAGTGTTCTCTATTTTCAGTCTATTATACGCAACTGTGTAAATCAGTTCCCTTATATAAGTAGCTACTTGGGCTTTTACTCTACAGTCTGATTTGTATAAGCTGAAAAGAGTGGCAGCAGACTCAATCGTGGGACTTAGCATTTCTTAGGTCCCCTGTGCTATACGTGTGTGTAGTGGGGAGTTTTGTGGGGGAGGGTGTCTTTTTCATACAGCAGTTAGAGATGACATTTTTAATAAATAGGAAAATGCATTTCTTTGTACAACTAGAAAAATTGGCAGGGGAACAAAAGGATCTGAAACTACTTTACATCATTTCTTTGAAATTGAGTGTGTAACTGCAAATAATAATATGCATACAAGCAAGCCACCCTCTGTGGCCTGGGAAATCTTCCATGCCAAAGCAATAGAAAGAAGCAAAATTATCCAACGTGCTACTGACCAGTACTCGCTCTCAATACTCACCTCATTTTGTTATGTTTTGCGTCATCTATACAAAGCTTAAATCGGTGGTTCTCAACATTTTTAGACTCAAGGCACCCCTTGATAGACTTGAGACACCCCTAGGAAAACACCAGCTCCTACTTTTCACTTGCTTTTTGATTACAGAAAAATAATCTAGTCATTCTTCTGTTGCAAAGAACTCAGAATGATCCCAACAAATCAGAATGCTTTTAAGACGATGGATTCCTATTTGAAATCTCTGGGATTATCTTGAGATTCATGCTTGTACATCTCAGTGCTCACATTGCCCGGCGCCCTGCAGAAAAGGATCTCTATGCACCTCAGCATACAGTAGCAGCCTGGATGAGAATCAGAGACTGAGGAAACCAGGATGGAGATTCCTTGCCCACCCGCTGCCTTCTGGCTCTCTGCAGGTCTAGCCTGCTGCCTTTTTCTGGAGGAAGCCTGGATTTCAGAAAAAAGCCACAGCACCAAAACTGACACAGGGGCCAGCTGAGATGAAAATGGCGCAGAAGCTGCCAGGCTGAACACCATAATTCATCTGTCAGGATATCTTGAGACCCCAAGCCTATTCCCCTGTGTCAAGGCCTTCATGCTTGGGATTCCCAACCTGGGTGCTGCAGCACCCTGGGCCACTTTGCAATCCTCTCAAGGGTGCTGTGTCCTGGTAGCACTCCAAGGTGATTCACAAGCAAACCCCAATGGGGCTCGGAAGTGCTCAATGCCTTCAGGCCAGTCAGGGCCACTTGAGCTCTTTGCCATGAAAGCCATGCTGGTGATTTTTCCATGGGCAAGGCTAGGTGGGAAGGAAGCAGTGCTGCCAGGAGTACAATAATTATCATATTTGTACAATAATTTCAACCTTTTAAAATGTATGATCAATAATAATGACAGTGTTCAAAATGTACGGTATTTTTTGAGGCAGCTAACTGATGCAGCATATGTAAAACCCAAGTTGCTCTCAGGGAGTCTTAACTGACTTTTGGGTTTTGTTTTGTTTTAATAATATATTTCGTGATCCAGGTCGAATTAACCAAATCAGTTCTAAACCCTATCAACTGAGCACAGCTCAGGCTCATTCAAGTCCATGTGGGGCCTCAGATACTTTCAAATCCATTGGCAGGCATCCCATGTGCAGGCCCAAGCCCGGAGGTCCTGTAGTTCGGGTGCCCCTAATACCACTTGATCTTAGCCAAAGACTTTTGGGTTGGCTGTCAGCACTTCCTTATGACTGCTTCCCCAAAACAAAGAACTGCTTCAATTTTGATGACCCAGTTGTCACTCACTCACTGGAAACTTACTGTCAACTGAGCAAAGCTCAACCATTTGAGTCCATGTGATGCTACCACCAGTGACAAGCATCAGTCTCAGGCTTCAGAAACTCTCAAATCCGTTGGCAGCAAGCCCAGAGGTCTCGTGCTTTGGATCCAGTCCTGTAGCAACAAAGTTTGGCGCCCAGGGCAAAGCCTGCAGCAGCAGCCAGCCCTTGCCCTGTGCACAAATCCAGGGGGCACCCCTGCCCCCATGCTTGCCCGGGAGTGCACACAATGGCGGAAGCTGCCCTTCCCCTGCCTCTGCCCCAAAAAGGCTCGCAGCTCCATCCCCACGCTCCTTGACGCCCCTTTTGCTACCGCACTGTTCAGATCCCCCAACACCACTCGATCTGAGCCAACGAGTTATAGTGAGCAACATAAAATAAACCAGAAGACTGGTCTGCCTACTTATTTGCACTGTTCTTCTTTGCATTGTTTCCCCCAGCGCACTAGTTTTTCAACAAATACGATCATTTCGAGCTTGCAACACCAGTATTTCCTATTGAGGACCTGGCAACTGCAAAAAAAAAAAAAAAAGACCTGGCCTGCTTCTCCAGGGGACGGCCGGCACCCCGGCACGCCCCCACGACGGGGCCCGTCCTCTGCGGGGCAAGAGACACCCAATACCAGTGGGAGCTGCCTTTTTCCAAGGGGGCCTGAATCCGAGACCCCCGGCTCCGCTCCGCCACGCCCGCTCCGTACCTGGCGGCGGAGCCCCGCGCAGTGGATGCGGCAGGGGAGGACGGCCAGAGGCAGCTGCACGCGCAGCACGCGGAGCAGGGGCCGCAGCATGGCACACGCGCCTCCCCACCCCCCGGGTTCTGCCCGGCGAAGTCACTGGCAACGTCACTGCAAGCGAACCGGGCTGCCCTCAGTTAAGATGGCAGCCTAAAGCTGTTTCTCCCGCCCCCCCGCCCGTAGTCAAGATGGCGGCACTCTCGCGCACGCGGGGGACGTTCCTCGGAAGCTGAGCGCTCCTCCGCCATCTTGAATAGGGGCAAATCCTCTGCATAACAACCTACTGCCTTTTTTTTTGTTTTTTGGTAAAGGTGGTGATGTCTGGGGCAGTCTGGAAAAATCGTGCCCCGCCCCCACATCCTTTTTTAAAGTTACTTTAACTTCAAGAGGAAAAACGCCAGCTCTTATGGTCACGGTTCCCTCGCCCAGATGGAAAACGGGGGGAGGATGGAACGGCTTGCCCTTAACAAAGATGGCTACCGGCTCGCCCGCGGCCCTTGTGCCCACCTGCGGGCTCGGCATGACGGAGGCTACAGCTCCCGCCCGCGCCCGCGCCCGCTGGGAGCTGCTGAGCCAGGTACGGGGGGGGCAGCGCCGGGTCCCG
>NW_017729022.1:153064595-153070722 GCF_001723915.1 Gavialis gangeticus | reverse complement strand
CTGCCTCTCGTGCCGCTCCCTCCTGCCCCGCCCAAGCGACTGCCCGGGTGCCCTGCTCGGGTTGTGGGGACCGAGCCGCGGCTGCCGGGAGTTCAAGGCAGCCCGCCGGCACGTGGCTTTTAGGTGAGGGCTGTGCTGTCGCAGCTCCCATGTGGGGCTCGCCAGGGGGAGCTGCGCGCATAAAGACGCCTGCCCTCTTCCCTGCCCAGCTCCCAAATACTAAGCCCTATTGCGTGGGGCTCTGGGGCCAGGGCAGAGCTGGGCTGTGCCCCCTTCCCCTTCTTGGGGCCGGGCCGTGCTGTGGCATCTGCCCATGGGGCTCCCCAGCTGGGAGCGGTGGCCGGAAAGACGATGTCCTCCCCCCTGCCAGCTGGCCAAGCACCGAGCCCACATCTCTTAAAGCGAGGCTGCGCCTCCTTCCTCTGGCAGGACAGGGTTGGGTCTGGGTCATACCCCTTCCCTCCTGTGGGGCCGGGCCCTCCTCTTCCCCACAGGGCCAGGCCATGCCCCTTTCCTCTCACTTAGTTGGCAGGGGTGAAACCCCTGTGCCCTCCTGCAGGGCTGGGCTCAGGCAGGGCTGCCCCCACCCCCGCGTGGCTGGGCAGTGGCCGTCATGCTGAGCCAGGGCCCGGGCTTGGACTGAAACCACCATCTGGCCCGCCAGGCAAAAAGGTCTGTGCCATTATAACTGTTTTCTCCAAGGGGACCTCGGCAATGAGGCAACGCAGCTGCAATGTTCAGCTCTTTGTCAGGTGGTGAGGAAAACCTCTGAAATCGGAGTAGGAAAATTGAAACATCGCTTGGGCTAGATATAAGGATCTGGTGGAAATGATTCCCTTCAGTCTTCTTTCCTTCAGACTCTTTTTCTCCTCTGACCTTCCTAGACTTCAGGTGAATGAGATCTTAAGTTGTATGCTGAACCTTACTCAGTGAAATCCTTCTTCATCAGTACTGGAAATCTTGATTGTTAAACACTTGTAGCAATAGTCTCCCTTGTTCTGAAAGACATCCCCAGTGAGTGGGTTTCCGTATGGTTCTGCATTGGTGGAGGGGGGTTGCCCTTGCAGAGTAGCATGCAGGATCTGGGTATTAGGCACTGACATTACTGTGCCAGTGAGGGACAGCCACTCAAAAAGTAGGTATCAGTGCCTTTTGTTTGAGACTCGAGAGGTGCATCCAGACGTGCGTGGACATTTGGTTCCCTGGGGACAAGTAGTGTGCCGCCACTCCTTGTCCCCCAGGAATGCCCATACCACAAGTGCTTTGGCACGCAGCAAATTACCCTGGATGGGGTAGGGGTGCTGGCCCCAGCAGCCTTACCTGGGGTCTTGGGGGCCTCCTGGGGCTGCAGCTGGTGAGATTCTGCTGCACAGAGCCTGGCTGGCAGTGGAGCACGACTTTGGGCAGGCCAGCTCCACTTTTCAGCAGCGCACACTGGCTGTGTGTCCATTGCTCTGTTTTTTTCCCCTCATGTTTTTGCAGTGCCGCATACTGCATGGCCATGCTTGTCTGGATGTGCCTGGGGAGAGCAAGATGTGTTATGCATGTTTAGGAAGAGTTTTGCAGACACCTTTGACCTTCAGTGGCTTTTAAATTTTTTTTTTAAAGCTCTAGGTCCAGAAGGCTTGTAACTATTTGAGAGTAAGGGAATATGAGCTGTTTTATTTTTGTAAAATATTTTGTAAAAGTGTTTCTAGTTCTCATGGGGGAAGCGGGGCGGGAAGGGAGGGAGAATACAAACTCTAATCATTGCTGTGCCTGTTTCTCTCCTCGCACCTGATGAAGAATGCCTTGCATTTGAAAACTTGTCTAACTTTGTCCTAACTATGCAGTGGTCCAATAAAAGATATCATTCCCCAAATCCTGAACTCTGAAGCATCACTAGTATATCCAGAAATCTCAAAAACCAGCTGACAAATAAAAAAAAAAAAAAAACTGCTCTGAAATGTATTTTTTAAAAAAGAAAAAAAATCTCATGTTTTTTTAAGCCAATTGTGATTTTGGGGGATGTGACTTTTTTTAATGCCTAGTTTGGCATTGCTTTTTAATGAAGCCTCATATCAGCTATACCAGGGTCATCAAACATACAGGCTGTGAACACAAGGATTTTTTTCTCCGTTCAACATGAATTGAGTGTGGGACTGCTCCATCAGGGAGCTTTAACAGAGCAGTGGTGTCCCCAGCAGATCTGGGTGCAAGGAGAGCCCCAGAACTGCTTTTGACCTGTTCCTGCCTTGCACTGCAAGGAGCAGCTGCATGGGGAGCCTGGTTCAGCCAGAAGTGGTGCCATGTAGGTTCCCCCTTTCAGCATCTGCTCTGTGTTCATTTGGGATTTGAGTACTGGTCTTGGGCAGGCAGATGCTGTGACACTGGAGCCAGAGCCGCTGCCTGTGTTCTGCTGGGGCCAGGGTTGTCTGTATGGCAGGGAGATTATGCGGTACATGTTGAGGGGGGTATGCAGCTGGGGAAGTGTGGAAGAGATGGCGTGGTGCCAGGGGAAAGTGCAAGGGACACTGCACAGCAGCAGGAAAGTTGCTGTGGCTTTGTCTCTGGCCCCTCCCTGGGCCTGTGGCCAGTGCAGTTGCCACCACCCCCAAACTGGGGCTGGGCCTGTTGCTGCTGCCAGTTTCTGGCTGGACAGGGGCCAGAGCCACTGCATATAGTAATTGGCAGTTGTGAGGAGGACAGGTGGCATGGGGGCAAGCATCAGTGGGAGGGGCAGGGCCTGCTTTCCCCACTGTAGCAGTGGAGGGGGGACAGACAAATTTAAGACGAATCTGTAGTAATTAGACTCTAGACCTGGAAAATTATGGTATTTACCCAAATTCAAGACTATTCTGAATTCAAGACAACCCCCAATAATAAGATTCTACACATTCTATACAGTTATAACAAATGTATAATTTTCCATGTTTAGAATCTAATTATTGATGTTAGGAATGTAAATATCGTTTAAAAACATATTTGTTTGACCTCCTCTAATTATATTGATTAAACAGTTAACCCATAACACAGCAGTTCGGACATAGCCGCTGCTGGGAGCTGCTCCTGGCGCCCTTTGACTAGGGGGAGAATGCAAGTCCATCCAGACAACAGGGCCCATGTGAAGTCCTGTGCTGGGAGGGAGGGAGCACCTCTGAATTTGCTTAATTGATGAGTCGTCATTAGGCTGTTCCCTGTTTTCCTGTTAGGTGAGGGGTCCTAGTTCCCCTCGCCCCTCCTCCTGCCTGCCGTTTCCTTCTGATTTCTGACTGGGCACTGGGTGGCTTCCCTTTCCCCCTTCCCTATCTGTCTCTGCCCTCCCGAAGTTAAAGGATAACTAGTAAGCTAACCAGCTATCGCTACAGTTAGCAGTTAAAAGATCAATTGTTTAGTCTTTCACATCCCAAATGTGAAGTCACCTTGGATTCCGATAAATATAATAAATACTTTTTAAAGCATTACATACCTAAATATTAAACACCTTCAAATATTAAACTTTCTGGAGTTTTGGTTGCAGTTCTGACTGAAAAATCCCCATCCTAGGAGGGTGCTACCATACCCAGTTAGGGGAGAAGGGGAAGGAAGGAGTTTCCTTCTGGATGGCCAGGAGAAACTTTGTCATTGGTTGTCACTGTGGAGGTCGCACTGCTCACTGTTCACGGGTTGCTGCCATTGCTTTGGGGATCACTGCCTTTTAGGACGGTCACTTAACAGTTGCCACTGCTCAGGCTGCTGCCTCTCCGCTGTTTTGGGGAGCACCACTGAGGTCTCAACAGCCAGTGCCACTCTAAGCACTACTGTGGTCTCCACTGCCCTTTTTTGTGCTAGGAGTTGCTGCTGAATGCACCCCCTCTGGAGATTTCAGTTACTGATCTCGCTAATAAGATGGCTCCAGCTGTCTGTTACTAGCAAGGGTTTTACCAGCTCAGAGAAAATATCCTCAACAAGGGACTCCACTCTGGAGTCTCTCCAGGCTCTCACCATTTAAAATAAATAAATAACATTCAGGTCACCCCACTGTTGGTCTCTGCTCAGGTCACAGTGAGTGCCAACCTCCCTGTGACCCCCCATATGACTGTCTCTTTCAGGCTATGTGCGCTTTCCATATGAAAACTGGAGGACATTATAGTGACACAAAGATCTGGCTAGTGACATAAAGATTTGTCTCCCTTCTTGTTGTCTTGCATTTAATTTTTTAAGGCACAAATCTGGGATTAGGCACAAATAAGCCCTTAACCTTTTGAACCTGCATATTGAATGTGGGTATGCAAATTTCAGAACACTTGCAATAGATCACATGACCAACTATATAAACAGGGTTTCATATAAAAACTATATTGTAGTTTATGTTGTGTGCGAGTGTATAAAATACACATACCAGAATAATATATAACATAGTTATTATACATGATCTACATCTATACTTTTCAGTTTATTGATAATATTAATTTTAGTTTTATGCCTTCTCTTTTGGAATATATATATATTCCAAGTATATTTTTTTACCTGAGGGGGACTGATGATTCATTGAATAAATCTGCTCCAAGAGGCTTATTTAGTTTAGCTTTAAAAAAAATAAGCGCACACATGAACTGAAATCAAAAACAAACTCTAAGAAGTTTGCTCTTCCCATTCAACTGGATTCAGCAAAAATCTTCAGTATCCATTCATTTGACATAAATGGTTGGAAGAAATGTACTAGGAAGAAAATCAAATTTGCCTTTCTGACCTTTTTTGACTTGAATTATAGAAGATGACTGTGTGTAGTGCACACTGAAATGTTGTCTTTTATTTCTTCTAAATACACCTATGTTTCTGACAGGACAATAATGGAATTAATGAAGAACGCCATTGAACTCAATAGCTACATATTTGTGGTGGCTTGCTGTTGAAAAGCAAGTGGGGAAGGTGTATTTTTCCACTGTAATCTGTATCTCTCTCTCTGATAATTTTTTCCCCTGCAGATTTCTTATATTTTCATCTTCTTTATTAGTTTCTCTGTAACTACATAGTACATATAGTTTTACATGGTGCAGTGAACAAAGATCAATTTAACCTTACTGGTATATCTGGAGTAAAAATCAGTTTTGCTCTTTTTAGCAATAATATTCCAATGCATCTTGGTATTCGGGGTTGTAGGGGGAGGGCAGCTTTCCTTATGGTCTACTTTAAAAAGGCTCGGTCAGAATACTTATAATTAATTTTAAAATGCTTTTCACACTGCTGAGAATTACTTCCATGGGAGCTTGAAATTAATTCTGTGGTGTGGTTTGTGAAATTTTTTTAAAAGAATTTGCTTTCATTTAGTACATGAACATACTGTTTTCCCAGAGTATGATTGTTCAAGCGTGGTCATGCACACTGCATTTAATTTAAAAAGCAACCTTTTTTTATTTTATTTGGGACTTTAAACATAACCTCTGAAACTATGGACAGATCCAGGATTTTCTAAAGCGGGGTGTGGGAGCAGTGATTGATGCTGCAGAGGAGGCTGCACCCTCCTCCCAGCTTTCCTCCCACCACTGAGATGGGCAGACCATGCCATGAAAACAGCAGCTGGGTACTTTTTAAAAATCCCTGAATCAGGAAAAACTCCCTCTTCCTCTCCTCACCTTGCTCTTGGCACCCTCTCCCCTCAATGCTCAATGGCATCTCCTCCCTCCCTCTCATTTCCCCCATTGCTGTCTGCTACTGCTGCTGTCCCATCTGCCCAGGGGGCAGGGCGAGCTCCAGAACTGTTCCTGTCCTGCTCCACCTGGGCTGTGTAGGGAGCCAGGCTCAGCTAGGGATAGCTGCGTGGGTGGGTTCCTCTTCCCTGAAACTGCTTCTAGGCCGGTGGGGAACACCTTGGGGAAACTGAGCAGGGAGAAGAAATATACTTGCTGTTACCCCTGCCATTTAGCCTGGCTCCCCACCCAGTCCAGTTGAAGTGAGGCAGGAGTGGCTCTGGAACTCCCTGCCTCAGCTCCCCAAAAAACTGAAGACAGAAGAGACAGTGGCAGTGATAGATCAATGGGAGAGGAGGAAAGGGGAGATATCTGATGGCAAGGTCAAAGGTGTCTGATAGTAAGCAGGGTGTCGAATTTTGCTTCTTTCTTGGTAAGATGTTTTCTGTTGCACAGAGAGGGGGTCGATGGAATGTTTC
>NW_017729022.1:153058681-153059595 GCF_001723915.1 Gavialis gangeticus | reverse complement strand
AAGGGGGAGATATCTGATGGCAAGGTCAAAGGTGTCTGATAGTAAGCAGGGTGTCGAATTTTGCTTCTTTCTTGGTAAGATGTTTTCTGTTGCACAGAGAGGGGGTCGATGGAATGTTTCTTCTGGCTAAGGCAGTTCTGTTGTGTAGAGTTTAGTTAGCAGATATGGATATTCAGCTCAAACCAAAGGCTGGGCCAGGGGTGGTATTCTCCAAGTTTCTGGGTGTTGAAGTTTTGCTTCTTTTTTGTAAAAAATTATCACGTTTTCATGTCAAAACGGCTAATTATGATGTCTTGCATGTTTCAGGAATATAGGTTTTAGCTGTGTTGTTCTACAGAAACAGTGACACACATGAAATGTATTACTGAAACCGTTCTACCATGGAGTGATTTAAATAAAAATGGCATATTATGACAGCTATTTTCAGCCAAATTTTAATGGCATAGATACTTTTTCTGGCAATCAGGTAGTCTAGGCTATCATTATGGATCAGTTTTTCTTTTTGTTACCTCTCTGTTTCCTTTGGGTAATAGTTACTGTAAGGTTAGTCTCTTACACTGAAGAGTAAGATATCTTGCATTTACTGTGGGGAGGAGGGTGAACTGTTACAGTGCAGTTGCTGACTCTATATAAGTTCACACCCTAACATACTTCATAGTAACATGACTGACTATTGTTCATTTACTGTGACATTCATAGATTCATAGATTCATAGATTAAGGGTCGGAAGGGACCTAGTAGATCTTCTAGCCCGACCCCCCGCCAGGGCGGGAGAACAACAAAAACCCCAAAAAGAGAAATGGGACTCAAACGAGTCCAGCTAGGTGGGCATCCAGCCTCTTCTTAAAGACCCCCAGGGTAGGGGCCAGCACCACTTCCCTTGGAAGTTGGTTCCAGCTCCTAGCCGCCCTAAC
>NW_017729022.1:153056461-153057757 GCF_001723915.1 Gavialis gangeticus | reverse complement strand
TAACAGCTCGCCTACAGGCCCGAGCTGAGTAGGTATACTCCTCTTTGGAGATTTCACCCCCCTTCCACCGGGCGTACGCCGCCTTTTTGGCGAGCAGGCAGTCCCGGACGCCCTTGTTGAGCCAGGGGGGCTTACGGACACTCCTGCCCCCCTTGCTTCTTGTCGGGATGGACACCCCTTGGGCCGTGAGTATCGTTTCCTTAAGGAACGTCCACTCGTCCTGGACACCGAGTTCCTCTGCCCTCAAGGACCCCAGTGCCTCTCCCACTAATCTCCTCATCTCAACAAAGTTGGCCCTCCTGAAGTCTAGGGCTACCGCCTTGCTGCGGGCCCTTGACACCCTACGCTGGATGGCGAATTCCAGCAAGCGATGATCACTATTGCCCACATATTGTGATAGCTCTATAGAAACACATTCATTTAGAATAGTAACATATGATAAGTTAATAAGCTTTGAAAACTTAGAAGAGTGTTTTCAACCTTTTTATAATATTCTCAGAATTAGTTTTGGGTAAGTTTTGTCACCTATATTTTATACCAGGGGTAGGCAATGTTTTTTGGCCAGAGTGCTGAAAAACATCACAATGCCTACCTTGGAAGGTGCTGGAGTGTCAGTATGCCAGAAAAACAAAATGAGGGCAGGGAGTATGTGGCAGGCTCTCTGGCTGTCAGCAGCTACCCCTGGCTCCGGTCAGCTGCAGCCAGGAGCTACAAACAGCTGCGCCAGGCTCCGGAGCCCTAGCATCAGCTCTGTAGCGGTGTGTGCATGTGCATGTGCGCCTTGGAGCGGGCAGTGGGGGAGGGGCCTAAGGCAGTGCAACCCTGGTCTCTCCCTGGCTCCTGGCACAGAGCTGGTGACTGGGCTCTGGAGCCTGGTGCAGCTGTTTGTAGCTAGCCTGGGCTCTGGGCAGCTGCAGCAAGCAGCAGGCAGGCTGCAAACAGCTGTGCCAGGCTCCACAGCTCCGGCATCAGCTTCAGGCATGCGCAGTTGATTTTATTGCGTGAGGCTTCCCCCAGTGCCACATCAGTGCCGGGAGCTGCACGTGCTTCATGGGAAGCCCTACGTGATAGAGAATCATAGAATCAATGAGTCGGAAGGGACCTAGAGAGATCATCTAGTCCGACCCCCTGCCATGGGCAGGAAGGAGCACTGGGGGTGGCAGGGGTCATAAGACCCCAGCCAGGTGCCTATCCAGTCTCCTCTTGAAGATTTCCAGGGAAGGTGAGAGCACCACCTCTCTGGGAAGCCTATTCCAGGCTCTGGCCACCCTTACAGTGAAGTAGTTCTTCCTAATA
>NW_017729022.1:153048724-153055729 GCF_001723915.1 Gavialis gangeticus | reverse complement strand
AGGTGTAGGTCCTGTACGCACATCAGGAACCTTCGTGAGTGGCTAGACCTGGCCGACTGCTCCTCCCAGTTGATGTCAGGGTAATTCATATCCCCTATGACCACAACATCCTTTGCACGCACGGCCTCCCCAAGCTGCCTGGAGAATTCCAGATCCAGCTCTTCCTCCTGATGTGGTGGCCTGTAGTAAACCCCTACCACCAGATCCCTCTCCCCCTGCCCTCCTTGAAGTTTGACCCACAGGGTCTCAGTTAAGCCTTCCTCTGGTCCCATTTGGAAGGTAGAACTGGTATACTGTTCCCTAACATAAAGCGCAAGCCCCCCACCTTTTTTCCCCTTCCTATCTCTTCTAAACAACCTATAGCCCTCTATGTCTACTACCCAGTCAAAAGTTTCATCCCACCATGTCTCCACTAGGCCAACCAGGTCGATTTTACTACTTGCAAGCAGGAGAGCAAGCTCCTCCTGCTTGTTCCCCATGCTTCTTACATTAGTGAAGAGACACCTTAATCCCCCTGTGGGAGCCCTGGGCACCCCCCACTTCCTGAGAGACAGCTGGTCCCTTGGTATATACCTGAGCTCTTACCTGGGCAGGTCCTACACCTGGTTGAGTTATCTCTTGCTCCTGTGGATCCCCATCCCCTGACAAACTTAGTTTGAAGCCCGCCGGAGGAGGTCAACTAGCCTGTAAGAAAACAGGTTGAGGTAGAGGTTGACCGGACTGGCTGTGATCCTTGCCACCAGGTGTTTTGGCACCCAAAACACTGAATCTGAAATGAAACAGAAGGCTCCGAAACATCTCCAAAATGAAATGGAACCATCTGAAATGTTTTCAGAAATATTTTGGATGTTTTGGAGACGCCCCCTGGGAATAGTCTGACACAGCCCCTCAGCCCTCCTTTTAAAGTGGCAGGAGGCTGGGCCTGGGCGGGGGATGGGGCAGGGCAGGGCAGCCATGGGGGTTTCTCCCGCAGCTCCTTTAGCTGTGTCTGCCTCTCCCCGGGTGCCTTGCCCGGCCCCAGCCTCCCAGCACTTCAAAAACAACCCCCCCCCCCAAAACAAAACACACAAAAAAAGCCCTGCACTCACCAGTTGTAGCAGTGGTGATCAGGACCTCTGGAAGCTCATGGCAGAGCCCCCCCATGCAGTGGGGGGCAGCAGGGATCACCCCCCCCGCTTGGCACCCACGTGGCAGCTCTCACATCAAATGGGTACAGTGTGGCTCAGCATGGTACCATGTGCTGTTTGGAAGCTGGGGTGGCTCCACCTGTCAGCTGGAGCCTGGTACCACTCAGTCCCAGTGGCTCCAGGTCCCAGACAGTGCACAGCGTGCTGCTCAGCCGTGCTGCACCCACGCCATGGGGAAGCTGCCGTATGGGTCCCAGGTGGAGGGGGGGCAATCTGCTGCCCACCAGTGCCTCATGCTGTGCAGGGGGACTCTGCCATGAGCCCTCAGAGGCCCTGATCACTGCTATAGCTGGTGAGTGTGGGGCTTTTTTTTTAAATCGGGGCCAGCCCGCCATTTTTTGGGGCCCCCTGCAAGAAATAGTTTTGGGGCCCCCTGCCCCAAAGAAGCCAGTGGTGGTTCCGGTCGCATTGGCCCCAGTCCTGGTTGCCTCCCGGCCCCAGCAGCCTCCCTGCCACACCACCAGCCCTGGCTGCCTCCTGGCTGCACCAGTGCTGGCGATGCCAGCCTTGGCCGTTTTGCAGCTCTGGCACCTGCCAGTGTTTGTGTAGTAAAAACTGCACTGGCCCTGGCTGCCTCTCCACCCCAGCCCTGGCCATGCACTGGCCAGAGCCAGGGCCTGGAGCAGGGCCAGCCTTGGCTGCACAGCTGGGCTGGAGGGGATGGAGCCTCTGGGATCCTTGTGCCCACCCTGCCCCATGACATCCCCAGGAATAGCCTGGCAGCTCCTCCAGAGGCATGGTGCCAGGCAGCCAAAGGTGGGGAGGGCAGTTGGCCCCCTGATCTTTGCACGGGCAGGGGTGGGCCACAGCTGTGAGCTGGGCTCAGCCTCTGCTCTGTGTCTCCGCACCTTACCACCGCTGCTTCGAAAGCGGCGGGTACTGCCATGTGCGTCCCACTGCTGGGCAGGCCAGAACGTGAGGCACATGGCGGCGCCCACCTCTTTCAGAGTGGCAGTGGTGAGCCGCTGGGCTCTGACTGTTCCACGACCTGGCTGGGCCAGGCCCCAGTCACGGTGAGTGGGGCCTGGGCCGGGTCGTGGAACAGTCCCCACAGTGCAGGAGGGAGTGGGCCAGGGGCAGGGGTGAATGATTCGCCCTTCTCCTACCCCACTGTCTCCTGCACTGTGGGGGTCTCGATCTGCCCTCCCCGCAAGCGCATGGAAATAAACAAAAAAAAAACCAGATTAAAGAAACTTACCTGCCTGTGACTGCGAGTGTGCAGGGTAGCTCAGCATGCCTGCACCTTCCCTCCCAGCTGTAGGACCCCACGGCCAGGCTGCCCTAAAGCAATGCCTGCTGCTGCCCTGTGTTTGGGGGGCCAAGCCCCATTAGCCCCCCACTTCTGCTGCCTGTGTGCAGGAGGGCCCTTAGCTGCAGGGCCCCCTGCAGCCGCAGGTTTTGCAGTATAGGACAGGCTGGCCCTGATGAAAATGTTACTCATTCTTTCTTTTCATTCTAGAGCCAGTGCTATTTGCAGCCTAACTACTGCAAAAGATTCCAGAATTACCTTTTTGTTAAATGAGTCTGCATTTGGACATTTTTTATGAGCCACATACTTGATCTTTAATACTTTTTGTTTTTATTGTTAAAGGTTCTGAAGAAAAAGCAGCTGAAGAATGCAAATCTTCAACAAGTATCTGTTAGAAGGTTTGCATCATTCAATCTCTTTTCAAGAGGACGAGACAGCAAAAGGATTACAGAAGAGGAGACCGAGACTTGGGTTCAGTACAAAAGCATCTTTTACCCTGAGTATAGTATCTACTTAAGGTAACCTTCATTCCAGTTTTAAGATTCTTCAAGTACCTTTCAGTTCTTGCACTTGTTACTAATTCCAGTGTTTGTGTAGTTGGGGCTTTGTGAGTGTGTCAAGGCATTTTTAGTAGTGTATCATATTAAGTAGCCTCTCTGGATCTCATTTTGTTGCCAGAGGCATAAAGCTTCAATAAAATAAGGATGGTTGAGCACAGAGTAGGATGCAAATCTAAGAAAGCGTTTAATTTTTCCATTAGTTCTTTGTTGTGTCATTAAGTTTCTCCTAACGTAAACAGGATATAATAAAACTGAGTAAAATGATTTAAAGCATTTAGTGCTATAAGACTATTTACAAATAATCCTAAAAAAGCTAATTGTGGTGCCATTATGTTTAGTTTTCTTTCATATATATATTTGTCAGCCAAGCAGTTGTGACATCCTTCAGGAAGGGTATGTTCTGTGTAGTTGCATAGGTATAAGTATACTACCTCTGACATAAGAGCTCTATATTATAAGCAACACTAAAAATTACCATTATGCAACCTGCATTCTTAGCAGTGCTATAAGGAATTTTCAAAGCTGTAAACTTCTGTATGTAGTTTTTATCTTCTCTTCACACAACCCTGCCTTATCCTCCCCTTTCCTAGTTTGATTTTTTTTTTTGTGTACGCATCTTTAACTTGTGCTTGCCTCAACAGGCACCAATGAAAGAGTAACTTAACCATCCCTGAATTAATGCTTGTTCTAAAGCCTCTAATTAGACCTGCTGAGGGTGTAGGATTTTGTGTTCCCTGCACAGAAGAGAATATTCTGAAGAGCCTGAGTCATTGAAATTATAAAGCTGATTTCTGTTTGACTTGAACCTTTAAATTGAAGTCACTCTTGGGGACTAGGATTACACAAACAACTGACCTTCATTAACTATGACATTTTGCTAGGTTACAAAAAAATGCCTGCTGGTCATCCTAAATTGGCAGTTTAGGTATAAAGCCAAATACCAAATTACTTTAAGTCTTATAGGTTTGAACCCAAAGGGAATACAGAATTTTTGTTAATCTTCCATTTTTATATTCAGTGATGCAGTATGGCATCAAAATAAGTCATTCTTATTGAAAAGATTATTTTTCTAGTGTTAATGTAATCAGAGAAAATGCAATATTTATCCTGCATGCAGACCTTTCCAGTGAACCATTAAGGTGTACTAGAGACTGAGCCTTAACACAGCCTCTCTCTGTTTCTTTGCCTGCTACCACCAGTTTGATTAAACTGAATGTTGTTATTATCTTCTAAACTTTTGCTAATTACAGATGTGAGCTTTAAGTCAACTATCAAGCCCACATCAAGTTCTTGCCAGTGCCTAACACTATTATTGAATTATTAGACTAGGCCTACCCTCAGATTTGATATTTGTATACTTATGTTTATAACTGTTCCTGTACCAGGGTACTTGGTATTGAGTAAATGTTATTTTTTCATTAATAAAATACCTTGTTTCATGTTAAGAGAATTGTGTCACTTGAAATCATATCCTGTAAGTGAATATTTTTTCCCCTATATTAATTACACTTTATGAGAAGGGAAAACATCATAGAACCGTAGTTTACTTATATTTCATCTTTTGCATGCCTTTCATGTTGGCCAGGGAAAATCACCATACTTTGTTTATTACTGGAGAAGGCTCTCTGTTGGGCTTCAACCTCTTATGAAAATTATTCCAGTAAATTGAACTCAGCGTTAGGGTTGTATTCTGGACTTTGACAGATGTTATGCTTTTCTGGGTAATGCTACGTGATCCATACCAGAAATGACTTATTCCTAGGTTGAAAAAACACTTTGATCATTAAAACGTTTTGCCTTTAGATTGAACCAAATGGCATCGAGTAGTTTGTACTTGGTTCTGAAAGAGAGAGGAGGTAAAAGGGAATCCTTAAACTTGGTGTGTACTTTTTCCAAGAAGAAATTGCAAATCCCTCCTGAGAAATGCAGCTTAAATTAATGTCTGGTAAGCAATGTTGCCTCCCTCCTATTTTGAGAGAGAACTTTTATTGAAAAGGGTAAGTAATGTGAGACTTGTGGGCCCAGTTGGTTAGCCATGACACCTTTTAAAGCAGCTAACCATATCTGTATGCCTTGAATTAGTCTTTATGGAACTAAACACTTGCTTCTTTTTTTCTCTTTCCCCTAGTTTGAATGATTAAAGTACTCAGTTGTCCCCACACCTCTCTCATTGGTAATGTAGAGAGGCTTTATTGCACTTTTTATTTAATCCCTGCACTCTTAAATAGGAGAGCTCCGTTATGCTACTATTTACAGGAATAAAGTAATGCTGTGACCCTGTTTAAAATTCAACTTAAACCACTTTTGGATTTTCATCCATACATGTTTTCCCCAAGCACACTAGGCTCTTTCTGGGAAAGACCATTGCTTGTCTAGGATAGTAAAAGGACTGTCAGCTATTATCTTGACAGGACTAAGTACTTTAGAAAGTTCATAAGGTTGTTTGTAGCTTTTGGCAAGACGTCTAAAGGCCAAGCTATATCAGTTCAAGGGCTATCATAATGGATCAAATTGTATATTCAGATATGCTATGACCTAGCTGGAATTGCTGTACTAGCGGGACTGGAAGACCATTCTAATAACAGAGTGGTAGCTTCAGCAGGATCTACATGTCACCTGCACACTGTTGAGATTCATCTAACAGGAGTTTTTCATAACTATAAATGTATTCTTGAAATACTGAAGACAAATTAGAGGCTTTTGTGGGGGGGAGTAGAGCTTAAATAGCTTCTTTCAACAAGTACAATTTCTTTGCTTTTCTCATGTGAATCATCACTGCTAGAAATTATTCTAATAAGCTATATGTGTGGAGGCCACCTGGTTTCCAGCTATCCAGGGGTAAATATGCACAATATAGTGATTGATGCTTAGGTCCTTGAGGAGCCAAAGTGTTAAAACCAGAGTAAAATTAACATGTGTTTGTTTTTATCCAACCCTGCAGTAGCCCTCACCCCATGACTAAATTCTCATTGAGTTTCCTGTTCTCCCTCACTGCATTCTTACCTACTGCTAATTTTCTTACTTAATTAGAATCATAGAAATTGAGGGCTGGAAGGGGCCTTGAAAGATCATCGAGTTCAACCCCGCTACTCTGGGCAGGAATACTGCTGAGATCAAATGATCCCAGCAAGGTATCTGTCCAGTCTCCTCTTGAAGACTTCCAAGGTTGGGAACTGCACCACCTGCTTGGGAAGTCTATTCCAGAAGTCTGATTAGCAGAAGCTACTGTGGTTAATGTCAGATATTCTGTGGAACTAAGAATCACCTTGTATAGCTGATAACGCTGTCTGTTAGCAAGGGCAGAAGTGAGGGCTCTGTGTCCCCATGTCCTGCAGGAGCTGGGATTCACATACCCCATTCAGAAGCAGGCACCCCTGCTCTACTCCTGTCTCCTGAGCTCTTCAAGTGTCCCCGCCTCCCCATTAAGCTATGTGCTGCTGCAGGAGCTATTCTGGGCTGACGGAGGAAGCAAAACCAGCAGCACTGAAAAGCTTGCTTATGTCTTTTATAATTGCTATTTGTGTTTTATTTTTTGTTTTGTTTTGGTTTGTAATTTTGGGGTTCCAGGATAAAAGCCAAGAATAATTTATTCAGTCTTGAATATCATTCACATTTATACTTATCTAACAATGTTAGTTATAATAATCCATTACAATTTTTGCAATTTAACTGTTTTGTAATACTGTATTTACCTGAATCCAAAATGACCCTGAATTTAAGACAACCCCCAATAATTGGATTCTATACATGGAAAACTATAATTAAAATTTTCCACATGTAGAATCTAATTATTAGAGGTTTGTCTTTTAAAGTTGTCCCTACTTCTGTGCCAGGGAAAGCGGGGGGGGGGAAGCAAGGGATAAGACCCTTCCCCCAGTATAACTCCTGCTCCTTGCTCTGCTTGCTGGTCCCTCCCTGCCCTCTGACTGTGCCCACTGCCTCTCTCCTTGTTATATGCTCTCTGCTGCCCAGGACCCTCTTCCCCTTTCCACAAAGTCTCCTTAAGATC
>NW_017729022.1:153038291-153043724 GCF_001723915.1 Gavialis gangeticus | reverse complement strand
GCTGCCTGTCCCCCCATGCCTGTGCCTGGCACCTGCCTCCTGTTCTCCCCAGTGCATGCCTCCCAGCCTTGTGCTCCTCTTGCCACTTACATGCTGCAGCAGCTCTGCTCTAGCTCCGGGACAGTCAGCAGCAGCAGTGGGTCTAGCCCTGCCTGGCCAGGCAAAAGCAGTAGCAGTAGCTCCAGGGCCAGAGCAGAAGGTAAGTGGTGGGAACAGGGGAAGAGGTGGCACGGTTTCCCTTGCTCTCTCCTGCTGCCACACACATGTGCCTCTTTCCCCACTACACAGTCTCCCATGTGCTCTTACAGCCATATGCCCCCTACCTCCCAAACCGCAGAAGCTACCACAGCTCAAGGCAGGCAGTAGCTCAGCTCAGGTGTTCCAAGGACCTGGTCCAGCAAACATTTTTGTACCAAGAAATAGATCATCACACAAACTTAGTCTGAGTTTGAGAAAGCAATGCTAGATTGCTAGCCAAGGGAAACACTGTTGTGAATTCCATGAACAACTTGGAGTAAAATGACTACCACATCATGGGATTCTGCACAAAAAAAGATATCATAATACCTGAGGTTGGAAATGCTAATTATAATCCATCATGCTTACCTGGATTCTGGTGTCTAAGAGCAAAGCTTAAATTATGTAATTCTGGATCGTTGTGGTCAGTTTTAGTAGAAGTGACCCCTGCTTTATGAAACTGCTTTCTATCTCCCTTCCCTCTCTCTTTCCTATCTTCTGCTTCCCACTACACATTTTCTCTTCATAGTGAGAACATTTTTTTTAGGAGCTTTAAGTAGCCATATTTCAAAGCCAGGGCTTATATAGCACAACATACTTAGAAATACCTGTGCTATTTTGGTGAATTCTTTATTCTGTTTGATGTTTGATAATTTTCCTTTCAGAATGAACAGTAGATTATTGTGTTTGGAATAAAATTGTATTATTTTAAGCTACTGTTTACAGGTATTTAACATTTTGGAAGATTATCTTTAGCATTGGAATTACTCATGTTCTTGGTGCAAAGGTGTGCATGTGGTGGTGGTAGTGCGTAAGACTTTTTTTTAAAATAGATTTTGGGGTTTGAGTAAAATTACATTTTTCTGCATTGTTGCTACTCCAGAGCCATTTTTACCACCGGTGTACCTTTTCTTCCTAATATCTTAGCATTTTTATATTGGAGTTTATTTATCCTTGTGGCATCTAATTTTCTTTGAAAACAATAGATTATCAGAGCAAGCTCCTTTATGATGTCTTCAGGTTTTCTTTCCTCCTTTGTTATAGGAAGTTTTATTGGGGAATGTGAAGGAGTATATTTTTCATTGTGGTTATGGAGTTCCCACATCATAACCTTAAAGTGGCCTGTATTAGTACATGTATGAACATTGTTAAGTTTCCCTCAGATTAGTGCATTGTATCTGGGTTTCCTGGGTTCTAATCTGGATTGTTTCAATCAGAAGAATGCATTTTCACAGAGGAAGAGGCTTTCTCTGTTGCTGGAAACTGGTTCTATTCATGGCTTTTATTAGGGTTGAGGCATTATTGACTGTAAACTACTCTGGTCTTCTTGGTCTGTGTCAAACAGTACCCCAATGTTCTGCACTAATTTAAATCCTCTCTACCCTCCTGTGCTCTCCCATTTTGCCTCTTGTGGAAAAATTAGGATGGAAGTCAAGTGTTGATGATGATTTTTCTTCCTAATAAAATAGAAAAAAATATTGTCGCATTAATTTTGTATTTACTGGCTGTTTTTTGCAGTTTTTTATTTTCCTCTCCTTTTTTGGTGTTTCACTGCACTAGCTTTCCTGGTAATTTTTTATCCTGCATTAATAATATATTTTGTATTATTAATATATAGTAACAAAGGTTGCATCTAAAATATATTGTCTGTTTAATATTGTACTTCTAAATCCACTTACTCTTTGAGGCAGGAAGATTTGTTTTACATCTTACTTGTCAAGATGCCCTAGATGCCATGGTTTCTATTTTTTAGGCAAAAAAATTATCTTTTTATTACTAAATTTAACAAAATTGACTTTTCTACTTTTACAAATTATGGAATTGCTATACAATTGCAAGCTTGGTTTAACAAATTAAAGAAAATAAGAATTACTTTTCTGGCAAAATGATTTATATTGTTCTGTAATTTGCCACTGTAAATACTAAAATGCAAAACTGAAAAGAACAGTCCCAACTACTTACAGTAAGTGATACGTAGTTTGCAAATGATAATCCTCCTGAGTTTGATCAAGCCTATTTGTTGACAGCCTGATATTCAACAAATTGTATCTGATCATTTGGCAGTTATGCAAACTACAGATAAAAATCATTCTTTCCACCTTCCCATTCCTCTCTTTTGTTTCCAGAATTATAACATCATGGATCTTTCACGTCAACCACATGTTAACTGATTTTTTCCTTCTTATGGTATTATATCAGCATATCACTTGTCAGTAGTTTTACTTAACTTTCTTTATACTTTGTTTTGTATATCTGAAAGATATTATTTGTATTGTTTTTTCTTAGAGGACATACGCATAGAGAAAATAAAGCACTTTTTGTTTTGATTGCATATTATTAGGGTGTTGATCATCTTTATTTTATCAGTCTCTATCAATGCATGCCATGTGCCTTCATTGTTTACTGACTTGTCAATGTATATTTAAAATGTAGCAGATTTAATGTTCTGAGCCATGTGGTTCAAGGATAATTTTCAGTTTTTGCTAAATGTTTAAAATACTTTCTTCCCTCATTGTGAATGTCCAAAAATATATTATTTATAGTCTTCAGCAAGGATATTGGTTTAGTTTACATCAGAGGAAAATTGTTGGGAAAAAGTAATAAATTAAAAAAAGTTTATAAGCTCCCTTTTCCCCATGAATCTGTGTAATTTCTCCAGAGATACTGTTTACCTTGAGGATTTTAGATTGTACTAGTTGTTTACTTTAACTCTACCAAATTAATTATTTTGAATTGAAATGTGTCCACACTGGCCTGCTAAGCTGGCTGATAATACTTCCCATGTTAGTCACTGTTCGGCTAGGGACAGATGTTCAAAAAGCCTGGGCCTGAATTGATTCAATCTTTGCAGGTTAATCCAACCTGGCTAGGCTGAATTGGTTTGAAACCAGATAGACATTCTCTCTGGACTAAGGAAATTCAGGCATATGCCTGCAGTGGCTCAGGCTAGAAGTTGGGGGGCGCTACAGCTGCCCTCCCTTCTCTTCTGCAAGGAGCTGAGCTGAGGAGGGTGCAGCTAGGCCCGGTAGGACTTTCTCATTAAGGAGGGCTGCCTGCATGGTCCCAGGCTTTTCCCCGCTGCCTGTTCAAGGTGCAGAAGTGTTGCCAGCCCCCCAGACCCTGGCTAGCACTTTGAGGCAAGGGGGGAGGGGGGCGTAGTGCATGCATCTGTTGATGATATGGAGCTTTTCAATCTCCCTCGTTGCTTCATCATACTGTCTGCAGCAAACTGACAGGCAAGCAAGCCAGCTGAGGGCTGATAATGATAACAGTCTTTATCACCCGACTGGCAAAACAATGGCCTCTTTCCATTACTTCAGACTTCTTAAACAGTTTACTGGCTGTCCTCTTGATTAGCTCCAAACAGCCCTAAGCAGTCACTATTCTGTCTGCCTACCCCAGTGAAATTGGACACACACACACACACACACACACACACACACACACACACACACACACACACACACACACTATGGGCAAACACATGCCCATCATTGGCAAAGATCTTGTGAGGGAACACCTTGAGAAGCTGGACATCCACAAATCAGCTGGCCTGGATGGAATGCACCCAAGAGTGCTAAAAGAACTGGTGGACATCATAGCACGGTCAATGGCAAAGATAGTTGAGAACTCATGGCACTTGGGTGAGGTTCCGAAGGATTGGAAGAGGTTCAGTGTGGTGCCTGTCTTCAAGAAGGGGAGGAAGGGAGATCCAGGAAACTACAGGCTAATCAGTTTGATCTCAGTCCCTGGAAAGATATAGGAAAAAATCATCAATGAAACAATTAACAAAAGGTTAGTGAAATGCAACATTCTGAAAGACAGCCAACATGGCTTCATTACGGGTAGGTCTTGTCTGACCAACCTCATTTCCCTCTATGACCAGGTGACACATCACGTGGACAAAGGAGAAGACGTTGATATCATCTATTTGGACGTCAAAAAAGACTTTGACTTGGTCTCCCATGAAGTCCCCGTGGTTAAATTGGGGAACTGTGGCCTCAACAACCTCATGGTCCAATGGCTGGGTAACTGGCTGTATGGTCAGACCCAGAGAGTGATGGTCAATGGAACTGTGTCAACATGGCACATGCTGATCCGTGGTATCCCCAGGGCTCTGTACTTGGACCAGTACTCTTTAACATATTTAAAAAAGATCTGGATTCAGGTGTCAGAAGTGGACCGGCTAAATTCGCTGATGACACCAAACTATGGGGAAGTGTGGTCACACTAAAGGATAGACTGGTGATTCAAGCCAACCTGGACACGCTTGCACAGAGGGCAAATCAAAACCTGGTGGCATTCAACACTGAGAAATGCAAGGTGCTCCAACTTGGGGGGAAAATAATCCACATTATACTTATAGGCTTGGCAGTGCTATACTAGCTAGCACCATAACTGAAAGGTATTTGCGGCTCATGATTAACCACAAGATGAACGTAAGCCACCAATACGATGCAGCAACCGGCAAAGCAGATAAAACCCTGGCTTGCATCTATTGATGTATCTCAGGCAAGACCCAGGAAGTCATCTTCCCGCTGTACTCAGCCTTAGTGAGGCTGCAACTGGAGTACTGCATCCAGTTCTGGGCTCCACACATTAGGAAGGATGTGGAGAAGCTTAAGAGAGTCCAGAGGAGAGCCACGCACATGATCAGATGGCAAGAGAGGCATGTGTCTCTTCAGACTGGAGAAACGAAGGCCTGGAGGGGACTTGATGGCAGCCTATAAGTACATAAGGGGTGTGCACCAGGAACTGGGAGAACATCTGTTCACCAGGGCACCCCAAGGAAAGACAAGTTCTATCAGTCACAAACTCCTGGAAGATCTTTTTAAGCTGGACATAAGAAAAATCTCCTTTACTGTTCAAGTCCTCGGAGTCTGGAATAGACTCCCCCCAGAAGTGGTGTAAGCACCTACTCTGGACACCTTTAAAAACCACTTGGTTGCTTATTTTACTGGGATGTTTTGACCCCAGCAGACTTCCTGCACTTGGGCAGGGGGCTGGACCTGATGATCTTGCGAGGTCCCTTCCAGCCCTAATGTCTCTAAAATTAGTTAGCATACCACATGCCTAGTGTCTGTGGGGCTGGGGTCCCTGCTGTGGGATATGGGAGGGAGGCGGGGGGATTTCCTGCTTGAGCAGTGTGTGTGTGTGTGTGTGGGGGGTCTGTGATTGTGTGCACAGACATAGACA
>NW_017729022.1:153032268-153037944 GCF_001723915.1 Gavialis gangeticus | reverse complement strand
GGACAGGGCAGGGGGAAGCCAGGCAGACCGTGCTGTTTCTGCAGTCTCTGCTGGAGCCTTACACAGCATTAGCTTGCATACCATATGCTTGCTATGGTCCATGCTGTGACAGAGGGGAGGAAGGGATCCCTTCTTAGGCAGTGAGTGGTGAGGAGGTAGGGGAGTCAGCAGACCCTGCTGTGCCTGCAAGTCTGCTGGAGCTCTGGCCAGGGAGCAGAGGGAAGGGGCAGCCCCACTGTGGAGCAGAGCCCTGTCCAGCCCAGAGAGCATGCCAGGATACTGGGGGAATCTGGTTTTACTTAAACCAGGAAGGGGTCTGGGACAGACATTGCATAAACTGGTTTGACCCAAACCAATTAAGTCTGATACTACATTCAACTAGGTTTATCTCAAACTGGTTTCAGCCATTTTGAAATTCGTTTATGTGTACCTGTCCTGTTACAGGTTTAAACCAGTTTCTGATCACTGAAACTGGTTTATGTGTAATGTCTGTCCCTATCCACAATGTATTTTGAATTAAAGCAAATAATATTCTGGGTATATATTCCGTGGTGTGATGTTCTGCTGCCTGGCAGTATGCATTCTGGAATTTTTCTTGCAATGTACTGTGGGATGCCTACCAAAAACTACAGGAATTTTTGACTGTTAGTCAAACTAACACATTTCTTTTGATTCCTTTCCTGGTAGCAGCATTTTAAAACTATTTGGAGGTAGCACTGAGAACAGCATAATCATGACAGTCATTAACCTGTAAAGCATGATGCATGTATTGGCAGTTGTGCAATCAGATGAGTTAGGGTCAGTGGTTTCTGTGGACTTTGAATACAATGGCATGATGGCTATAAGTGAAAGTGGAGCAGGAGACAAAGTTATTTGTTAATTCTACAGAGTATGTATATGAAGCAGCACATAGTGGAGTGTTGTTGCTGTGCTTGGTCAATTAGCGGTGACTGATGGATGGGACAGCAAAGTAAAGATTGCCAGAAGTAGTTGCATAACTTCAGAATGTGGAAGACTACTTTTCTAGAGATCCAGGTAGAATCTGAAGCTGCCTGAAAGAGTGGGGAAGTATGTGACCATTACCATCTGGAAGCTTGCTACCCCCATTGCACCCAGCCAGTGACTAACTGGGTTGTTGTTGGTAGGTCAAATGTCAAGGCTATTGTGGTGGTTTTATCCTCTTTGGAGAAGCTTAGATTCTTGCTGTCATTCTGAGAGATCCAAATTGCCCTCTGCTTCTGCAGCTTCTGAAGCGTTTCACTGAACACTTGGACAAGAGAGAAAGCAGCTGTTTAATTATACTTTGAGTAGCTGGAGAATGACAGCAGAGTGTATGTTTGGAAAACTTAAAGTAAGGTAGAGGTCCTTCCATAACAATTACCATCACTATTAAGTGGCTTGTGTGATAAGTGTTTGCTATGCTTTGCACAATGTCCTTGAAAGTAAGGGAGAGAGCCTCACTCCTGGTGGGAGGAGGGAGAGGTGTTCTGAATGGCATGGACAGCCAGAGAGGATGCCTTTGCCTTAAATGGTCAGGAACAGTATACTGTGACGAAGGAAATGACTGCAGTATCTCATGATTTTAGGTATAGATACTGCAGAAAGTAAGTTAAGTACTGGAAATGGTAGGGGGTCCTAAGTCCTCAGCTGGCCCTTTGTGCAGTGTTTCAGTTGATGTGTACCAAAAAAACCCTGAGTTAAAAAAAACACATTAGGCTGAATAAGAAAAGCCAACAAAATGTATTAGGATCTTAAAAATAGAGCTGTGGTATGCCCAATGTGTTAAATGTTTGCATGCTTTTGTAGAAGTTCTTAAAACTGTCCTTTCATCTCCTAACGCATGGGAAGGGCCTGCAATTTTGGTCGAATGCAGGTCCTGCTATAGTGTATTCACCATTTTGTGTGGGACCGGGCTGAAGTTGGGATGCTGTACTTGTCTTTATAACAACACATCTGTTTTCTTCCTCATTTCATGCCTTGTAGTCTTTGTCCAGGACTCTGCACTCCCTTTTGAGTCTATGGGATTGCTCAACCTCTTCTTCGCTTTGCCTTCATGCTTCTCTGGGATGCAGGCACTAGTTCCTTAAGCATCCTCTCTCCCATTTTCCTTGTTTCTCTTGGACATTTGCCAACTTTTCGTTGGATGGTAAATTTCCTTATGTTGTGGATTTGGGTTCTAAAGAAACTTGGAACAAGCTCAAGAACTTATTGTCCTGATACTAGTCTCAGTGCCAGCAATTATGAAATCTTGCTTTTCTTTCCTTGCAATTTTGGAAATTTGTTTATAGCTGCTTTTCCTCACTTTGAGTTTCAGTTTATGATGAAATGTATTGCTACTGTATGGGAGATCCCTGTATCAGTGAGTATAGGGTGGGTAGGTAAGGTGGGGTGCAGGCAACAGAGAGGCAGTTTAGTAATGGAATATGTACTTCTTCAGGTTGTCCATATGTTGTAGGATGTTCCACAGAGGTGAATCACAAGGAAATAGAGAGAGGGGGGTTGTTAAAAAATGCGCTGGGCTAACCAGGAAGATAGGTAACCAGCCCCTCGATGGAACTTTGGGAAGGCAAATTGACAGAAATACTGAAGGCTGACCAGGAAAGGAGCAAACCAGTTATAGAGGATCCATCAGAAACCAATGTTGATCAAGGCTACAATACTTTTACAAACTGCCAAACTGAAATAGCCGAACTCCATGTAACTAGAGGCTATAGAAGCCATTATGTGCCATGCTGGGACAAGCAGGGCAAACAGCTCTTTAACATCACCAAGTAATGCAATGCCCCTGTAACTATAAAAAGAACTACAGAACAGCTGGCTACCACATTGAACAATATAAAAAAGGAAGGAGGACTCACTACCATAGAAGAATTGAGTATGACCCACTTGAGCAGACAAGCATGGTACATCATTAACTGCCTTACAGGCAAAGGCATCAGAAAATGACATTGCCCTGTGTCAGCAAATTCCATCACGAAAATACTGTGCAACAACAAGTATAGTGGGGTTGGCAGTTATTTTGGCTGGAGTGCAACTTAATGAATTTCCCTTCCCTTCCTCTAGAATCTGGCTGGAGCTGTAGTTTGCCAGAAGCCCCAAAACTCAGCTGTGGACCCAGATGCGGACTTCCGCCACAGTGGGCAGGCAGTGATGTCAGCTGTGGGTGCAGCCAGCAGGTTCCATAGCCCCAACATGGAATCTGCTGGTGGTGTCACAGCTGACACTGCTGCCCGCCTGGCATGGCAAAAGCTCCTGCCTGGGTCCACAGCTAACACTGCTGGCAGGTTCCAGTTTGGGGATCCAGGTGGGAGCTTCCACTGTGCTAGGAGGGTGGCAATGTCAGCTGTGGACACTGCTGGCAGGTTCTGTGTTGGGGCTCCCAAACCCTCCAGCAGTATCCACAGCTGATGCCACTGTCTGCCTGCTGTGGCGAAAACACTGCCCAGGTCCACTGCTGATGCCAGAGTGTCAAGGTCTGATGTTGCTGGGTGGAAGCATTCCCGCCCACTCACCATGTGGTGGCCAGAGAAGAGAGAGCCAGAGGAAAGGGGAGGGGCCAGATCCAATGAGTTGGTGGCCACGTACTTGAAGGCTGGATCAAATCTGTTGGTGGGCTGGATCCAGCCCATGGCCTGTATTTTGCCCACCTCTGAAATACAATAACCGAAGCAAGCAACACATAGACATTATTAGACACCTCACTTGTGAACAACTTAAATTACCCATCGTCAACCTTAATTTAACCATTCCCATCTCTGACCGCTATTAAAGTGATCAAGACTAGGCTAGATATCAGGAGGCGCTATTTCACAGTCAGGGCGGCTAGGATCTGGAACCAACTTCCAAGTGAAGTGGTGCTGGCTCCTACCCTGGGGGTCTTTAAGAGATGAACACCTTGCTGGGGTCATTTGACCCCAGTAATCTTTCCTGCCCTGGCAGGGGGTCGGACTAGATGATCTACTCAGGTCCCTTCCGACCCTAGAAACCATGAAACTATAAGACTGAAAAGGCTGCTGGACCAGATAAGATATTCCCAGAATTCATTACCAAGCTTCAAATGGCTTCAGAAACTCATGTATAAATGTTTGGAAAGTAATAGACTTCCAAAAATCTGGAGAAAAGCTGACGTTATTGCTATCCCAATAAACCACTAGAGGAGCCAAAGAGCTACCAACCCATCTGTTGCAGAGCACTCAGGTGCCCTGCACCTGAGAGCAGAAAACAGCTCAGGAGAGACCCCTAGTGGCAAGAAGGGGGGGGCCCAGCTGCCAGTTACCAGGGCATCTGGAGTAGCAGGTGCTGGTTGCCAGGACAACTGCTGGGGGTCCAGCTGACAGGAAGAGGCAGGGCCTGGCCCATATAAGCCCAGGCGTGAGGCCAGGAGGGCAGTTCCCCTCTGGCGTCCAAGGGAGGAGGAGCTCAGCCAGTGCAAACAGAGGGGAGAACCCTGACTCTGTGAGAAGCCCCTGGTCGCTGCTGGGGGTTGGAGTGTTTTCCCGGTAGGGATTGAATGCTGTTTGGCTGGGCAGTCGAGCTTTTTATGTTATAGCCCAGGGGCTTTGTGTTTTTGTGTTCTCTGTTTTAACCGGAGGACCGGGTGAGGCTATTAGGGGTTGGAGGAGGCCTTATAGGGGCTCCACGGTAGTGTGGAGACCCTGGCACCAGAGAGGGCGCAGCATTTGGGGTGCATTGACCCCAGCCCCAGAGCAGGGGGGCTGCGAGAAGCCCCAAGGAGGTAAAGGAGAGGGCCAAATCACAGCAGGGCCCAGGTCGAAACCACGTTGGTACCATCTGCGAGGCTTGGGCTGCAGTGTAGGGGAGGAAAAAAACCCGCAGATAGCGCCCCCTGGCACCGGGGCGCATAAAGTAGGCAGCCTCTTGCTAATTACATCAATTAATTAATCAATTAAGATCAAGGCATGGCAGGAGAGTAAGCAGGTGGTTGGCCCATAACAGGAGGGCGGAGTCACAAGTAGAAAGGCTCCAGTAGCAATACTCCTGTCACACCATCTCACTACTCTGTGTTATATACAAACTCACAGAGTGCATAGTTCTGAACAGAATAGAGAGATCAGCATTGATCCTCAGGTCCCAAAGAACAAATTGGCTTTTGGAAAAAGTGGTGTACCACTGACCAAGTTACATTACTTACATCTGACATAGAAAACAGATTTGAAATGTGGCTGAAAACAGGCATAATCTTTATTGATCTTATAGTTGCCTATGATACTGTATGGCACCAAGGCCTCAAATATAAACTACACCGAGGGTAGACAGTTATTTGGGCTTGAGAGCCACATTGGGAGTTTTGATGAGGTGTCATGGGCCGGATCAACACTCTTCTTACCCCCCCCCGCACCACAACAACTCTCCAAAACTCCCTATGGGGCTGTCTGTGGCAGGGAGCTGTGTTTGGGGGTGGGAAGTGCGGATGAGACTGGGATCATGGATCTGGCGCATGGGGTAGTGACAGCTCTGGGCTGGGGCCTGGGCCTGCTCCCTACATGCCTCTGCCTTATGTGAGGGGGTGTGGGGTGTGTGTGGGGGGTGTGGCGGGTGCAGAGATCCCACCTCACGTGGTGGCAGAGGTGGGATACGAATACCCAGCTGTGTTCCTGAGGTGGGATCTCTGCACCCGCCACACGTGGTGGAACCGGTGGGATCCGAATAACCCTG
>NW_017729022.1:153021644-153031436 GCF_001723915.1 Gavialis gangeticus | reverse complement strand
AGTACCCGTAGGACTATTAGGCCTGTGTTTCCCCGAGGATACAGGGCCGAGATAGTCCACTCTGGGGGTGGTGGCGGCACGTTACCCCCAGACTAGCGAGTGTGCTCCGGGAGAGGGGTCGGCCGGACATAAGGCGCCCCTAGGGAGGCATTCGGAGCCTGGAAGGTGGTGGGGTGCAGGGAGGTGGGCGGCTCGACGCAGGAGCGCCCCCTGCTGGCCTGCCTCACGTGGTGGAAACAGTGGAGGGATATGAATACCCAGCTGTGTTCCTGAGGTGGGATCTCTGCAGCTGCCACAGGGGGCATGTGTGTGTGTATGCAGGAGGGGCTGCCTGGCCACTAGGTCCTGGGAGCCTCCCGTGGGTGAGGGGAGAAAGGGTGGGGGAGGGTGAAGGGCATGCGCAGCAGAGCTCACTTGGGCGGTGTGGTCCTTGCTGCCCCCATGACACTCTGCATGGGGCTGAAGCCTGCCCACTTGGTCTGGGGCAGCCTGCCCTGCGCTCCTGCCAGTACCTGCGGCCTGGCTGGGTGGTGTTCTGCTTCCCTCTCCTCCAGCCACAGCTCCTGCTCCTGATTTTGCCTGTGCTATGAAACACTGTTACACATCCATGGTACTAAAAGATTACCAGAACATAATCAACCCAGAGTTTAATGTGGAATATGACTCGCACAGTTCAACTTAACTAACATCAAAATTTTATTAATACAGTAAATGTTATCTTAAGAACTTCTGCATAGAGAGAGAGAAAAACACTTAATCCAATGTTCTCACCCAATCCCAGATTTTACTGTACTTTACAGAAAAGATGGCCAGTCAGTTCCTGAAAGTAGAGAATGGTCATCTGTGGGTATGACTGTTTTTCAGTCCAGATGTTGTTGGACAACAACACACACCCAACTTCCTTGTTGTCCCCCCTTTTATGCTTTTTCTTTAACTTTATTTCTTTGATGACTCTTCATTTCCAGGTACTGTTGATTGGTTTCCCTGTGATCATCATACTGTTCATATTTTTATCCTGTCAGCATCTTCCTTTGTTCCTGTAAACTCATCACATGCACACATCTTAATTTCGTCTTTTACTCGTGTCTTAATTTGGGCATGCTGAACTCCTAATTTGGTCTGTCCATCAACTCCGTAAATTCCAAGGGCTCTGCAATTGAGCACTGTCCAAGTCATCCCCTCATCACTTTTCATTAACATATCCAATCATGTCATCCCTTTGATTTAGTCAGCTTGTGCCAAGTTAAGTTAATTTGAGCTAGTAACAAGGCCTACACTTCACATGCCTATGTTGATAATGCTGGAACATAAGCTGCCTGTGAAAGTGAACTCAAGGCTAGTTGATAATGCAGACACAAGCAAAATGAAAAGTTCAAATAATAATGAGGCTATGCAAAAGCTTAAGCAATGGTTAAATAAGGCTGAATATAAAAGAAGAGTTTAAATAATACTATAATTCACCACTCAAGCAGGCACAACTGAAGCTAAATGTGATGAGTTACCCCAGTAGCACTGGTGGCTGGGTTCATCTGGGTGGCTCCTGCCCCAGCACACAGGGCTCCAGCTCCTGGGAAGGCAGCCGGGAGCTGAAGCTGGAGCCCTGTGTGCTGGAGGAGTTGCCCAGTTGAAGCTGTTCACTTGCCTGGCCAGAATAGAATAGTACAGCACAGCAGGAGTGGCTTCTAGTGGGTTGTTTCCGTTGTGGCTGAAGCCAGCTGGGTGCTGCTCTGCACGCCTTACCTCCAGTAGCAGCTCCTCCTCCCATTCCTGTCACATTGCACTGTTCCCAGTAGGCATGTGGGGCTGTGGCTTGAGCTCCAGCTCCCTTCCACTTGAAGCCGGGTGCTGGAGCCAGAGCCCCACGAACTGGGGCAGGAGCTGCTCAGCTGAAGCTGCTTGCATGGCATGGCAGGAGCAAGATCAGGAACAGGAGCTGCTGCCGGAGGCAGGGGCTCAAAGCAGCACTGGCTGCAGCTGCATGAGGAACAGCCCTCCAGAAGCTGTACATGTTGGCCAGGGCTGGGTTGTGGGCGCCAGTGGGAGCCTAGTGCAGGCTGCCCTGGTGTGACGAAGCGGGGCTTGGCCCCATGTGGAGCACCATGGGGGCAGCTGTGGGCCAGATCCAGTCACCTAGTAGACCAGATCCAGCCACCTGGTGGACCAGATCCAGCCCACAGGCCATATTTTGCCCACCCCTGAACTACACTCTATGATACCTGATGGCAAGCTATGCACTTTCATCATGAACACTATCTCCAGCAGATTATTTAAACTCACTACTAGCCAAAGAGAAAAAAGCAGAGTATAAACTCTGAAGAATGGAGTCCCCCCAGGATCAATGCTAGCACACATGCATTAAAAAATATTGATCTCAGGCTTTGTTCATACAGTATCTAAGCAATACATGTACACTGACCATGTCACCATAGTAGCCCAAGGTATTGACATGACAGAACTGGAACAGATATTGAATACTGACATGGAACTCGTTGCTATCTCCACAAGTACTGCTTAAAGATGAGCATAAATCAATCTCATCACTTTTCTACCCTGGACAATTGTTGAGCTAAGAGCACGCTGAATATCAGAGTAGGCAACCACATCCTCCCACAACCAACCTAGGAGTCTCATTCCATTCCTTCACTTATAAGCATCACATTCAGATCTGCAGTAAAGTCTGCACAGGTATCAGACTTAAGCTCTTTAGCCAGCATGACGTGGGATACCAACTTCAAAAGGCTCAGAACCACTGCACTTGCAGTGGTATATGCCCCAGCAGAATATTATGCTCCTGTATGATGCAGAAGTTGTCACACTAAAAAGCTTGACAGACACTTAGTGCTCTGAGACTTGTAACAGGCTGCCCAACTTAGACACTCTCTCTCTCTCTCTTTCTCTCTCTCTCTTTGGTGTACTCCCTGTAAGGCGTTAAACCAAGTGACATAAGGAGACAGGCCCTAACATCATTATTGACCAAAAAGGCAAGAGATGACCTGCTTCATCAATTGTTAACTGAAGACCTGACTAGATAGAGTCTTAAGAGGCTTAAAAACCAGTCCACAAGCACCTGGAAGAGATTGGGGATGCTTAACCAAACCTATGGGCAGCAACAGAGTAAGCTGAATACTCAGAAAGATTAGACCTATTCCTACAGTATTTTATGCCAACCAAGTGAGTCCCCCATTGGGCATGATGTTGATAGATAAGTGGGGGTCAAGCTGAACAGAATGAGATTTGGATACAGATGCTTCAATAAAAAACTGTACAAAATGAACATCTTGGACAACCCCCTGTGTGAATGTGGTGTCCAACAAACATCACAGCTTAATCAAAAGCTGCAATCTTTACAAATGCCCAGATGGGGCAGATGGAATTTGCATGTTGAGTGATAATACCAGACAGCTTATAGATTTGAAAGTTGATATCAAAAGGCATCTGTAGATGAAACGGGGACCCTAAATTGAAGTAGTGGGTTTTTAAAAACACTGCTTCAATTTAGGGCCCTTTAAATCCCCGTGTTGTGCACACACCCAAATTTACTTGCTTCTCTGGTGGTAGGGAGGGGAGGGTGAGCTGCCAGCGGGCAGAGCAGTCCCTGGGCTGTGGTGGGAGCTCATGCTTCCCTCCATGGCAGCGGCGCCCCCCCGCCCAGGCAGCATCCCCCCGCAGGCACCCAGCTCAAACGATCCCGGGGGACATTGCAGCCGCAGAGGGAAGCACCATGCCCCCATGCAGCTCAGGGAGGCAGGCTCCGGGGGGGGGAGGAGATCAGGCTTACCGCTTTTCTTGGGTGGAGCCTGCCTTCCCAGGCTGCTGCCAGGCTGCCTGCACAGGCTTCCTGCAGAGCCCATGAGCTGCACAGAGCCCAGTGTTTCACTTTGTGGCTGTAGGGCAGCAAACTAAAACTCCTCTCAAGTCATTTAAGGCACATTATGCTGCCTGATTTGCTACAGAGGCTGGAATTGCTGCGCAGTATGCGAACGACACATGCAAACACTGACACCATTAAAATGTTGCAAAAGCATTTTACATGCTTGAAAATGTCGTGCACACATGCCACTCGTTTAGTCTACATAAGGCCTAATGTTATGTGAAAGAGAGAGAGATATTGTGAGAGGTACCAAAATTGTATCCTCTAAGTGCTGGCTTATTTGCCCAACATACTGGGAAGTGGCTGATATTCCCTCTGCCCACTCCACCCCATAAAGGTTTAAGTCCTTCTAAACAGTTGAATTCATGTAATGCTTATTGCTAAGCTCTCCTCCAGAGCATCTTCATGTTAGCGGCTTGTAGGGGTATTGTTCACAACAGTTTCAAGATGACACTGTGTGGGGTGCTTGTTAATTGCTAACATAAAAATCTCCAAAGGTGTTGTGTAGTCCTTTATAAAAACTGTCCACCTTGTCATTTTTTGGTGCTTTGGTGGTGAAACTAGCAAAAATAGAGTCCAGTTATTATTAATACTGACTAATAGTGAGTCATTACTACTTCCATTCTTGTTTGTTGCCTTTAGGTTTTTCTTCTGCTTTGCTGCTTTGCTGCTGTTCTGGAGGTGCTTTGCTTTGAGTACTAGGAACAGTTCCAGGAGTGCTACTGACTTTGATAGTTACTGTAGTCTGATCCTTTTCCAGACAGGACCGGACATGCAGCTCTTTAGAGAGAGTGGCCAAGTCTAGGGCTAGGGACAGACATTCAAAAAGCCCGAGCCTGAATTGATTCAATTTTTGCAGGTTAGTTTAAGTTGGCTAGGCTAAACTAGTTTGTTCTTATACAGACATCTCTGGACTGAAAAAATGCAGGCACATGCCTGAAGTGGCTCAGGCTAGTAGCCGGGGGGTGCTAGATCAGCCCTCCCTGCCCTTCTATAGTGCTGAGCAGAGGGGGATGTAGCCAGGCCCCGGTAGGCTGGTCTGATTAGGGAGGGGTTCCACCTCCTCCTGACCAGCTCAGGAGGGAATTGATATCACCCCATTAAGAAAACAACAGAGGGACATTACCAGCTACCTGCTGATTCTGCCTTTGTCTTGTCTGCCACAGCATGGACCGTAGCCAGCATTTGGCATGCTAGCTAATGCTAAGAGATGTCTATGTAAGGAAGAGGGGATGACAGAATCTCTGATTAGAGAAGAGGAGGAGGAGCAGAAGCCAAGCAGACACCTGCAGTCTCTGCTGGAGCTGCAGCCAGGGAGCAGAGGGAAGGGGCCAGCTCTGCTGTGGAGTAGAGAGCCATGCCCAGAGGGCACCCAGCCCAGAGAGCATGCCGGGATGCTGGGGGAATCTGGTTTTACTTAAACCAGCAAGGGGTCTGGGACAGACATTGCATAAACTGGGTTGAGCCAAATCAGTTAAGTTTGCATTCAACCAGGTTTATCTCAAACCGGTTTCAGCCACTTTCAAACTGGTTTATGTGCACTGAACATTTGTGTTCTGTTACAGGTTTAAACCAGCTTCTGATCACTGAAACCGGTTTATGTGTACTGTCTGTCCCTAGCCTAGGAGTTCTGTAGGACATTCTTGTTAAAGGATGGGGGCAGGACATAGCTGCAGTAATAAATATGTGTATGAGAGTTCAACATGTTGCGTGAGGTAACATCTTTATAGTGAAGACCTCCAATCTTGATGCCTTGGGAACATTGCAGCACAAACGCACATTATGATTCAGGTGTGAAGCAGTACAGTGTAGAAAAAGTTTATTTAGATTTAGAAAAAGTTTATGTAGATGTGAATTCCCTCAGTATCAAAGAGGATTAATTGCTGTGTCTTGACTCCATTTAAAAACACGTGTGTCCTTTCACACAGACAAGCTAAAGATTATCTGATTTAATATCCCTTTGTAAACAAACCCAGACAAAAGTAAATGCACAAACATTTACTTTAGTGCTTTACAACTTAATAAAAAACTGAAATTAGGTTAAGAACAAATGTACATGCTGAATGTCCCAGCTGAGAAGACTGAGGAGCACTAAGCTTGTATTTGTTATACATTTTCCCCATCTCAAATTTTCTTGGTGATACTTTATCTCATTTTGTGATGTGGGGTCAGCAACATTTTCTGGCTAGAATGATCCAGCTTGGGTTAAAGATGGACCAGCACTAGGACCTGGGCATCACCACCACCACTTCCTCTTCTCTCTGCTGCCAGGCTGTGGCATGGGCCAAGCTCCATTCCCCTCCTCCCCACAACCTGGAATGCTGTTGAAGGCCCTACTTCAGAAGCCAGATCCACTGGCTCCCCAGGCCTGATTCAACCTGCAGACCATTATTTGCTGACCTTCTTGTAAGGTATCTACAATGGTCCATGCTAACTCTCTTTAGACACTGGTCAGAGGAGCGTGACACAGCCGTCTGCTTGCCTCTGACTTTGCCGTCAGTTGCCTATACCTTTTGTGTCCCTCTCATCAGAGTATTCTGATTTTGAAGATTATCGTACAGTAATTGGGAGACAGAACCCCTGGGTTCTGTCTCCAGATCTGAAAGAGGAGTAGGGACTGCCCAAATAAGTTTTTTCAAACACAATTCCATCCGGATTAAGTAAGAGAATATTGTCAGTTGAGCATCTGCAGAATGAAAAGTATGAAATGAAAAGCAGTAAAAAGTAAAGTAACACACAATTGTTTGTCCACTCAGGTATGTTCTCATCAAAGGTCCTTTAAGGATTCTTTCTAATTATAACAGAAATGCTCTTCCATAGTTAGCTCCCTTCATTTTTTTTTGTAGTTAACCATATATGACTGTCTTTCTTCCCTCTCAATCATTATTCACTATGACTTTTTAAAATCAGTAGTGCAAATTGAGCTTAAATTCTGAGCTTTCCACAGCAATGCCAAGGTTTTTTCTGAGTGGTTACAATTTATTTAGAGCCTAGAAATATGCATAGATAAAATTACTTCCTCAAATTTGTGCTTTGCCCTTTTAACACTGAATTTTGTCTGTCATTCACCTGACTTCTTACATTCTTGTACGGTTTACAAGAATTGTGTGTTGTATGCAAACTTTCTTATCAGACCATTAACAAATATATTTAACTTTACTGATCCTAATGTGGAACATTGGTGATAAATAATCAGTTTTCAATATGGCAAAAAGGTCCTTCTTCCCACCAGACTTTAATCCATCATATTCTTTAACTGCGTGTCGAGGAGGAAGGAGAGCTTATTTTCTTTTCAGTGTTGATAATACACATATATTCTAGCTACTCATATTGGTGAGGCCTGGTTTTACTTCCCACAAGCTGTGCTGTTGTGTCTTTATCATGTTTTTGTTTCGATTAATCTTCCTGGTGCCAAAGCAAAAATCAAAGGTCCGTAATTGTTAGCATTGCTTCCAGTGTTTGCTTTTTTGTGTGGGTTGGTGGTTTCTTTTATTCATTATTTTTGAAGTAGGACTTTAGTCCCTTCTGATATGAAGCTTGGTTTTAGATACTTTGTCTTTTATAAGGCTTATTCATTCTTTAGTTTCTTCAGACTACTTGGATAATGCTATGCAGTCCTATTGGTCTGTGGCTCTTTAACTTTCCAGTTTTGTTTCAACACCTCTCTTTTCACGCTTGTATTGGACAGTACTTAATTTTTATATATGAGAAGAGTGGGCCTGGGAGAGGCATCTCTCCAAAATCACCTGTGAAGATTACTGAAAAATCTCATAATTTCTCTGCAGTGTCTTTAGTGTCACTAATTGCTCTATTGGCACAAAAGTGATTAGCCGTGATAGTCTGAAGTTAGGCAGAAGATAGGGAAGAGTGGCGCTTTAGAAATTAAGTAGTTCAGAAGAGCATGAGTTTTCATATACAACAACTGCATCATCAGAGGTTTCATCCAGAGGTTTATGCCTCTCTGAACCAATCACTCTAAGGTGCCACCCTGCCCTACCTTCTGCCTAATTGCTCAGCTATTCACTCAAATCAGCCAGCAGACCAAATGCTCTTATATGCTTCTTGTGTTTACAGTGCAGTTAGAATGTATGTAGTTGGCTGTTTAATTCTCTTTTCATTATCCCACCATCTATTTTAAGTTTTACTTGACATTATTCACATTTCATTCCAGTGGCTTTATTTTGGGCTAGATTTTTATTTCTCTTCTTTTTTCATTTTTTGTTTAAATCTACCTCTTCATTAAACAGTCAATCTGTATTTTGTTCTTAAGGCTTTTTTTTTGTTTTGTATTATTCTGCATATGTTCAGGGTTTTTTTGCATGCCTGTTTAGATAGGAAAAAGTTCTTGGGATACAAGCATTTGTAAATATTGGAAACATTTCATTTCTTTTTTTTCCAAGTTTTCAAAATATTAAGTATATATGTTCCCAGGTTGTCTGTAACATTTTGGAAAAGTATCTGTTAAAAGACTGGAAAGACACTCATTCTCTCTCTCTCTCTTTAAAATAGCAAACATAATTTCCTTCTTTTCTCTACCTCTGTGGTGTATGTTTATATAGTAAATAAACTGTATCCCCTCCATTCTCTGCCAGCTACTTTTGTTTGTTCTCTGCTGGATGAGCTAACTAGATATTTTATGTTGCATCTGTTTCATTTTTTTCTTTTAGAAGCTACTCCATTTTCACAGCACAAGTATCTCTTGCATTATGGAAGCTTCATTTACCTGCATTGTAGTGGGAAGAGTGAAATTGCATGTTCTTCCTTCATTAGCGCATACATGATCAGGAAAAAGAGGACTGAACTGAACTATTCTCTATTTCTTTATGTGGAAGGGGCTGAGATGGTGGTGGTCTGGCTTCTGTGAGTGCTGGTTTTTGTGGAGAAGTTCAGCTGATAACTGCACTTTCTGGTCCTGCTGAGTTGGTAGGCACTGACTGTTTATGTTGGTCTGCCTGTTGCTTATAGGCCTCTCTGGCCTTCTCCAGGCAATGCTTTATTTCCTCCTGAACTTTATGCATACAGTGTATCCAATCTATGGCTGCAGACTTATTGGAGTTAGTGCAGGGATTCTCAAACTTTGTGATACCATGACCCCAAGTGCTGGATGGTGGGGAACGGGGAGCTCACATGCAGGAGCTGCTTTCCTCACTGCTGTGTGTACTCCCTGGGAAGTTTGTGGCCCCCTTTGAAGTTGATCGCAGGCCCCTGGGGGGTCGCAACCCACAGTTTGAGAACCCCTGAATTAGTGGGTAAGGTGGGATGCAACTGGGGTGAAACTCATAGTTGGCAAAGCATGCTTAGAGTTATTGTAGGCCAATTCTCTGAGTGCCAGGAGCAGAAACCAGTTGTTCTATTGGAAACTGAGGTAACACAGGGCGTACTGCTTCAAGACCTCGTTGAAGTTCAGGGAGCTTGCAGACCATGACTGAGGCTGGGTGGGAAAGGGTTGGAGAAGTCTGCTGGATTTCTGAGGGGTCTCTTAGTGCAGGCACCAACATTGCAAGAGCAGACAAAGGCCTGCACCATCTTGTATAGCCATAGCCACCAAAAGTCATTGGAGAGTAGTTGGTAGGTCTTTTCAGTTCCAGGGTGGCCTGCTAATGGGGAGTCATGGTGAAGGAAATGTATAGTGAGTCTAGCAGACCTGGGGGCACATAGATCTTACCCGGGGTAAATGTGACTTCATCCTGGACCTGATGGAGTTGTTGTTTGAACATTGCCTGTTCTTAAAGACCCCCAGGGTAGGAGCCAGCACCACTTCCCTTGGAAGCTGGTTCCAGATCCTAGCTGCCCTAACCATGAAGTAGTTCTTATGGATGTCTAATCTAAACCTACTCTCCAACAACTTGTGGCCGTTATTCCTTGTTATGCCAGGGGGCGCTAGGGGAAACAAGGTCTCTCCCAAACCCTTCTGGTCCCCC
>NW_017729022.1:153018118-153021225 GCF_001723915.1 Gavialis gangeticus | reverse complement strand
TTGATCTTGGACGCTAGTCCTAGCTCTATGTCTGCTTTAGCTTTCCTGACAGCCCCCTTACAGGCCTGAGCAGAGGAGGTATACTCCTCTTTGGAGAAAGCACCCCCCTTCCACCGGGTGTAAGCTGCCTTTTTGGCAATCTGGCATTCCCGGATGCCCTTGGTGAGCCAGGGGGCCTTACGGGCGCTCTTGCCCCCCTTGCTTCTTGTTGGGATGGTCACCCCTTGGGCCCTGAGTATCGTCTCTTTAAGGAACAACCACTCATCTTGGGCACTGAGTTCCCCTGCTCTCAAGAACCCCAGCGCCTCTCCCACTAATCTTAACTTGTTGAAGTTGGCCCTCTTAAAGTCAAGGGCTACTGCCTTGCTGGAGGCCCTTGACACCCTGAGTTGGATGGTGAATTCCAGCAAGCGATGATCACTATCACCCACGTGGTCAAGGACCTGGAGGCCCCTTACCAGGTCGTTGCCTGTGGCCAGGACCAGGTCCAACAGGGCATTTCCTTTGGTGGGACTGTGCACCTCCTGAATTAAGTGGAGGTCCTGTATCTGGGCCAGGAACCTCCTGTAACGGTCCGACCTGGCTGACTGTTCCTCCCAGCACATGTCCGGGTAATTAAATCACCCATAACAACTACATCGCTTGCCTTAAGTGCCTCTGCAAGCTGACCCGAAAATTCCCGGTCCAGCTCATCCCCTTGGCAGGGGGTTCTGTAGTAGACCTCCACCTTTAGATCCCTCTCCCCATGGCCCCCTTCTGTCTTGACCCAGAGCACTTCAGCTTGCCCCTCCTCTGACCCCATTCTGCCCAAAACTGCCCTTTGGTTGCATGTCTTTGCCCTACAGAAGTATTCCAGATTCTTATGGGTGAGAATCTGCTGGGGAATATGCTACTTCTCAAAAACTGCTCTGAGGGACAGGAGTTCATGGTCAAGGATTTTGTAATTCTCTTCTGCTGGGTTAAGCTTGTGGGAAAAGAAAGCAGAGGGATGCAGATCCTGCTGTTATGAGAGCACCATACTTATTGCAATGCTGGAGCCATCTGTTTCCACCACACACAGCACGGCTGGATCTGTATTGGCTAGCATTAAGGGCAGAGGTGAAGGCCTGCTTCAGGTATTCAAAGCCTTGCTGGGCTTCTGCAAACCAGTAAAACTGGACATTCTTACATAGGAGTGTGATAAGAAGGGCCACCACCACCTGATCAAAGTCAGCAATGAACCTTCAGTAGAAATTGACAAACCCCAAGAATTTCTGTAGTTCCTTCACGTTTTGGGGTGCCTTCCACTCTTGGATGGCCTGTACCTTCTGGGGGTCCATCTTCAAGCCTTCTGGAGATAAGATAAAGCCAATAAATTTTGTGGTGGTTTGGTCAAAGGTGCATTTCTTTGGTTTTGGAAAAAGGTCATGTTGGCACAAACTTTTCAGTGCCACCCAGACATGCAATGAGTGGAAGCAATTACAAATCATCCAAGTAAGCAATTAAAATTGATCTAGAAGGTCCTACAGTACATCCTTGACAAAGTGCTGGAATGTGGAGAGCTCAAAAGGCATAACTAAATACTCAAAATGCCTGTGCCAAGTCTAGAAGACAGTTTTACATTAATCACCAGCTCTGATTCACAACCAGTTATATGCTCCTGAGAGGTTGAGCTTGGGGAATATGCAGGCAGGTTTTAGCTGATCAAGAAACGCTGGGATGAGAGGCAAGGGGTACTGGTTATGGATAGTAAGCTGGTTCAAGGCCCAATAGTTGACCCATAGCTGAGCCATTTGAAGTGGAGGCTCCCAACCTTCTGGATGAATAGGTCAGGGGCTTCAGCAGGTGAGGTGGGCTTTCTCATGAATCCCTGGGTCAGTTTTTCCTTCAGATGTTTTTTGAGGGCAGCAAGTTCAGACTCTGACATGGCATAGATGTGTCCTACTGGGATCTTTGCCCCCAGCTGTAGGTCGATAAAGCAGTCATAATCCCAGTGTTGGAGGAGAACCTTCACATTCTTCGTATTAAATATGTTGGCCTATTCGTGGTATTTTTGCGGGAGGTTGGGTCCAGCCTCCAGAGGCTATACTGCCTGGGGAGCAACAGTGTCCAGGACCCCTGCTTGAATCATAGGGTGGGCAGTTGTCCTGGGTTTCCAGCAGTGCTGCTGACAGTAACCAGATTCAAAGCAAATTTCCCAGGCTTTCCACTAGACGAGAGTATTGTGGCATGTGAGCCAGGGAAATCCCAGAATCAAGGGGGAATGCAGGGAATTGATCACACTGAAGTATAATGCCTCACAGTGCCCACAGATATTCACCTCTGGAATGGTGGTCTCCCGTTCCATAGGGCCATAGTTTTTCATTTATTAGAGATGAGTTCTAGAGATGAACTCTCCTATGCTGTGGTGAGCAGGAGTTCACTGCTTTGCTGAATACTTCTTAGAATGCTCAATGGAGTTGTAGCATGACTTTTATTTTCTTGGTGTTTACCTTGTCTTAAAGCATTAGGTTTGTTTTGTGAATAGTTCAAAAATATCTGGCTCCAGGTGATTAAAAAAATCAGTTTTTCCTGTTTTTACTGACTGTCCCTCAGATGAAAACCCTGTTCTTAAGAAATGAAGATGGGAAGCATAGGAGATTTGGTGGTAGTGGAGAAGGAAAAAAGAAAGCTTTAACTGATTTAAACTATCCTAGGAATAAGGTTTGTGTTGGTTCAGAAACTAGAGCCAGGATATCTGCTTCAGGAGGTAGAGAAAATGGGGCAGGTTGGGAATTGAGAAAGAATTCTCTCTTTTGTTGATGCTATAAGAACAGAGCATCTTCAAAACTTGATATACTAGTGATATTGTTGTTGTAATGGCTAAAATGGTATGCTTTTCTTTTCCCACGGCTCTGAAAAATATGTGCAAATAAAACAGGTTTACTTGAAACGTGTCATGTTCCCTGGTCCTCAGAGAATAAAATCTACTTCTGCTAACAGATAATGGAATTATTCTTTCAAATAAAGTGGTAGAGGCCTGTATTTTTGGTGTCAAAGTTCCTGTCTCCATTGAAATCTTGTGCTGGTGGGTTATTTTTAGTTATTTGTTTTTGAATAATCTGAGAGGCATCCGAATTAATCTAAAC
>NW_017729022.1:152991402-153013118 GCF_001723915.1 Gavialis gangeticus | reverse complement strand
ATAATGGAATTATTCTTTCAAATAAAGTGGTAGAGGCCTGTATTTTTGGTGTCAAAGTTCCTGTCTCCATTGAAATCTTGTGCTGGTGGGTTATTTTTAGTTATTTGTTTTTGAATAATCTGAGAGGCATCCGAATTAATCTAAACAAATTCTGACAGTTATTTGTGAATCCTGGTTGAAGGCTCTAGCATTTAAACTAGTAGGATGTTTTGGGAACCATTTCCTATTGAATTTATATACAGATTTTTGTGGATCTTAGTGACTTGTTAAACTGTAATATGTGCTTTAAATATATGACGTGTTTTATCTTGATCTCTGAGGCTTGCTTGATATGCTATGTAATTTTAATTATGTGATATTTATTTTAACTGGGTTACACCAGTGGACAACCAAAGAAACTGATTAATCAGTTGGATACATTAGTCCGTTATATTGTTAACATTAACATATAAATAAAGCACTTATAATCCTATTCATTGTTATGAATATACAAAACTAATCATAATAAAAAAAATCTTTTGCAGTTGCTATTTAGGAGTTGGTTAATTTTTTTCTCAAAAATTTTCCTTTACACGTTCAACTTAAGCAAAACTCTCTTTTTAAAATAATGTTTAGTGTTGCAAATACTTGTTTTAAAACAATTTCCAAAGTTCTGAATTCTCACACCTAATTTTTAGACTACTGTTGGTTATTTCTTTATCCTCCCTCTAGTGGCTAAAATAGTATCTGTTTTTATATATTTATGAAAGGTTTTGACAGAAAATTGTCAGAAAAATAGATTTGGTGTTGACTAAATATCCTTTCAAAAGAGTACTGAAAACACATTTTGTTACTTGATGAAATAAAAAATTCTGTTGTCTTGTAGATTGAACGATGGACTTTTAAATGTGGAAGATGTTCTTACAAGTTTTGACAACACAGGGAATGTCTGTAAGTTACTAATTAATTTTTTCTAAGTACAACATTATATTGGTGGAAATCAGCTTTATAACTATAACAATATGAACACACTATACTAGCGATGGACAGCAGTTTTGGCAGGCATAATACAAGATAAATCTTGCCCCTTTCCTGAGAGCTGCTCTCATCCACACCCCTGAGAGGCATAGAGTTTGCACCCTGTGGGGCTCTACCTTGGAGTGGAGCAGTTTAACCTTTCCCTAGCTCTGTAACCACCACAGTTTTATATAGCAAGCAAGGATCTCAAGCTCTGAAGTTCGCAGCAGCCGTAGGGCCCAGGAAGGGTTAACCTGATGCTTGGTGGTGAAATCTGATGCCACATCTCAGTACTTTCCACTCCCTGCCTCCATTCTGGCACCTTCCTTTACTTGAGCATTGAGGTCTCACACGCCACTTGTGGCATGTGTGTTGCAGGTTGGCCACCTATGCTCTATAACAATCTAACTTACCTGGGAAGCATTGATACTATGATAATGGGTGCTGTATAAAAGCATGTGGTTAAATAAATGTATGTTTATGCTGGTTTACCATTTTAATATTGTTTACTATATAGGGAAATCTTACTGATGTGAATTGTTATTTTTTTGTTAACTTATTTTATTTTTGGGTGTAGAGAGATCTATTTTGCAGCAGGAATTGTGAACATAACTGTTGTACGTAGCTTGTATGTATGAAAGATTGAATTCCCCTATCCCCTCATTTGTTATCCATAGAATAATGAGCAAGTTCCTTTTATCAGTAACTGGGAACATTTTGTAACTTCATCTCTTTGGGGAAATGCTTAGCAGCAACATCTAGACCACAAATAGAGCAAATGCTCAAAGTCCTTACCTCAGCCTACCATAACTGTAACACAGCATTTAACTACTGGTATCAGCAATGCTCTCAAAACAGATTGTAGATACAGTAACTTGTTCTGATGGTTTTAATCACTCCCAGTGTTAATATAACTCTGTCTAGCCATTCTAAGCCTTTTGAATTGGGTGGAATATAAATGTAGTATAAATAAATAAATAAATAGTATCAGGTTCCAAAACTGAACCTTGTGCTACCTTTGTGTGCTAGACTAAAGAGTCCTCTTACCAAACTGCTATTACTCATATAGGTATTTATAGACTCACCAAATCACTCCTTAACTTTCTCTTGTACAAACTAAATAGATCATCTCCTTTAAGCTTTTCACCCTAGCGCATGTTTTGAAGTGTTTAAGCATTCTTGTGCCTCTTCTTTGGACCTGGCTCAATTTTGCAGTATGCTTGAATTATGGACACCAGGACTAGATACAGTATTTCTGTAGCAATTATATCAGTACAAAGCATTGATGCAATAACTCCTCTCTACTTCTAGTCGTTATTGTCCTATTTATTCATCCTGTTTTCACCACAATATTATGCTGAGTGCTTACATTCACACTCGTCATCAAATCATTTTGACACCACTTCCTAGGATAGCTCCCCATATTGTATGCATGGTCTTCAGTCTCTGTATTTAGATACTTGTTTGTACTGAAATGCATATCATTTCCTTCTGTCCAGTTTGCAGAGTGATCCAGGATGGCTCTCTATAAGGCTATGTTTACACATTTGCCAGCCTGCTTGTGTCAGAACACTGATAAAATTTGATTTCTTACTTGATGTGTGTGCCAGAAAAGCATACTATATACTAGCAGAACTGCCTGTCACAGCCATGGGAAATTTTCCCCAGCTGGACACTCATCAGATTGCTGTGTTTGGAACCTATGCTCATAAGGTTGTAGATTGCAGAATTGGTTTTCTCTATCTGGCACATTTTCTGGTTAAAGAGTCTCTGTTTATCCATTTATTGAAATGGGATCTTGCAACCAACCTTCCTTTAACTGTTGGGGCCTGTGCTAATCCTTTGGAATATCCAACAGCATAAGCATAACCTTTTCCCAGAGTTCCAATCTTACAGATAGTCTGAGGTCTTGTTTATACTACAGACAAGCTGGGAAAGCCTCCTTACAGTAGATGTATATGTCAAGAGAAGGAGTTTCTTGTCAGCATTGCTCCGCCACTTTCCTGGACAACAGAGACTAAGCCAACATAGCATAATTGTGTCCATCTGAGAATGTTTGCTAGTATACTTGTCAGTCATGGCCAACAACTCATGTAGTATACAGTAAATCTGAGTTTATAGTTTACCTCTACAAGGAATGTGATAACTGAAGTAGATAAATACTTAGACTTTGTTTAAAAAATAAGTGCCCTTAATAAATGCAAGAGGTTGTGAGAGGGAAGGAGTTTTATGGGTCATATCTTTAATTGGACCAGTTGCATTGTGAGTATAGACGTAGACAAGCTTTTGAAGGCAATGCATTCTTCTTCAGGTCTTAAGTATATCCCCACCATGCAGCTGGTCCAATAAGAGATATCACCTATCTTGAAAATCCTTGCGTGTTGCATATTTCCTGGACCATCATTTCTACAACATCACTTAAGACTATCAGAAGTAGAAGTTGATATTCTAAGTCAGGGTGGCTAACCTGTGGGATGTATGCCACAAGTGGCAAAGACAGTCTTTGTGTGTGACTTGTGGGAAATTGGGGAGGGAGTAGAGAACACAGCAGAGGATATGAAAGTGAGCAGAAAGGAGATAAATAGATTGGGCAGGTTAAGAGGATCAGAGTAGCACTTGCGAGGGTTATGGGGCTAACCAAAAAAAGTTGACCCTCCACCCCCCCACCCCCCTATTGTCCTAGGTCATCAAATTTAATCCTTTTGTGTTGCCAGCAACCTTTACATTAGTTATGGTAAGTAATGTAAAATCTAGTAAGTGTCTGCACACGTTTCCCTGTCTCAGTTTCTTTACTACTCTTGAACCTTCTTTAGGAATTGGTTATAGTCCTCTAAGGAGTTCAGGATCACTCCCTTGTTGCACATGACTTTCCCCCCCCTAGTTTCTGTCTTTCTCTGTTGTTCCTGCAGTTAACAGGAGGTAGTGAGGGGAGGCCTTGTGTTTATAAAAGCTTTTATGTGCTTTTGTTTCCTCTCCATTGCATCCTCATTGTTTTGCAATCCTGCCACTTGAATGGGAGTTATTAAAATGTAACAGCTTTTTGTTGTCCTTGGTCAGTGAGGTATGTGAAACAGACTTGGTAGTATACACCTACCAACGTACTACATAAGCTTTTGATAGGGACACTTAAAGAACAGCATTCCTATATTCCTGTAGGGGGGTTGACCCATCATGTCTGTCCCTTGCAACCTTATGTTTCTATGTTGTCTTTCAAGCAGTTTTAAGTAACACGGGATGAAGAGCAGGTTCTAATGGAACCCCATTAGAAAACTTGATGGTGGCCCTCCATTTACAATTATATTTTGAGTCCTTTTGTTACAGCCAGTTTTCAGTCTGTTCAGTGTACGCCATATTGATTTTTTTTTTTTTTGCATTATTCAACTTCTCAATCAAAATGTTTTGCAGTTCTAAATGAACTGTCTTGCATAAATTTTAAGTGTATTGCTTTGACATGTAACTTGATCAGACAAAAAGATATCAAATTAATTTGACAAAACCTTGTTGATTTGTCATTAATTATATTACCCTACTTTTAATTTTTGATTAATCAAGTCCTACATCAGTTGTTCAGTTGTTTTGCCTGGGATCCATGTCAGGCTAACAGGTCTTGAATTTCATGGTCAGCCTGTTAACCCTTTTTAAATAACATTATTCTGTTAATCTGAATCTGACATAATTTTATCATCTTAAACCAGGATTTTCCAATTTCTGAGTGGCCAGGGGCTGCAGTCTCTCCTGCCACATACCATATGGACTCACATGCCCTCTGAGCTCCCTGCTATCACATGGGTCTCCCTGTCACATGACACATTTCCCCACCTTCCCCTGCACTGCCCTACCCTGCCACCACAGGTTCTCCTGAGCTCTTTGGCCATAGGCTCCCTCAGCCCTTTGGGTGGTTCCATGATATCCCCAGGGACAGGAGCAGACAGCAGAAGCTGGAGGAAGGAGGGGGAGCCTGAAAACTCTAGCAACAGAAGAGTGATAAGGGGAGTGATGCCCAGACTGGGAGCTGTAGTTTAACACCTTTGGCTACGTACAGACAGTCAAAAAGCCCAAAGCTTAATCTGTTCAATCTTCTCAAGTTAATTTAAGCTGCTGATAAGCAAGTAAACAGACATTTACTTTTGATTTTGGAAATGCAGCCACAGGGCTGCAGTGGCCCAGGCTAGCCAGAAGCTGGGGGGAGGGGGTGTGCTGGAGCATACCTCCCTGCTCAGCTGGAGCAGACAGCTTCTGCCATGGCTAGCCCACCCACCCTGCAAGGGGGGGAGTGTTATGGGAGAGGTGCAAAGCATCCTGGGATGCTGGGGAACTGTCAGTTAACTTGAATCTGAAGGGGATCTGGGACAGAAGTTCAGTAAACTGATTTAACTTAAATTAGTTAAGTGTAAAACTACATCCATCCAGGTTTATCTTAAACCAGTTTTGGCCATTTTGAAAGTGGTTATGTGCACTGAACTTCTCTTGTGTTGCAGAGTTGAACTGTTTTTCGATCCGTTATACAACTTTATGTGTAATTTCTGGCCCTAGCCTTGGAGGTTGCATGTAGCTCACAGGCCGTTGGTTGGACAGCCCTGTCTTAAATAATATTTTATAATAAAATTGATACCTCTGACTTTCTTAGTCATACCTTCATTTTTAAGGAAATATTTTGATTAGATTATTTATTTATTTTGAAGGTAATTTTTTTCTGTTTTCTGGATGCATTCTACTCTGATTTTTCTAATATATTTTCTTGTATACTGCATACACCTTTTCCCAAAAAAACAGCAGCAGGAAATTGTAGTGCAAATTATATGTGAGAAACATGGTAAGAGCAATTTCTGCCTTACCTGGCAAAAGCAAAAGTAAAATCCATAAGGGACACACAGGGAGCAGAACAATTAGCGGGTTATCTCTGTAGCTGGTGCTACTCAGTTATTTACTACGAGAAAAGATCTCTTTTTCTTAATTCTTCATTCTGCCATTCAAAAACAAGTTGGTATTTTATACCAGGGTGTGTTGTATGCAATAAAATATGATATGAATTAACAGCCTCTTTTTTTAATATAAACCGTATGCTGTTTTTTAAAGAACTCTGCTTTTATCAACTAACAGCTTCCCCTAACAATCTTGTTATACTTTAAAACAGAATTTCTTTAGTATTTTACAGTAAAGCAACTAATACTAATATAGCCAGCCAGATATATTGATTATCTTTTATACAGTGGCAGCCTGTCCTATGAGATCAGTTGAAATGTTATAAATTTTAATTGTTTTGAGGGTCGTGCTGTATAAAAATACATGATTCATCTACAGAGGACTCTGCACAGGTTTCTGCTTAGATCTGTACTTTTGCTTGAAATGATTTTGATTTAATTATCAGATATGAAAAGCTTATAAGCATTTAACTATTTTGTATATATAGTACATATATGGTAATTATCTGAAAGATGAATATTTGGACTACAGGTAAACTTTTATACACATAATATGTTTTTATTAAGTATATGTTTATATAAACAATTTTGTAAAAAATCGTATGTTTAATGTATTTCTATAATGAGTGTTTCCTAAACAGCTACATCATTTTTCATATCAAATAAGATTTTCTTATTTTTATTTTTTTCTGATAAATGTTATAACCATCTTTATTAAAACAATATACTCTAACAGACTATGTCTTGATAAATCCTTATGTTTAATGTATAGTGCATTGTGATTTAATCTGTGTTCTGGGTCCTTAAATAGTTCAATTATGTCCCTGTAAATAACTAAGAGTAGAGTGGGTGCAAGTAAATATTACCTGTTGTATACTTCTAGGGACATTAACTCAGTATAAGATGTGCCACTAGCTGGCAGCATTATATAAAATATGAATAGGTGACTTTCAAGGAATACATGTGATAGCTTTCAGAAATATGACTTGGTATACACATAGAAGTCCATAAAAATTTAATTTAAAAAAACCTTGAAAAATTATTCCAGATGTGCAGAAAAAGTGGCAACCTTGAACTGTGTAGTAAACCAGTCTCTAGTGTTAATCTAAAAATCTCTTGTTCAGACTATACCCACTTTCTGTCTCTCTTGAAAATATTAGAAACGATATATTTGCATTGAAAACAACTTTTTAAAGAGAATTTTTGGGGGTTAAATGTTTCCTAACAACTATTTTTTGATGCAGCAGATTGCAAATGAAATCTCTGCAGATGTTTCTGCTCTTAATACAAAAGTGATGCCGTGCCAGATGTGATGGTCTTCCACTGACAAACCGCTGTGCATAGGCAAGAAGGGCAGACTGGGATTTAGGAAGGTACATTTCTTTTTTGGACTATGATGTGGCATCTGTTAAAATTTGATATGGCTGGTATGAAGGCGGTACTAACCTTGTCACGGGGCATTGCTCAGTTCCGGGAAGTGTGGCCAGTGATGCTGAACCATTCTACCAGAACTTCATTGATATCATGCAGTGGCATCTGTTAGCACTGGAGGCCAAATGCCCTGCTCATTTCAGAAGACAACAATACCCATGCTAATAAAATCATAGGAAAAAACTACAGAGAACCTTTTGTGATTGTTTCATCACCTTTGTACTCTTTCAATGAAATGGGCAACAGAGGCCAAAAATGTTACATAACTCTCCAATAACACAATCTGTAGATGTATTTTAGTAAATATTAAATGAAAGGGAAAAATTATCAAAATATTACATGTCTTCCTCATTACTTGGTGAAAGCCTAAACAAACTACAGTGTATCATTATGCACTGAAATATAACAGGTTATGGAATTTTCAGGTAATCTTTGTTGATAGTTTAAAAAAATTTTCACCCACCATATTTTGGCGTCTAATTGTGTTATAAAAGTAAAAGGTGCAAATTCACCAAAAGAATGTTTTTTTTACTAAATAAACTTTCTTTCTCATAAGCTTTACTAAGAATCATTTACTAGGGTTAGAGTATTGTAGCTCTGATAGTCAAGAAGATGTTAATGAGGCAAAGATTTTTTGTGACTTTTTTTTTAATTTTATTTTTAAATTATTTTTTATTGGAACAACTGAAGAGTTAGGATAGCTATTGTACAAGCTTTTATGTATTAGGTCTGAGAGAAGCAGACACAGGCTGAGCTGAATATCAGAGAACCATTTACAATATACAGCAAACACATGGATCAGCACCCGTGCAACCATAAAACCAGCAACCATCCCTGAAGCAGCAAGACGACTATAATCTACAGGCACCCTGTAGCTGTAATCTACAGCCCCTGGGGTAGATTAGGCCCCCAGATACCACCATATCTGCTCTGTGGAGAACATTTTCAATATTGACCTCACCAACGTGAAAAGGACACTCCAGCAGAAAGAGAGGGAGAGATTTCATCTTGGAACAAACAGAAATACCATGCAATAGCATATTACAGTACAAAAAGACAGCTTTCATTGAAAACACTCTATGGTTGCTACATATGTATAAGAATAATTATCATTTATAGCCTATAATCAAAAAAGATTGTACTCAGAGAGAAATATTCCCAACTCCCCTATTCCTGGCCGTCAAACAAGTTCCCAAACCTGGGCCAACTCATCATCAGAAGCAAACTTCCCTTTGATCAAGGGACTCCAAATGGGACACAACCATGCCTCAACAATAGATGCAAAACTCCTCAACACATCTCTAGCACCACAGCAGGGAGCACTCTTTACAACAAAGCCATTAGAATCTGCAGACCCTACACATGCATATTATAGAATGGGGAATATCTCTTTCAATGTACCAAATGCCCTAGTGCAAACTGCGTGGGTGAAACTAGATGGGAACTACACACCAGAATGAACTCTCAGAGAAGAAGCATAAACGATGGAGACATACAAACTCCAGTAGGAACACTTTTTTCACAGAACTCCCACTCCCTCTCTTACCTCCCAAATCCTTGTTCTCAAAGGGAATTTACAAAGGACCTCCAGAAGATGGGGCTGAGAACAGAAATTCATAACTCTACTGGACAGTAAACAAATCTGGACTTTATGGCTCATTACATCCCAACAAATACTGCCAATAATAATAAAATCATAGAAAAGTAGGGCTGGAAGGGACCTTTAGAGGTTATCTAGATCAACCCCTTGCCACTGACAAGATCTTCCCTATCCAAACCATTTTATATAAATCCATTGTCTAACCTATTAGTAGAACTACCCAACAAAAAACCCTGACAAAAACCTGTAAGGCATAACACCTTAACCTACCACAAGTGGGGGGGGGGGGGCAGGGGGAATCCCTACCCCCATCCCCTTCTTGAATGGTCTCTGGCTCTGCCATGAACTAGATTGCCCATACTATTGTACTTCTTTTGTCTTATATATTATCTTTATATTATAAAGGCTCCTGTTAATACCTTTCCACTCCAACTTCACAGCCGTCTTCCATCCTTCCAAGCAGACTGTATTAGCATCAAATTTTTTTTCTTCTATTTAGTTCAGCCTGTTTGCTTCTCTCTTAAACCTAAAGAAGGGCACTTGATCCCTGAAAGTTTTTCCAAGAGCTCTCCCAACTATACAGTTGGTCCAGTAAAAGAGATCGCAAAAAAACCCTTGCCTCAGAACTATTTAGTTATGCAAGCTTTTTCTCTATTTGAAACCACTATATGTTCATTTTGTTTTCTTGTTAATTGGCAGTTTGTATATCCAAGAGTAAAATTACATGTTTTGAAACTGAAAAAGCAGCAGAGGGTGCTACAGTTACAGAACTATCCCGGCATATCCTCCAAAGTAGCTGCTGTGCTATAAGCAGGTGCAGTTACTGAAAAGGTTTAAATCCTCAGAGTTGAGTAGATTTAAATTGTAAGTCTTTTGAAGTTGGCTGACTCCAGTTCTGTTTTAAGGAATATTTCATTTATAGTGGATGATGTATTAGAGCCATATATTTCCTGTATGCCTTTTTTGACCTTCGGTAAAAATTCTAACCAAGGAATATCTGTTTTTAGATTATGATGATGATTTTCTTTTTTCCTTTACTGGTAATTTGTATGACTAATTCCAATAATGATTTATTATAATATAATATTTATTCTTTAAAATTAGTCACTTCTGGTTTCCAAAAATTATTTATGCTGGGATGGACTGAACAATTACATTGGTTTGCTAATATATAGGAACTGAGATGGAGAGAGATGATATTTCCTTGTTAAATTTCCTTGTTTCTAAATATAAGCAAGGTTATGTTGTAGTATGCAAATACAAAGATCTCAGTTCCTAAATCTTTGTGCCATTGACTGCTGTATTGTACTCAGATAAATTAAGGTACATGAATAGTTAATAAAAAAAAAAAAATCCAAAAATGGTCAAATGCTACAGCTGAAAACTGTAGCATAGATTCCTGAAGACATAACGACTGAATGATGATCATATTATTGAACTCCTTTTACATTCTCTTCATCATAAACAACAGTGATTCATTAACAGATGTTAGAAACTATCATTATCTATTGAATTGTTTTTACTCGTGAATTTTGATTGAGAAGCTAGAAATTCATAAACATCAATTTTGTCTTTTAGAATATTGTTATTATAGTGCACATTTGATTTCCCTTCTTCTTTCTGCAGGTTCTAGTTGAGTTTTGGAAAAACAATTATGAGCTATAAAATGTTACAAAATCTATTTGCTGCCTATTTATGTCCTGAGTACTTTCAAGATCTATTGTACTAAGAACAAAGTACTTTTCCTGTAAGTCCATCACCTCTTTGATCTCAATTTTGGGGAATCAGTAAATATATTTTTTTCTATCCGTATCTTCTTTTATTTAAGATTTTTTTCAAATTATATTTATTATGTAAAACTATAACTCTTCTCTAGAAATCAAAGACTATTAATATAACTTACCCATTGCCTATATATTTTTTACTTATTTGAAAATTTCTTCTCATGGAATAAAATTTCCTATTTTCCAAAAAAAGAAGGAAACTTTCTTTCTCCCATTGTTCTCCCCCTCAAATCACTGAAAGTATTGGACTTGTTTTCTTTTCTGGCAATGGAATGTGAGGTTCTGTTCACAGGCCTTCTTGTTTCTTCACAGGTCTCACTGGGTAGGTCAAAGATATCTGAGCTCCTCTATGGAGAGAGTATGGCAGTGGCTGATTCTGTCATGCCTGGCAGGAGATGCCATCAGGCTACCTAGGGAAAAGAATAGGATGACAACCTTTATCAGCAGGAGAGGTTCATGCTGCTCCTCCATTTCATGTAATGTGTCACTCAGTTAGATGAAACAAGGGAGTGAACCACACTAGGCAAGCACTGCTTCAGAAGCTCCTACTGTTCTTCTATTTTGGGGGCAGTCTGCAGGGAGAGGTACAGGAGTGTGAACAGAGGGCAGTGGAGACATACACTTATTGATACAGTCAGTGACAAACCCAAAAAGGAAGGAAGTACTGAATGCATAAATAGAATAGACACAGTATGAGGAAACAGAATTTGGCTATAAGACTTCAAAGTTATTTGATAATGGGTTACGTACACTTTTCTTCTTTTAGTCCTTTGTTATACACTTAATGCTATAATGTTATACCAATGAATTAAGAAACACTGATTTAATATAAATTGTTCCCTCCTTTATAGGTGGAAAAATTGAGGTGTAGAGACTAACTGATCAACTGAAGGCAGTGGTGGAACATTACTGTGGTAGTTAGAACTGAAAACCCAGTTCTACTGATTCTTCATGCTGTATCTTATCCACAAGGCAATAGTTCCTCTCTCACCTGAAGGGGATGTATTGCTGACATTATAGCTTATCTGTGTTCTCCCCCCCACCCTAACTCTTAAAACCCAATGTTCATTAAAAGACTAAGTAAGGGCAAGAAAGAACACTTCTGTCTTCACAGTTCAAAATGTCTGCTTCCTGCTAAAATTACATAGTTTTTATTAAGATTGAATTATTCATTCTGATATTATTGCTGTTCGGTTGTTTGAGAAGTGGCATTGGCTTTTATATGCCCTCCAATCTATTCAAAATGAAGTGTATTTAGAGGCAGTCTCAGAGATGACTTTTAAGTTTTTGTAATGTGTGAATGGAAAGAGTCCAGTGAAGAGCGATAAAAGTGATTACGGACCTGGGAAGCAAGACTTAGAAGGAAAGGCTGAAAGAACTAGGGTTATGCAGTCTGGAGAAGAAAAGACTGAGAGAAGATTCAATCATAGTCTTCAAATACGTGAAGGGAGGCTGTAAAGATGATGGGAATGGGCTTTTCCCTGTGGCCAGAGAGGACTGGACTAGGTGCAATGGCCTCATGCTGCAGCAAAATAAATTTAGTTTGGAGAGGGTGGTTAAGTACTGGGACAGGCTACTTAGAGATACTGTGGAATTGCTGTCCTTGGAAAATTTCAGTAGAAGCTTAGACAGACACTTGGCTGGGATGGTTTAGTCAGAGATTATCTTGCCTTGAGCAGGGGGCTAAACTAGGTCAGAATTAGGTTAGAATTTATGGACTAGAAATTTCCATAAGGCAAGCAGTCTAGCCTTATGGAAGCTCTGCAGGCAAGCTCTCTAGCAAAGGGGCACTAGAGAACTACTCCCTGGGCCACCCCCACCTTTTGGAGAGCCCAGTAATGGACAGCCTGTCCTCTCCCCTTCCTGGAGAAAGGGTAGACTGTCAAGTGGCAATTGGCAGCTGCTGAAAAGTAGTATCTGCCACAGAAAGCCCTGGGAGGGTTCCAGTTTTAGAAGCTGAGTGGCAGGAGAGGAGCATTCTTCCATGTTGGGAACCTTCTCAACCATCCTTACTCCCTCATTTGCCCCACAGGAAAATAGCTATGTTCCTTGCACTTACTGCAGGCTGACCTGGAGGAGTTTAGGGAGAAGTGGGAGGAGCACTTAGCCACTGTGGCAGCTCCAGCTGGGGGAAAGCATGCAGATATTTGGTCTCCCAGGAGAAATTCTCGCAGGAATTATTTAACCCTGGTTATTCTTGGGTTATTTTTCTCCTGCAGTGGCCATTTTTGCTGTGGGAGCGAAAGCTAGAACACCTGCACACTTTTGTTTTCTACTGGGAGAGCAGCAATTCTCCTGGTAGAAATGGAACTTCCGTACATTGCCTTAATCTAACCCCCCAGCACTGATGTCAGATATAGTGTTGCTAAACCCTCTCTGTCAAATGGGTATTCAGCCTCTTGAAAACTTTCAATAAAGAGAACTGCCCTAGGCAGCTTGTTTTATTGTCCTACAGTTCTTAAATTTTTTTTCTGAGATTTAATGTAAATATGCTTTGCTGCAGTTTTAAATCCATTGCTTCTTTCACCCTCTTTTTGTGGCAGCCTTTCATATATTTGAAAACAGCTATCATGTCCCCCTGCTTAATCGTTTCTCCAAAGTAAACATACCTAGTTGTGTTATTTTTTCTTCCTGTATCTTGCATTCTTACCCCTTTATCAACTTTGTCACTCACATCTGGAGCCTCTTCAGTTTCTCTACATCCTTTTTTGAAACATGGAGCACAGTGCTGAGTAGAGTGATGCTGTCACTTTGCATGTGTTGAATACAATGTTTTTTAACACAACCCAAAGTTCTGCTTTTTTTGGAACAGCATCACATTGCTGACTCATGTTGAGTTTGTAATCCATCATAACTAGTAGACTTTGGCAGTACTGCTGCCCTGCCGGTTATCCCCCCATACTGTATTTGTGAACTTGTTTTATCCTGCCTTATTATTTATCTTTGAATTTTGTTTATTTGTCTACCACCTGTTTCTCCAATATATCAGTTAGAAAATTTATCATGTCACAGTTCTGCCCATCCACAAAGCAGGCTTCATTTACCTGATGCCAGTTAATAAATGATGTAGAAGTTCAGAGTAGGATAATGCATGCTTCCCTAGAAATCCTGGGCTTAGCATCTTCTTGGAGAGATGGGGCTCTGGGTTCTGGTGGGCCCCTTGAGCTTTGGGTTTGGAAGACTCTTGAACTTTTTTTCTTAACTGTCTCGTTGGCTTCTCAGGTTAGCCTTGGTAGCGTAAGTGCTGCTTACCTGTGATGTTCCTCACAAAAGATAGTATACTATTTACATGCATATCAGCCTTTTTCTTTGCATGATTTGACCTGCACTGAACTATATAGTAATAATAGTATTTAAATTATTTAGCATCACACCTCACGAATGTTCAAAGCTATCTGTAGACTTGGGTTAACGTAGCTGCATCAGCCATGACAAGGTACAGTTTTTCTGCAAGAACATAAGGGATAGAGACTTATTCTAATCTTGTACCATAATGTGGCACCCTGAGAAACAAATAAAACTAAAAAATTACAGACAAAAAAGCCTGTTTGATGTTTCTCTTAAGAACTTCCGCATTTTGAGCTTACCTGTTGGTCACCCTTATGAGTTATTAATGGAATATCTTTTATGTGGTTTGTAGGTCCTGGTAGTTTTATGAACTAAATTGTCATAAACTGGCAGTTTAGTTGGGCTGGAAGGTGAGGTATACAGCAAAACTTGTTTATGGTTATTGGAGCTGGAAACATAAGAGCCAAGATGTTCAGTCTTGTGCAGATGAGGTACCTCTTATTGCTTAATCAGCGTATCTTTTGCTGCTTGAAGTCTTACTGCTGTGCTATGAAGAAAGTCCTAACCCAGACTCTTTTTAAAAAAAAGGAATGGCATGAATCAGTAAAAGAAATATTAACTTACTGCAGGCTCCCAAAGTGATATGAAGGATTCACCTGTAAGGGGTTTAAATGATTCCTCTGATTTAAGTGAGACCTCTATAGGATTTTGCAGTGGCACTTTAGATTATGAAAATGTGATATTTTCAGACAATATTTTAATATACATGGAGGTAAAAAGAGCATTGCTTCCACTACCATCTCAGAAAAGATTGTAGATGACAGGCTATCCATTCACCTCTTTGAATCAGGCATTTGCTACATGTCCGTCTTGTAGTGAAAGCATTTTCAGAGTGACTCACTACAGCTATCATTACATGGAACTTATAAATTAGGTTTTTTTTAAAAAAAGTTATGGGCAAAGTTCCCCTGGTAAAGTAAGCTTGTGTGCATGACTCTGTGCCAGATCTCTTTAATTTTACATGCATCTTAACTGACTGTTTTAAAAATGTGTTTGTACTGTTTAAATCAATCTCTTTAATCTAGTAAAAAGGGGTTGACAGAATAAATCTGCTTTTTGGTGCATTTATTTTTCTGTTTCTGTGTTGCTTAGAGGTGTTTGACCTTCAGTAACCAGAAGATTATACTGAAAGTGCTTCATTGTGTTCTAACTAAACTATCACAAGGAGCCAGATCTTTCAATTGAAATTAATTACAATAATTTTATGATAGCCTATGACATCTTTAATTAGATTGGGTGAAGGAATAGAATAATTATTTTAATTAATCTAAGCTTGGCTTTATTTTACTATCTGGTAACTTATCTTAATCACCTTTTAATTGAGATAATTTGGATAACAGTTATAAATGTTGCCTTTTTAGCTGACATATTTAAGAAACCTGCTGTCTTAAATGCACTGCACAGCTTTCTTTTAAATAGAATACGACGATACCATTGGAGAATAATTAAAACGAATGGTGGCAAGTCAGTTTCTTACTCTAGTTGAGTTATGGTAAGATGTTGCAGTCAGTGGTACAGCCCAGTGATTTCCGTAAGACTTGTGTATTCTTCCTTGTGTTCTTTTCCTAGTATTCTTTTTTTTTCCTTCTCTCTTTACACTTTAGAAAACTGTGTAAATGTGATAGCTGCTTTTTTGTGGAGTACAGGGAAATTCCACTTATACAGAAGGTTTTTCTGTCTTGTAGAAATTAGATAAATGGAATTTAGTTTATGTAGATATTTATGGGTAATGGAGGGATGATGTAATGGATATAAAATAGATTCTGGTATGAGGTAATGGATGACATAAAATAGATGATGCTATGTGGAGGTTTCAAATAGATACTTTTGGGCAACTCTATTTTTTGCCAATAAAAGCATCTATTGCACTTTTTGTATATTTAACTTCACTTTGCTTACTTTTTCCCATCCCATATTTCAGTACTGCTACATTGATCTATGATAGCCTCTCTGATGCTATTCCAAATCTCCATCTATATTGTTTATTGCTTCTTTTGAATACTATTTTGATCTTATGGTAACCTCTACATTTTTCATCCTAAGCATTGTTGATGCTTTACATAGTTCTTTAGCCAGAGTCAAAATACCAGAAAGTCTAAGATGAATAAGTTCATTATTTTTTGTGCTAGTAGGATGTTTATTAATAAAAACATTTGAAGTTGCCCAAGTCATTACTTTTATAAATTATTTAAAGACTACTCTCATATGGCAAATAGGAATTGCTAATTCTTGGACCCTCTAATTAACCTCTCTCTCACTCCTAAAGACCATTCTGCCTGTATTTTGAACCCCAAAATTTGCTTATCTTTTAAAGAAACACTATCTGCTTTAATTTTAGCTAGTTTCAAAACATAAGTTAAAAATAAAAATAAGGTCCTACATTTGCTCAGAAGTCACCCTGCCAATACTTGTGGTTTTCTTAATAATTTCCCTTACTTAAAGCCTGACCCTCGCTCCCCGCATCCCCAGCTCCACTGAAAACAACAAAGGCAACTAACTGTAAGGGCCTCAAACTATGACTGTAGGCTGGATTTAAAGCCCTTTAAAATCAGTGGAAGTCTGTCCACGGTTATCAGTGAAGTGTGGATCAGGCACAAAATAAGTACGTTGGAGGCAGGGTGTGTGTGTTATTGTTTTCTTCCCCCTTCTTGTCTTTAAAATTCAATCATTCTAAACTTGTAACAGGTTTTGGACAGAATTGTGGTTTTGAAATGGATGCTTGCTTTCTTCAGATTATCTTTGTTAATATATATATAAATGAGGAGTTCTTCAACTATTAGTATTATATTTATATCCCATTACTAGTCATACAAAAAGTGGTGTGGAAAATAAAAGAATTTCTAACCCCACCTCACCCCTCACCATTAGATTGCCTTGTTTAAGTATAAAAAAGGCATTGTTTGTCTGGTATACATAAAATGTGGCAATGTGATTTTTATTATATTTACATTTTTAAAATATAGTTACAATTTTGTAAGATGAAAAACATTTTATTTTAAATTAATTAACCTTTTGCTTCAGAGTCCTATGGTTAAATGCAGATGCATGCACAGTAAATTATCAACTCACTTCTGATTAGAAATATTATTGCTCTATGGCTTCTTGTAGTAATTCTTTTTTGCTTACATTGATCAAATTCGGTAGTAACTCTCATGAGTGTGTCTTTGCAGAATCACCTCAGTAACATGAGGATCAACTGTGAATTAGTCAAGGTTTTCTTTTAAATGATTTTAGATTCTACTTCATCAGTTGAATAACACTCAATGATAACAGATCCCTTTCTGTGCCTCTCATCAACATGACAATGAATAACTGTGGGCATAGCTAAACTGCTCAGTGTCATGAAGGCCAGGGATGCTCAACCTCTGGCCTACGGGCCAAATGTGGCCCACAGAGCCATTGCATCTGGCCTAGGGGGCTCCCCATAGGTCCAGAAATTTGGCAGCAGGGGAGTGGTAGCCATTAATATGGCCCCCTGCCAAATCCCCATACCCCAATCTTTGCACAGTGGGTCAGAACCAAGCTAGGCCTCCTACTCCTGTGGAACCGGGCCATGCCCCTGCCTTCTGGATTGGAGCCAGGCCATGCCCCTTGCCATCCCTATGGGGCCAGATTGGGGCCTGGTCACACCTCCTTCTCCATAGGGCAGGACCATGCCCCCTTCTCTTCCACTGGGGCTGGGCCATGTCCCCTTCCTCCTCCAGGGCCAGGCCACACCCTCTTTCTTCTCCATGGGCCCGGTCATGCTCCTTTGTTTTGTGGGACTGCATTGTGACTGGCATGCCCCCCTGGCCTTTTCCACATGGCCAGATGGTGCCCACCATGCCTGTCCAGACACTGGATTATGAGCATAAGCTGGATCCAGGCTGCAGATGAATTGGGTGCTGCCATTCCGGCCTGCTGGTGTAGGCAAATTCAAGTTTGCTTGAATAGCAGCTCACTTTGGTACCAACAGCAGTTTAGCTGCAACAGCTTAGAACTCATCATGCCCTGCAAAACCTGCCAAGAAGTAAAGTAAGTACTTATGCCAAGTCAGCAACTTTTTTGAAAGGCAGGCCAGTGCTTGTAATCCAGGTGCTGCTATAACCAACTGCTCCCCTGTTGCCATTCTAGCTGTCCCTGCTCTGTGTAGAAAGCTGCTCTCTCTCCCCCAATGTAGCATTCCATGAAAAATGTGCTGTGAAAAGCATGGTAAGCAACAATTTGAACCAGCAAATTTGGCAGCAAGAGTAAATAGAGACTACAAGATGGACAGGGTGGTAGAGAGTGAGCAGCCATCCTCACATAGCAAGGATGGCTGGAGAGGCAGTAGGCAATCAGCTGGCCATTAATAACATGTGGGTCAGATTCAGCCTGCAGGCTATGATGACCCCTGACTTAAATTGTTAGCTGAGCTCTGTGTTGCTGGTGCCTGACATAGCTAGATTAAAACTATCTTGGGTATGTGTATGCTATATTGTAGTAACAGTAGTGACTGCAGTGTAGACACACATTATGGTAAATGTGCAGTAAAATTCCTGTTCATTTTTTATAACACTCTATTAAATAATGTAGGTTAGTGATTTATTACTGCTAGTATTGTGGTAGAAGATTGATGCAAGATATTTGAATTGTGACTAGATTTATGTAAATAACAGATTTTCTAGCTTACTGGCCCTATAAGAAAAGGGGAAAAATGTTCTCAGGGTGATCTAAACCAGGGCTAGGCAAAGTCTGGCCCATGGGTTGAATTGGGCCCGCAGCAGACTCCATTTCCCAGCAGCCCCTATTTGCATTGTTGCAGCTGGTTTTCATGGAGACCGCAGCAGTGGCGGGGCTGTGATAGCGTGGGGCCAGTGTTTCGCTGGAGACCAGCCCCAGCAGCAGTGGCAAGGCACACCGTTGGGGGTGATAGCATGGTCCAGAGCTGGTACAGAGCTGCAGTCTACTCCCCGTTTGCCCTGGACCAGGGCATGTAGGCAGCAGATTACAGCTGTGCCCTGGTTCCAGACCATGCTGTCAGCACTGTAAGATCCCAGCCCTGGCTGCAGAGCAGCTCCTCACCCACCTGTGCTCCCTGCCGGTGCTGTTGGGGCCGGTTTCCATGGAAACCCTGGCCCCATGCTGTCATGATGCCATTGCTGCTGGGGTCTCCATGGAAACTGATGGCAGTGATACAGGAAGGGGCTGTTGGGAAATGGAGTCCAAACACTGGTCAGTTCCAACATTTTGCCCACCCCTGATCTAAGCAAATCCTTTTGCCCCTTCCCCCTCCCCTTACTGTCAGGAGTAGCTTGGCTCTGGCTCTGGCTCAGGCTAGGGTCTCTCCCAGGGACAGAGCACATAGAAACTCCTTCTCTTGCCTGACCTTATCAGGAGGTCTGACACAGCTGCATTTTCTGCCTGGCCAGTCAGCAGCACTAACCCTGTTGCATGGTTGAGTTTCCATGTGCTGTGCTCAGGGATGGATCAGCCCAAGCAGCATTTGACAGGTTGCAGGGGTGGAGTAGGGAGGAGGAAAGGCAGAGACTGGGGAAAGAGGGGGAGGGCAGAAGCTGTGGGGAGCTGGGGGTGAGAAGTGCAGGTGGCGGGGGGCAGAAAGCTGTAGAGGGAAGAAGAGGGTGGGGCAGAGGGCAAGTGGGCCACTTGACCACCATTAGTAACTGCTTTCCTTGCTGTAGCAGTGGGGGCCAGGGCGGGGGGGAGAGAGAGTCAAGGCAACCCTCTAATACCTATATTCTATACCTGGAAAATAATAAATTTCTAAATTTTCCATATATAGAATGTAATTACTAGGGCGTCATCTTACATTCCATTCCATCTCGGAGGAAAGGTAGCAAAAGGGCACAGCAGCCCCCTTGGCTCTGAAGAGAACTCATGGACCTCCTACAGCTAAAAAGAGAGGCTTATAAAGAATGGGAGACAGGAATCACCACAAAGGAGGAGTATTCTGCACTGATCTGTATCTGTAGGGAGCAAACCAGGATAGCCAAGGTTGCAACCGAACTTCAACTAGCTACACATATCAAGGAAAATAAAAAGTCCTTTTTCAGCTATGTGGGGAGTCAGTAGAAAAGCAAGGGTAACATTGGATCCCTGCTACTCTAATTGGGACAACTGACAACATACACCCAGCAAAAAGCCCATCAGCTTAATGAGTACTTTGTGTTGGTTTTTCATCAGCTCAGTGGGACTGCCCTGCCTAGCATGATGCGGGACAGCCAGAGTGAGGGTGAATTTATACCCAGCATCGGTGTAGATCTTGTAACGGAACACCTTGAGAGGCTAGACACCTTCAAGTCAGCTGGTCCTGACACACTGCACCCCCAGGTACTTAAGGAGCTGGCAGGCGTCATAGCCCAGCCACTGGCAAAGATATTCAAAAGCTTGTGGTGCTCAGGTGAAGTACGTAAAGATTGGAAGAAGGCCAATGTGGTGCCCATCTTCAAAAAAGGGAGGAAAGTAAATCCAGGGAACTACAGGCCAATCAGCTTGACCTCAGTCCCTGGAAAGATTCTAGAAAAAATTATCAAAGAGACCATTCTCAATAAACTGGCTGATGGCAACACCTTAAGGGACAGCCAGCATGGGTTTGTTGTGGATAGGTCTTGCCTGACCAATCTCATCTCCTTCTGTGATCAGGTGACATATCACCTGGACAAGGGAGAAGAGATTGACATCATATATCTGGACTTTAGAAAAGCCTTTGATCTGGTGTCCCATGACCTCCTCATGGAAAAATTGGCCAACTGTGGCCGCAGTTTCGCTACAGTCCAATGGCTGGAAAATTGGCTCCGAGGCTGGACCAGTGGTAGTTGACAGATGTGAATCATCGTGGCACTCCATGATTAGTGGTGTCCCCCAAGGCTCCATCCTTGGACCTGTTCTCTTTAACACCTTTATTAACAATGTGGACATTGGTGTGGACTGGCCAAGTTCACCAATGATACTAAACTTTGGGGTAGAGCATCCACACCCAAGAATAGGCTGGTGATCTAGGCTGACCTAGATAGCCATAGAAAGTAGGTGGATATAAACCTGATGACCTTCAATATGGAAAATGCAAGGTACTCTGCCTTGGGTACGGGGAGGGGAAAACGTGCAGCACGCTTATAGGCTCACTATGCTCACTCGCACCATGGCCAAAAGAGACTTGGGGGTCATAATTGACCACAAGATGAACATGAGCCACCAATGCAGTGTTGCAGCTGGTAATGCAAACAAAACTCTGCCTTGTATCCATAGATGCTTCTCAAGCAAATCTCAGGATGACATCCTCCCACTGTACTTGGCCTTGGTGCAGCCACAGCTGGAGTACTGCATCCAATTCTGGGCTCCACAATTCAAGAAGGATGTGGAGAAGCTTGAGAGAGTCCAGGGTAGAGCCATGCACATGATCAGAGGGGAAGAGAATAGGCCTTATGATGAGAGGCTGAGAGCCATGGGGCCCTTCAGCCTGGAAAAGTGCAGGCTCAGCGGCGACCTAGTGGCAGACTATAAGTACATAAGGAGTGTGCATTAGGATCTGGGGGAATACCTGTTCACCATAGCGCCCCAAGGGATGACAAGGTCCAACAGTCACAAACTCCTCCGAGACCATTTTAGGCTGGACATAAGGAAAAACTTCTTTACTGTCCGAGCCCCCAAGGCCTGGAA
>NW_017729022.1:152990605-152991332 GCF_001723915.1 Gavialis gangeticus | reverse complement strand
TGCTGGGATCCTTTGACCCTAGCTGACTTCCTGCCCCTGGGGCAGGGGGCTGGATCTGATTTTCCGAGGTCCCTTCCAGCCCTAATGTCTGTGAAATCTATGAAATAAAGTATTTGCAATTGGTAACCTTAGTGTTTACTTATACCTAGAAAGACTGTAAATATAAAAGGGAAAAGCAAGATAGCATTTCAGATACTGACAGCATCTTATTTATTTCAGTTAAAACTGTCTAAGTTCTCATTTTATTAATGAGGAATTGTAATAGGCAGCATAGATATATACATATTTGTGCACGCTTGCACACTTATTAATCACTAAGAGCTCAGGCTTTCAGTTTTTATTCTGGGGAGTTCATATTGTATAAGGCCTTCCAACCTGTGGGAATTCTGTGTGTGAAGGACTTGAATGATTGTCCAATAATGAAGGTTGGCAACATGTGGGTTGTAGGCTGGATCTGGCCAGTGGAGCCACTGGATCCAGCCCATAGACCTAGAGGGCTTCGCCTGTTCCCACAACCATGCCAGGTTCTGGCAGCAAGGAGCTATGTTGGGGCTAGGTAATTTCCAGCCGTTGCCACCTTGCTGCTGCTTCTCCCCACCCTCCCAGCTTCAGCCTGACATGGGTGGGGTGGTTTTGGTGGCATGTCTGTGGCAGGGGCCCTTGCCAGGGCTAGGGCTAGGAAGCTGCGAGCTGCACTTTTGCTGCTTCCCCCAGCCTCCCACTCCTT
>NW_017729022.1:152983434-152985605 GCF_001723915.1 Gavialis gangeticus | reverse complement strand
CCTGACATGGATGGGGTGGTTTTGGTGGCATGTCTGTGGCAGGGGCCCTTGCCAGGGCTAGGGCTAGGAAGCTGCGAGCTGCACTTTTGCTGCTTCCCCCAGCCTCCCACTCCTTCCTGGCAGCTCAGGTGCAGCTTACAGCCAGTGGGGAGCTGAGCCAGGGCTGTGCATCTGCAAACTGTATCTTTGCTGCTACCGTTTCTTCCTGTTACCCTCCCTGCTCTCACCCTCAGTTGTAATGCAGGCACAGGTGCAGATTTCAGCCATTGAGGAGTTGTGCTGGGAGTAGGCAATTTCTGGCTGTGTCTATGCTGCAGCAGGGGTGGGGAAGACGAGCAGGGAGAAGCAGCAGTAGTGTGGTTGCATTTTGCAGATGGCTTGTGCCAGTACAGGTCCACACAGACTGGAAATTACACCCATGCCACAGCCAGGGAGTGAGGGGCTGGAGAAAGCATCAGCACTGCGGGCAAAGCCTCCTAGCTTCCTGACCCTGATATGGACCTGGATAAAATTTTGCCCATGCTGCTGAAACCACCCAACCTATGTTGGATCAGAGCTGAGTTGTTCCAGCCTGTAGCTTGTGAAAGGTTGCCAGCTGCTGGACTGCAAGGTAAGGATTCAGAACTTACTAGTTCCATATGTCATCTTTCTTTCTGTTTAGCCTAAAACATTTATGTGGCATTTGGAAAGGAAAGTGATATAACACAGTAGGTTAAGATTGATAAGAATTCATGAGTATCTATCAGAATGTCTTTTTTTAATGCTTTACTGACGATCTAATGACAATGCATTGAGTGTAAACTTACCTTCTGTTGGCAACTTTTTTCCTTTCTCTTCTTTTCTAAATTAAATTTCTTAAAATTATTTTATTTCACAGCTAGTGAATTTAAACCAATTGCAAATTGTTTTGGTTATTTTAGATGCTTTTTTTTATTAAAATTTCTGTTGCAAGTTAATGATGATTGTGGATAACTTTCTGCCTACTAGCTTTGCTGATGTTTACGGAACATTTGCACTAATGCATTTACTTATTTCAAAAAGAACATGCTCACATCATTAGTCACTGAATAATTTTTTTAAATGAAACCTTTTAGGGCCAGATTCTGTTTTATCTATTAAGCATCTAAGTGCTACTTAGATGCCTAAAGTGAGTCTCTCTGCTTTTCACTCTGCTAAGGTCCCTGAAAAACTGTTCAAAGTGTCTATGTTTGTCAAATACCTTCTATCTTAGCCTTAAGATTTATCCACAGACAGCAATGAGGTAGACGAAGAAGAGTGAGATCTGCCAACCTTATGTGTTAAAACTTTTTTTCAGGGAACTGAACATGGAATAGGATTGCATGTACAGGCAGTCCTCAGACTTACAACACAATTCATTCCTGAAAACTGCATCTTAAGTTGAAATGTCGTAATTCAGAACAAATTTTCCCATAGGAACAATGTTATAAATGGGGGATTGGTTCCTTTACCACAGTTGACACAGCTGTGTCCAGCTGGTAAGTCTGTTTGGTGTGGGAGAGGGGGGAAGGAAGGGACATGGGGGGGGCAAATCAATGCCCCTGCAGCGAGGGAGGGATTGGGGCAAGCATTGCCCAGGGAGGGGGTGGGGTAGCTTGTGCTGCTGTGCACTGCTGGTCCAGGTGCTGCTCATATGGTGGCTTGTCTGGGGGCTCTTGCTGCTGCTCTAGCCACCAGTTGGGGAGGTCTTGGGGTGGGGGTATAAGCCCCAGGATCTGCGTGAGGCAGGCAGGGCTGTGGGAGCGAGGGCTATGCCTCTCCACCACTCACCCAGGCAGCGTGAGACCGAGCTGTTGTGCTGCCTCTGGCCTCCCCACACCTAGATGAGCAGAGGCTTCACCCTAGCTGGGCAAGCAGCGGCAGGGCATGGGCAGTGGCATGTGTCACCCGAAAACTTGTGCAGCCCCTTTCATAGCCCCCTGCTCCACCACCCACCCTGGCCCAGTGTGGAGGAACCTCCCCCATGCCCTGCTGCCACTCACCCACCTGGGGCAAAGCTGCTGCTTGTCCAGGAGGCACGGGGAGGACGGTCTGGCTCCTGCTGCTGTGCGCCACTTGTCTGGAGGCAGCGAGCGGCTCAGTCTTGTGCTGGCCCCGTGCTGGCTGGGTGAGTGGCAGTGGGCATAGCCCCCGCTCTCAGCACTTTCCACCTT
>NW_017729022.1:152982422-152983358 GCF_001723915.1 Gavialis gangeticus | reverse complement strand
CTCTTGCTGCTGCTCTAGCCACCAGTTGGGGAGGTCTTGGGGTGGGGGTATAAGCCCCAGGATCTGCGTGAGGCAGGCAGGGCTGTGGGAGCGAGGGCTATGCCTCTCCACCACTCACCCAGGCAGCGTGAGACCGAGCTGTTGTGCTGCCTCTGGCCTCCCCACACCTAGATGAGCAGAGGCTTCACCCTAGCTGGGCAAGCAGCGGCAGGGCATGGGCAGTGGCATGTGTCACCCGAAAACTTGTGCAGCCCCTTTCATAGCCCCCTGCTCCACCACCCACCCTGGCCCAGTGTGGAGGAACCTCCCCCATGCCCTGCTGCCACTCACCCACCTGGGGCAAAGCTGCTGCTTGTCCAGGAGGCACGGGGAGGACGGTCTGGCTCCTGCTGCTGTGCGCCACTTGTCTGGAGGCAGCGAGCGGCTCAGTCTTGTGCTGGCCCCGTGCTGGCTGGGTGAGTGGCAGTGGGCATAGCCCCCGCTCTCAGCACTTTCCACCTTCCACCCAGCGTAGGCCTGGGGTTCCTCATCCCATGCAGATCCTGGGGCACACGCTCCCACCCCATGCCCTCCCCAACTGGCAGTAGGAGCAGTGGCAAGAGCCACTGGAAAGCTGCCATACGAGCAGCTCCCGCACCAGAGGCACTCAGCGGTGCAAGCTGCCCCACCCTCTCCCTGGTCAGAGCTTGCCTCCAGCCTAGGTCCCAGCCCCAATCCCTCCTTTTCTGTTGGGGTATTGATTTGCCCCCCATGCCCCTTTCCTCCCCCCCCCACAACAGACTTACCAGCTAGATGCAGCTGTGTCGACTGTTGTAAAGGCAAAACTGACGTGGGAACCTTGAAACAGGGTGTCAATTTACAAATGTCTTAAATGCCATTTTTTGTAACTTAAAAACCCAGACGTCATAGGGCTAACAGAAATGTGGTGGGATTCGT
>NW_017729022.1:152977112-152981984 GCF_001723915.1 Gavialis gangeticus | reverse complement strand
CCCTTCCAACCCTACTTCTATGATTCTATGATTCTATGCAAGTCAAGGACTGCCTGTAGAGACATAATTACAGAGTAAATTTCCAATGGGTGATATAAGGTCTGGCCCTTAATTTTTGTTTGCTCTTGTGTAATACTGGATCATTGAGTAGGCTACCCAGGCCTGAAAAACATTGCTGTGTTTGGTTCTTGGCTTGTGTGAAGATGATAGAATAAACTGAATGAAAAGTATGTTTAACACTGTATTTATTGTTGCCTTCTGCACAGAAAGTTTCCCTGGTATAAAGTTTTGTACTTCCTGACAGTCAGGGAATAGTAGCACAAAGTTGGCCATCTGTGGAACGTGGATTTGCTAAGTTTCTTCATACAGCTGTTTCTATGTTTGTTTGCTATTGTGAGTTCCATTCTCGAAGACATTGCCAGTAATGCTAGGCAAGTGTTTTGTGATACAGGTACATGGCTATCAGGAATTAGGACTGTTGCTCAATTGCACTTTCCATGTGAGACTGGGTTTGGGCCTGAGGGGGTATATGCTTAAAGCATTAATCCAATTATATAGCCCAGTTCCTAATGCTCTCTAAAGGTCATAAAAAAGTAAAAGGTTCACTTGATCATCTAAATGAGCTATTAGGCTAGCATGGTTAAGGCATACTGATTGCTATAGCCAACAGCACACAAAGGATATGGCTAGCGTTACCTACAGCCACATTTGACTCACCAGTCTAAATGAGCATGAAACCCATTATACCTGGGTTGATTGAGGGCAGCTTTCAAACAGGAGTCCATTTCTGGATTCAAACTGTGGAATTATAGCAAAACACTTTAACCTCGTTACCACCATGCTCTGACATTTCCTAAATGAAATAATGTAAACTGGCATAAGCCTTGAATTTAGAAAGGAATGTTCAAGTGTACTGGCAGAAAGAGCAATGGTCTCAAATTGCAGCAAGGGAAGTTTAGGTTAGATATTTGGAAAAAACTTTCCCACCAGAAGGGTAGTAACGTGCTGGAACAGGCTGTCTAGAGTTCTTCTGGAATCTCTGTCCTTAGAGGTTTTTAAGACCTGGGAAGACAGCCTTGGCTGGGATAATCTTGTAGGGGATGGTCCTGTTTTGAGCAGGGCATTGGAGTAGGTGACCTTCTGAGGTCCCTTCCAACCCTAATTTTCTATGATTCTAACACCTGTAAAATGAAATTCTGCAAGACTGATTCATTATGCATGCATGCTAAATTAATAATAAAACCCCTAAAAGTAAACTTATGTAACCTTATCCTTGACATTGGGAATGTTATCAGCAATCTCTGGCAGGCACTTTTCATACAGCTATGCCTGTCTTAAATCCTTAACTCAGAGCTTAAGATAAAGTTGGTCAGATTTTGGTTTCATTATTCTATATAACTTCTTTTACTTAGTTTTTTTTTAATTTCCCAGTTTAGATTTATATTTTTCAACAACAAATCAATAAAATTAACTAATTTCATCTTTTAATTTGTGCTTCTCTGTTAACTCAGAAGATCAGTGAATAGTTATACATAGCACTAGTATTTTACTTCAACCTTACAAGATGCTTCAAATACTAACTAATGAATTGATTCAAAATAATCTCTGTGAAAAGTAAGTCTTATAGGAAAAGATTATACTGTAACATTCATAAACATTCCTTAGAGCAGGGACTAGCACCCAGGCCCCTCCACTCTAATTGAGTGCCTAACTGTCAAACTATGGACCCTATTGCTCAGTGACTTTAATTATGTCATGAGAAGTGGCAGAGGTGCAACAGGAAGGGCAGAGACTGCATCCTCAAACAGTAGAAGGGGAAAATTGTGGGTATGCAAGAGGCAAGGATTTTGTGGGTGATATCTTTTATTGGACCTGCTTGGGATAGTCATACAAACTTTTGAATGCAAGGCATTCTTCATCAAGTCTAATGGAAGAAGCAGGCATAAGGATGATTAAAATAGTGTATGGAGCTTTGGAATTGGAGGAGAAATTCCTACAGTCAGCAGATAAACCAGGGATGGGCAATTATTTGGGCTGGATGGCTACTTAACAAGGTTTGGTGAGCTGTTAAGGGCAGCATATGCATGCACGCACTCACTTTCACACACACTCTTGCATACGTGCATGTGTGCGTGTATGCACACACACGCATGCACATGCACACACACATGCTCCCTGCAGCCAGGCTGAGACTGGCCCCAAAGCAGCAGCAGAAGCAGGAGTGGGAGCATGAGCCCATCCAGGGCTGTGGTATCTTATCTCAGTTGATCCCTGGCCCCATCCCCACACCCAAGTTGCTTGGCTTGGCTGACACTGGCAAGTAGGAACAGGGATGAGAACTGTGCTGCACCGGGGAGGCAGGGCTATGGTATTTGCAGCCCTGTGGAGCCGGGCTGTGACGGTGGGGGCGTGTTCAGTCTTCGCTTCTTAGATTAGATTACTTTTAAGACTTGAGAAGATGTGGGTTGGGGAAGGATTGCAAATTTGTATAGAACAAGTCACCAGCATTACATGTATCAAGGATAAAATGGGGAGAGAAGTTCATGAAAACAGTACCTGTCAACTGCTGTCTCCTGAAATGAATTTTCTTTTGAAGGATTTTTCTTTTTGACATGTTCTTCTGAAAGTAAAGTGCTTGTCCCTTTCATTTCCTTGTCATTCTCCAGTTCATGAACTATTTGGGATCCATTTCTCACATAGATTTTTATGATAAAGGTAATTGCATGTCTAAGGTTTAATGCGTTCTTTGTGGGAATACCCTTGAAGATCATCTGGAATCTGCAGTTAGGGCAGAATGTAGTACCTTGTCTACTGACAGGAGCACATGACTCCAGTGCTCCAGTTTGCACTGGCTCCTGATATCTTTCTGGGCGCAATTCAAGTTGTTGGTTTAGACCAGCGGTGTCCAACCTTTTTGAATGTGGAGCCAGATCATGAACTTTTTCTCACCCAGTGGGCTGGCGAGCCATATTCAAAGACCTCACAGGAAGCGGTGAAGACATCACCCCCCCCCCCAAAACGAAAGTTCAGTGTTTATTTTCGTTTCCTGTCGCAGCACCTAAGCCCTCAGAAAACAGCTTGGAGGGCCTCATGGTGGCCGCGGACTGTATGTTGGACAAGCCTGGTTTAGACTTATAAAGCCTCTGTCAGCCTGGGACTGAAATAACTAAGAGACTGCCACACCACCCTCATGCTCCCTAAGGTCAGCCTTCTGCAGATTCCATCTGTGCGTGAAGTTCACTCAACCAAAATATGTGTGAAGCAGTTCTTGGCTGTGCCTTAGCTTTGTGCCTTAGGATTTGGTAGTCCTCCTTCGTTAAAGCTTCTTGAAGCCTAAGCCTGGATATTATCTTATGTGGCAGGATTTTAGCAGGTGCGGTTAATTTTCCGGGGTGTTGTTTGAGGAGTGTTTTATTACGGTATTATTTAATTTAAATATTTTTATTGTTTCAGTTTTTGTTGTTTTATTGAAATCTACCTGAGCCATTTTTTTTGGGAGGGAATGGGGGAAGAATGGGTGGGGGAGGTGAGACTGCTTAGAAACTAAACAAAACACAATCTATAGGAGATGGTCTTGACTCTCAAAGAGCCTGCTTCAAATCTGGTCCAGATGTGAAGCAGGTAATATGTAATGCCACATATTTGTGAAGTTCTTCTAGCAATTGTGATCATACACAAAAAAACCCCAACCTCAATAAGCAATACCTTTAGTAAAACCCCCCCATACACACACAAAAACCCCTCAACGGGCAAGGAAACTGCACTACCCTACCTCCCTTAGATTTGGTCTTGAAAGTATTGGGACATATTGGGAATGATTACGGAAGACTCTATTACCCTTGCACCTTACCTGTTTTTTGGATAAAGAACTTAAGGGATTTAACAAGCACTAAATGGATTTATTTCAAACAAATGTTGTTTTACTATTTTAAGTGATTAAAATATGAAAGAGTAGGATAATTTTTAAAAAGGAGTTTTTCAGGGATCTTAAACATAGAAGAGCTTGTCTACTTTTTTTTTTTCCCAGTCCCATCCTTTCAAATGCTGTTTGTATATCCACCAAGTCAATAGCCTTTTTTCATAGCTGACAGAGACTACAAACAATGATATTTGTTTTTGGAAATATTTTCCAGTTCTTAATTAATTATCTGTAAGGTATGGTCTAGGTATGAGTCTGTGTTCAGAGACCAAAATCCATAATGTTTTTCATTTTCAGGATGATATCCTGGCCCCATGAAATAAATGTCAATTTTCCCATTGACTTCAGTGTGGCCAACATTTCATTCTTACTCTTTTTTCCCCCCAGGCTCAAAGTTTAAAACCTTTTAATTTAGTATATTCTAGTTTATTCTCTAAAATGCAAGTAGTATGTCTCATGTCAAAATTTGAATTAGTTTCCTTATACCTTTGTGATGAGCTGTATTACTGCTCACTTTTGACAATTTTGACCAGTTCTCCTTTAAGAAAAAAGTTAAGATAATAATATATAATCTTACAGGTATGTTTTGAAGATGAATTAATTAATGTGTGTGAAGCACTCAGATATAATAGTGATGGGTGTCATTAAAACAACCAAAAGAAAATCAATAATTATCAGTAAATAATGCATGGGGCCACACACTGAATGATGTAAATTAAAAGGCAAAAACAACTGAATACTACACTGTCTATCATACAAACCAGATGAGCCTTAAGTTCTTTGGGAAAACGTAGCACATGATCATGTAATTAAAGACTGAATCATAGATTCATAGACATTAGGGCTGGAAGGGACATCGGAAGATCATCGAGTCCAGCCCCCTGTCCCAGTGGCAGGAAGTTAGCAGGGATCATAGGATCCCAGCAAGATAAACTTCTAATTGTCTCTTAAGG
>NW_017729022.1:152976303-152976679 GCF_001723915.1 Gavialis gangeticus | reverse complement strand
TCATCATAAGGTCTGTTTTCCTGACCTCTGATCATGTGTGTGGCTCTCGTCTGCACCCTCTCCAGCTTCTCCACATCCTTTCTGAGTTGTAGAGCCCAAAACTGGATGCAGTGCTCCATCTGCGGCCTCACCAAGGCCGAGTACAAGAGGAGAATGACGTCCTGGGATTTGTTTGAGAAGCATCTATGGATGCAAGCCAGCATTTTGCTCGCTTTACTAGCCGCCGCATCACATTGAAGGCTCATGTTCATCTTGTGGTCAATCATGACCCCCAAGGCCCTCTTGTTTGTAATGCTAACTAGCGTAGCACTGCCGAGCCTATAAGCATGCTGCAGGTTTTTCCTCCCAAGGTGGAGAACCTTGCATTTTTCGGTGT
>NW_017729022.1:152970829-152971303 GCF_001723915.1 Gavialis gangeticus | reverse complement strand
TTTACCGAGCCTGTCAAGGTCTCTCTGGATCATCCTCCTGTCCTCAGGTGTGGATGCTTTACCCCAGAGTTTGGTGTCATTGGTGAACTTGGCCAGTCCACTTCTGACACCAATGTCTACATCATTAATGAAAATGTTAAATAGTATAGGCCCTAGGACAGAGCCTTGTGGGACCCCACTGGTCACAGCGCACCACGAGGATTGACTTCTGTCAACCACCACCATCTGGGTCCTATTGCGGAGCCAGTTCCCCAGCCAACGGATCATGCTGGGGTCAAGACCGCAGTTAGCTAGTTTTGCCAAGAGGTGATCATGAGATACCAGATCGAAGGCTTTTTTGAAGTCAAGATATATGACATCAATCTCTTCTCCCTTGTCCAGGTGATAGGTCACCTGGTCATAGAAGGAAATGAGATTGGTCAAGCAAGACCTATCTGCAACAAACCTGTGCTGGCTATCCCTTAGGATGTTGGC
>NW_017729022.1:152949423-152965829 GCF_001723915.1 Gavialis gangeticus | reverse complement strand
CCCTCAGGATGTTGCCGTCAGCCAGTCTGTTAAGAATGGCCTCTTTGATAATCTTTTCTAGGATCTTCCCCAGGATGGAGGTCAGGCTGATGGGCCTGTAGTTTGCCGGATCCACTTTCCTCCCTTTCTTGAAGATAGGCACCACATTGACCTTCTTCCAATCTTCAGGCACTTCAACAGAGCACCAGGAGTTCTCAAAGATATGTGCCGGGGGCTGAGCTATGATGGTAGCCAGCTCCTTGAGTACCCTGGGTGTAAACTGTCAGGGCCGGCTGACTTGAAGGTATCTGGCCTCTCAAGGTGTTCCTTCACGAGGTCAGCATTGATGGAGGGTAAGGCATCTCCCTCACCCGGGCCTCCCTGTCCCATAGTGGGCAGGGGCATCCCAGTCATATTGCACATGCTGAAATAAGGTTGCTCAGACTATGTTAAGTAAACACTTTGTATCCTTAGTCTACCTTAAACATAGATTAGTATGAGAGCAAGGAATCCGTTTATGCATATCCTGGACAATAAAAATCCTTTAAAGTGAGATTATAAATTAAATCTTAATGATGGTGAAACAAACACTGAAGATAAGAATGTCTAAGCTGGATAATTGTGAATTATAAATATTTTTGAAATGTGCAGTAAAGTAGTAGATTGGGTGGTTAAGCAAAGCACGGAAGAAACTTTATAAAGAATAAGATATAATCCTTAGGTTTGAATTACCTTGCTTTTGGCCCACTGAAATTTTCCTTTTTTTTTTGTAATTATACATTGAACTGCTAGTACAGGGTTGGACATTTATTTCAACATGAGGGCCACTTAACGAGTTTTGGTGAGCTGTCAAGGGCTGCACAAATAAAATTTTTCATAAGATATTTTCATGAATTATATATTATAAACAAATCCTATACTAAAAATCAAATATTGACTGTAACATATTTTAATTCTATTTAAAAAATAATATTTGTCCTAATTTGTGGTTGTTTTTTTTTAGTAGTGTATATAGAGTTGATTGCATAATAGCTCAAAATAATGTTTGTCTTTTTTATATTGTGGGGAGGGGGTGTGCGGTGTAGGGGGTTGGGGAGTGGATATAGGGGGTTGTGGGGAGGAGGGTTGTGCACATATGTGTGTGTGGGACTTCCTGCATTCTAGGAACTGGGAAGTGGTTTGGGGAGGGAGGAGGTCAGGGGGTGCATGCAGCAGAGCTTGCTTAGGCAGTGTGGTCCAGGTGCAGTCCACCCCCACATCCAGCCCACAGCTCCCTCTGTGGCACTGCATGTGAGGCCGAGCCCTGCTCACTCATGTCCTGTATGCACCCAGCACCCACCAGATAGTTTGTGGAAAAATACATCATGATCCCCTTAAAAAAAACCCCAAAAGTTCTTCTGAGCTTTTCTTTGAGACACAGCAGTGCTCTCATTCTTTGAGCAGGGGTGGCTTTAGTAGTCCATTAAAGGATATGCTTTTGCACTTTCCTTGAAAATCTGCCTGAATTTGGTTATTTTATAACCCTGAAAAATCTCATTTTGCACATGCTCAGTAGAGACTTGAGTTTGACCACCTAGGTTTTATTAAATTTATCCATCTGCACTGAGCATGCTTCAGTCAAGGGTTTAAGGAACTGAAATAGGCTTTCTAATTCCTTGATCCCCGAATTCCTGATTTTGGCTGGTGCAGAGAAGGATGGAGTGGAGGATCAAAGATGTTGTTTTTCCTGTGCTCTGACTGGGACTGGAATTGGTAAATTCTCTTTGTTGCTGGTCTTTCTGGAGGGATAGCAGTCTTAATGTTTCTACCATTTACTCCGTTAGCTCAAGTAGGATAGGTCTAGATATAGTGGCTTTATGGCTAGGGACAGACATTACACATAAACCTTTTTAAGTGATTAGAAACTGGTTTAAACCTGTAACAGAACAGATGTTCAATGCACATAAACCAGTTTCAAAATGGCTGAAACTAGTTTGAAATAACTTGGTTAAATGTAGTATCAGACTGAACTGACTTGCCTCAAACTGTTTTATGCAATGACTGTTCCAGGCCCCTTGCTAGTTTAGGTTAAACCAGAGACCCCCAGCATCACAACATGCTCTCTGAGCTGGGCTCTCTGCTTCAGCCCAGCCAGGCTATTCCTGCCCCTCTGCTCCGCAGTCAGAGCAGGGACAGGTGGCAGGGGAAGGTGGGGAGGGGAGGGTGTCTGCCCAGGGAGAGTTTTAATTCCCCCCTCTCTATCCCACTGGCAGGGACCTGAAGGGGGTCTGCTGGCCATTCCCCTCTCATTGCTGCAGCAGTGGGGCACCATTGCCCCTGAGGCGGAGGGGGGCAGGGAAGAGAGTTAATCTCTCCTCTGTCTCCACTGACAGGTCTGCCCGCCTTCACTGCTGGGCTCGCTGCCCCCCCCGCAGTTGCCTTGCCTAGCCATACCCTCTGCCATGGCTTTAGTGGGAGGAGGCAGGGCCCTTGTTGGGGGCAGCAGCCCCTGTCATAATGTGGGGGAATGCAGCACTGCAGGGCTGGCAGAGCTGCATCAGGCTGTGTGTGGCAACATTGGGGTCCTTACTGGGCCAGAGCCCTGCAAGCCTCCCATAGTGCTGCCACGCTCTGCAGAGCGGCCCCCACTGGGAAGGGGCTCATGTTCTGGGAAGCCGAAATGGTCGCTCACTGCTTGCCACTCCAGCTGCTGGGTGGTGGTATGGCCCGGCCCCCTCCACTCGGTCTGTGCTGGGGGCAAGCTTGCTTGCACAGCTTCCCTGCATCCAAGGGTGTTCTCTAGCACCCCCAGCTTCTGGCCTGAGCAACTGCAGGCATGTGCCTGGATTCCCTCAGTCCAGAGAGAATGTTTCTCCTGTTACAAACTGATTCAGCCTAGGCAGGGTAGACTAACCTGCAGAGGTTGAATCAATTCAGGTTCTGGCTTTTTGAACGTCTGTCCCTAGCCTATAAATTTAAACCTACTGATGACATATTGAGGTATTAAAATTGGCACATGTTGGATTTTTTAATATTGGGAAATTGCACAGTAGGAAAACTACATTAAAAGGATTCTAAAGTTTGCTAAGTCAAGTACTCAGATATTAGGAAACCCTTGAGTAAAGTTACCCTTTGAACCTATTTTGGGCTCCCTCCTTTGTGCATACGTGTTTATATACTTTTTTTTTTTTTTACAGGATTCTGTTACAATCCACCAGACCGGCCAGCTTAGTGGGTAGAACCGGGCATGGAACAAGGGTAGAGGTCAGAAGCCACAGGTCAGGAGCCAGATGCAAAGCCAGGGTCAGGAACCAGGAATCAAAAGCCTAGTTACAAAACCAAAAGGAAAATCCACAGGGTGAAATCCAAGAGCAAGCCAAACCATGGTCTGGAGTTAGGAAACATCTGCAGGAAAAATCCAAAGCCGACATCCATGGGTGACTGGTGCCTCCTGAGTCTGGGGGGGCACCAGATCGCTGACAGGTTGGGGAGTCCCCCAGCTGCTGATCGCCGACGGGGGGGGAGGGTTCTCCAGCAGCCGCTTGCCAATGGGGGGGATCCCCCAGCAGCTGCTTGTCAAGCCAGCAGTGAAACTGGAAGTGCACTTCCGGTTTTGCGGCTGGTGCTTCCAGGAGGTGCATGGCCGATCTCGGGGGTACACGTATACTTGCATGCACCCCCTACACATCACCAATGGCAACATCCAAGAATGAGCCAAAGGCAGGGTCAGGAATGAGGAAAGCCAGAGACATTGGTAAAACAGGAGCTGCTTAGAGACTGAAGACCAGTAGTTTGTGCAGCAAAGCTCAGGTGCTGCAGGAGTTCCTTAAGAGCAGCCCCAGAACCAATCAGGGGGAAGGGGCTGGGAGTCAGCTGGCCTTAATTAAGTTGTAACTGGGTCAACTGCTCTTAATAAGGGCTGCAGGCCAGCAGCTTGCCTCAGCTTTACAGAGCTGACCCAGACTACAGGACGGGAGCCTTACAGATTCCGTAATCCTTCATCACAGAGGATGGACAGTGCTCACAGAATGGGGAATTGTACAATACCTATGTCACAGGATGAGCAAATCCTGGGCAGAAAAAGTGTAGTGTACTGCAGAAGGACCAAGCTCTGTAGGATCTGTATCTTATTCCTTGTAGAATTTGGATATATGTAATGAATGAGGTAGGTGGCTGTAAGAAGGAAAGTGAATCCCATGTTTAAAGCAGCTAAATACGACCCTGAAAAATGGATTTTCTCTCTTTTTATCACAGAATTCCTGTATGATGGTACACAGATCACTTAAAGCAAGTGTTCTTGGAGGTGGTCATTAATTAAGCACCTCATTTTCTATAGGCTGAGGAACTGGTTTGCTGAAATGCTGAACATTCACATTTGCAGCCAAAGTCAGTTGAAGTTGTGTGTTTTGAACACATGAAATGGCATATAGTAAGTACTCTGAAAAATTGAGTTCTAAGAGATACAAATTGAGAACCCTAAATTCATGGATACTTCTGAACTTCATTTCTTTGTGCCATAGTTTCTCACCTGAAAAAAGGAATAATTCTAATCTTCACATCATGGATTTATGCGTGTGAGGCACTTGGATGCTGTAGTGCAAAGAACTATTAAAAAGTTATGAGAAGTAATTAAATCTGTGTTCAGGGCTGGGTTTGAGCAGTATATAGTAAATAAGGCATGGGACCATTCCTAATAAAGCAACATATTGAATAGCTGCCCTTTAAATCAGCACTGGAAGTAAGGTATGGGTTCTATGAGAAGAACAGTATAAGATCTATAAGTTGTTGAAAGCCTGGTATCATCATGCAAACACACAACAAGCTATATGAAGATTGCTCTGGTAACCTTAATTCTGTCATTTCCTAACTTTTTTGAGTGCTTGACTTTACAGCCTTGACATTCTCTTCATGTAGGTTTTTTTTTAGCTGTAATTTTATATTTATTTCACTGAAATTACAGAATGAATTATATGTTTAAGACTTCAATTAATGAAAATAAGGATTCTTCATTCTTGAAGTGGCCTTTATTGAATGAAAATTGGAATGCTTTTGTGGAAATCTTATCAAGAAATCGCAGTATTTCTTTTCAAAGTATTCTGTATCTGCATATACATATATTCAGTACTACACTTCATTTCTAACCCCTACACACTGCATCATGCTGTGATTCATAATACCCTCTTTTTTAAATCAAATATTGTTTTTAAAGAGAAATTACCAGTAATGTTGGTTAAATTGCATACAATAATATAGCAGGTGGTTGTAGGTTTGATTCTCTCTGTGTAAATCCCAAGGATGCATAAAAGCAAGATATTCTTGTTCTAGCAAATGTTTACTGTGTGTAAATGGAAGTGAAGGGCTCTCTGTTTAAAAATGGTTTGCTGCATTGCTTCCTGAGTCTTAGTGTCCTAGATGTTTATCCTCATATAGTATTTGAGAAGAAAACAACTGTAAAGATTTGCTGAGAGTGATGTCATATCCCTGTTCCTTAATACTTAGCTAACCCTGTAATTTAAATTTTAATCAGACATTGTGTTTTGAAATAGTGGAAGTGTACAATGTCTCTCTAAATAGCATAGAAGATAGAAATGAAAGCCTTTTAGGACTTCAGCCTCCCTTCCTGCTATTGTAAATAGTTTCTAATTTCATATAGCTTTCTAAGGTCTAATATCGGCATCATTAAAAAATTTCTCCTTGATTCTTTAAACGTTACACTTGCAATCAAACCTATTTCTTGCTAAGCCAGAGAGCCCATTGAGTTCATGAGATTATTATTTGTGTCAGTAAGCCCTGCATTTGGCCTAGAGGAGTTTATAGGATTGGGTCCTTGTTTGTAATGTTTTCTGTAATGGACACTAGGAAGCTGTAAAGAAGAGAAGGCAGTTTAAGACAAGCATTCAGTGAGAATTTTTTTTAAAAGGAAAGCTACATTAATGACTGTCCATAATTCTTGTCAGGCATGTTTTAAAAAACAGTGTTTTTTTCTGTACATATTTTTTCTGAAGACATGAATACTAAATACATTACAAGCCTAAAACCAAGTTTTCAAATAGAGCATTGACTTTTTTTCTGAGTGTTGCCTTCGCCTCCTTTCTGGGCACTGCCAATTTGACTGAGACTTTCTCCCAAGGATTGCAACCTTGATGTGGTTTACTACTAACCACCTTGAAAGCAATGCCACCTGGAGTTTTATACTCCTAGTAGGGTCACCCATGCTGGTGAGGTTGAGAATGAGGTTTCTGGATGAATAGTGAGAGTGTAGTGGTGGCTACACCTTTTGGAAAGTGAAAGCTGAAAAAGATATGTACATCCATGACACTGATTTTGCTGTCAAGACCGAAATTGTTACTCGGATGCTGAACCGTCCAGTTGGCATCAGTGAGCATCTCATGACCTTTCCTCTTCCACTGACCACCAGGTGACATGCAGCAGTCCTAGGTAAGTGCATATTACTTGACCCTTGATGCAAATGACAAAACAACAGAAGAATTCTATTGTAAACTTGATCAAATCTTGTCATCTGTCTCTAAAGAAGATAAGATAATTCTTTGGGGAGCACCAATATATCGGTTGGCTATCGGATCAGCACCAATAAAAGGAGAAATGATATTATAGGCTGTTGGGTTTTTTTGGTTGTTGCAAACGATAATTACAGCCATGTGCCTGCAGCACCCTGGCAAGCATAGTCACTGGCCCAAGCCCACAGCAGACTACAGGTCCTGGTGAGCAGTGAGAGGGGAGCTAGGGAGTGGTCTCAAGGTGCTGTGCTTAGCAATAAAGGGACCATTACTGGCTGCTGCCACCATGGCAGTGCCACACACATAGCTGTGACCTGAGTGCTGGAGCTGCCAGGAAGGTGTTGGGCTGCACACGTCCAGGGTAAGCTGCCACATGAGGGACATTCTGCTCTGCCAGGCGCCTCCACAAAAGTTGCTTCTCTTTGGTGGCCACAGGAGCTCAGCTGCACAGGGCCCACCACTGCTGAGGCAGCAGCGTGCTGTGGGGCTCCAAATGCACCCGGTGCTGCTGTCCACATGAGGGTCTCCCCTGCCTGCCTGGGACAGCAGCACAAGCTGCATGGGGAACGGAACTGAGGGTAGGAGCCATAGGCAAGGGGGTGATGTACATGGGAATAAGGCAGTTGCCACCTTCCTCATCAAGGGCCAGAGCAGGCAGGAGGTGTGAGTGAGTGAGATAAATGCAAAATGAATGAACAAAAAAAGGTTTATTTATGTCAGTAGTTTAAAAATGCCTTCTTACACTATTACTAAATATCTGTTATCAGATCAGTATTGGCGGTCATGGTTGGTTAATCACTGGCTATTGGTATTGGCCAAGAAAATCTTTATCGATGCACCTCTATAATTCTTTTTGGCAATTTCAATCTAAAGTGGTCAGGGACTCTGCTCTATGGAAAGGAACACTTTGGAAATAAGGGATGGGGAAAATCAATTCAAATGGAACTCTCCTCCTGAGCAAATGTTGGGAACATGATCTCATCCCAGTTGGCACTGGATGTATGACCAGTCCCGATACCTTGTTCCAGGCAGACCCAAACCCCCAGACCAACCGTGACTTCTTCCATTTGATAATAGGCAAATGTTATTGATACACAGTGATAGTGGATAAGAGTAATGCAGGCAAAACAAACAAAATAACACCTCTTTTCCAGATTCTACCTATCTACCAGTCCCAGGAACTGACAGAGGGATGGTATGCCTGGCCAGTATGTGAGTGCCACCCTCTGGTTCTTTGCTTGAATGTCAGATGTGAGCAGTCTTAGAGGTTGAGGGCTGATGCCCACCCCCAGCAACAGGGTAGGTAAGACAGGCCAGTGGTGTGTCCTTTGCCCATGGTGGCTTTGAGATCCTGCCCTCCTCCCACCCCCTGCTGCTCTGAAAGTCCCTTCTTCTGTATTCTTTCTCCCCTGATGACACTTCATTTCTGGGTACTGTTGATTGGTTTCCCTGTGGTTATTATACTGTTCATGTTCTGTTCTGTCAGCATATTCCTTTGTTTTTTGAACATTTCACATACATACGTCTTAATTTGGTCATTTACTGGTACCTTAATTTGGGCATCCCCAGCCTCTTAATTTGGTCATTCTACCAAAACCGGAAATCTCAGGGGATTTGCAGCTAGTCACTGTGACCCAATGTCAATGCTGCAGGGTTCCTTATCTTTTGTTACGGGCTTGCAGGGAACATTGTGCATGTTTTCGATTTCCCAGCCTGTTTATCTGCTACATTTGGACACAGTCTGTCTCAAAGGCTGAGAATGTGAAACTTTGTTACAAACAGACTTTTAGACACCAGTTAACCCTTGCTGTTTCCCTGGATCATTGTTCTAATGCAATATTTACATTACCTACAAGCCAGTTCCTAAAAGCAAATCTCTAAAACTAATTTTCTAGCCATCAATCACAAACTATCTATTCTGTCAAAGCAATAAATGGAAAGCATCATGGATGCACCTCTATTTAGTACACTGGCACCTGATTGACAACGTCAGAGTTATGATGTCTGTATTACCAGAACTATGACTGCTGGACTGAGCATCATTTGATAGGTTCTGTCATGCCCATTCTTATCACTCCCAAATGGTGTAAGCAAAAGATGCAACCAAAGAAGGGGTTCAATATTGAGTGCTTGAAAGATTCTGCCAGGAGTAATCCTGTCTAGCAGTATTTTAGTGAGAAACTGCAACCTGGTGATCTTGACGACATTTATTACTGAGAGAATCTCAAGAATGGCATCCATAAGGCACATGAAGAATCTCTAGGATTCTCCACAAGAACCATGAGGACTTGTTCAATGAGAATGATGAAGAAATTCAAGCTCTCATTAGCAGAAAAAGGAGACCCTTCAAAGTTTGGCAACGTGACATAACTCCAAATGAAGTAAGACATATATCTCTATATTATGGCTCAGACCCAGAGGAAGATTCTAGAGCAAAAGAACAAGTGGTGGGAGGACAAAGCAAAGGATTTAAGTTTGCTGACAGCCATGTTATACATAGTTTCTTCAAAGCTATCCAAAGCTGTGTATGGGCCAAACACACGAGCCATCCCTCTGTGGTCCAAGGGAAGAACAAGTCTTTACGGACAGCCCCATCATCCATACATAGTGGAAGGAATGCTTTCAAGACTTCTAAACTGAGAGTCTAATGTTGAAGATAATACCATCAGTCATTCCACAGCATCCTATTAAGGACTATATTGCAGACCAACCAGCCTATCAAGAAGCCTTGAAAGCCATTGAGTAGATGAAGAACAACAAAGTATATAGTTCCAATGGAATACCAGCTGGAATTTATAAGCACAGTGGGAAAAAAGCTCTCTTACCAAGTGAAAAATCTGGAAATGCGAGCAGATACACGGTGATCTGAGAGATGCGAGAATTGTAACCATGTTCAAGAAAGGAGACAGATTGGATTTCAGCAACTACCGTATAATTGCACTACTGTCGATAGCTGGGAAGATCCTCATTGGTTTTCTCCTCAATAGACTCCGTTTGCCAAGGAGATTCTACCTAAATCCCAAGGTGGCTTCAGACTATTTGGAGGTACAGTAAACATGATCTTTGTTGCTAAACAGCTGCAGGAGAAGTACCATGACCAACACAGAGATCTTTGCATGGCCTTAATTGATCTGAGGAAGGCCTTTGATTCAATTAATAGAGAGGCCCTATAGAAGATCCTGATTAGATTTGGATGCCTGTCAAAATTTGTTACTAGCAATGGACTTCTTCATGTCTTTATGACATGACAACAACTGCCTTAAGCAATAGCTTGAAAATAGCCCTTCTCTATTAGACCTAGAGTCAAGTAAGGATGTTTGATTGTACCATTCATTTATGTAACAGCCCTTCTGCATCTCATTGCTGATAGACTTCAAACCAAAGTCAGCATCCAACATTGCACTGAAGGGAATCTTTTTAACATCAGCTTGCATGCCTAATCCAAGCTAACCAACACCTTCATTACTGATTTTCAGTACGCTGACAATAGTGTCATGTGTGCCCACTAAATTGAAGGGCTCTAGGTCACTCTTGGCTGCGTCTGTGAAGCATATTGTTGTCAACTTCATGAAAACCAACATAATTTTCTATCCTATCCTGAATCAACCAGCTGATCCACCACATATATTAGCAGGGAGCAATCCTTAGAGAATGGCAAGCATTCCTCTAGCTGGCTAGTCACCTTTCCCAAAAAGTAAACATAGATGACAATATTAGATATGGAATAAAATCTGCCAGTACTGCCTTTGGACATCTCCAAAATCATGACTTCAGTGATCATGACATCAGGATCCAAATCAAGCTTCTTGTCTACCGAGCTGCTGTCATGCCTACCATATTGTATAGGTGTGAAACCTGGCTAATATATCAAAACCACCTGAAAGCCTTGGAATCTTACCATCCGTGATGTCTTCAGAAGAATCCTCCATATAGACTGGAAGGACAGAAGAATGAGTGCCAGAGTTTTGGCTCAAACAAACACCACCACCATCAAAGTCATGTTTATATGACACCAACTGTGTCGGACAAGACATGTTATAAGGAGACCTGGCAACTGGTTCCTGAAACAGTTCATGTGATCCCAACTAGTTAATGGTCACAGCTCTAGAGGTGAGCCAAAAAAGATGTTTATGAGCACTTTGAAGGCTAATCTGAAGACTAGCAAAATTAACATCAATAGTAGGGAGACTCAAGCACGAAGTTGTCCCCAGTGGCGCTGTGAAGTATGACAAGGCATTGACCATTTCAAGCAAAGTTGCCTTAGTGTGGAAGCAGAGAGATGAAAAGCAGAGGGAAACAGCTGTAACCTGACATAATAAGGATTCACTTCTTCCTCCTGGAACAGTGTGTCATATTTGCAGTCAAACATGCATGTCTTGGATTGGCATCTGCAGTTGTTGCCGGACTTGCTGATGACTTCTCTATCTACTGGAAGACTATCATCCTCCTATTGAGGGACTGCCACTGCTTTCATCAAATATTTCAAATGTGTTCACTATAGAGACATGCAAGACCACAAATCCTTGGGTTTCTTGGAGTGATGATGCTCAGTATTGCCATCCTTATCTTTCAGTTGTTTGGCTCCTGGAGACAATGCTGCATTAGATGGCTAATTTGCTGTATACCCAGGGAACATTTGGTACCTAAGATAGGGTTCACCTGTGAGGGTTTGGCCAGGGTATAGGCAGCTGGGCCTGCGGTAGGCCAGTAGGAGCAACCTGGGAGTCATCATTAGTGGGGTCACAGGTTACCAGAGCTGAGAAGGGAGACCCAAGAGACGTAGTCTGAGACATAAGCCAAGGTCAGGAGCCAGGAGTCAGAAAACTGGTGTCAAGTTCCAAGGAAAATCTGAGGTTAGGGTCAAGGAAGCCAAGCCAAGTCAGGTCATCTGAGGTCAGGGTAACCAGAGAGAGTTGGGCCAGTGCTGGGGTTCAGGGGAGATCTAAGATTAGGGTCAGGGAAAGGCAGAGCCGAGTCAGGAGCCAGGAGACACATGGGAGCAGTGAGCACAAGTCTTGCTGTAACAGACTGAGGTTATGTGAAGACAAGCCTCTGCATTCACTGCTCTCCTCTCTATTGCCTTAGAGATCAGAAGGCAATATTTAGAGATCAGAAGCCAATATTTTACAGTTAGGGTGGCCAAAATTTTATAGTTAGGGTGGCCAAAATCTGGAACTAACTTCCCAGGGAAGTGGTCCTCACCCCTACCTTGAGCAAATTCAAGAGGAGGTTGGATGATCATCTGTCTGGGATCTTGTGAACCCAGCATTCATTCCTGCCTGTGGCAGGGGGTCAGGCTAGATGATCTGTTCAGGTCCCTCCTGAACCTAGCTACTATGAAACTATGTTTCTGTTTCTGGGCTAGGCTAGCACCTGAGTTACCACACCTGCCCCTGATCCCTGGCTAATATGACTGCCCCAGTTCTCTGCAACTGGATTGGCTGCTGAAAGCACCACACACCCCTTAGAAGCACACCTGTAGCCTTAGGCTGCAGGAATGCCATCATACATCCTCTGTCTGCCCTTGCCGTGCGAACAAATCTGGGGGGGCACATGCCCTCTATTGCTCCCCCAGTCATGTGCCTAGCAGTGGGGAGCCACACTGCCATCCCCACACCCACCAGATGAGCTGCCTGTGAATCTGCCTTGCTCCTGGGGTTGCATTCACTGCCCCAGCTGGGCAGTGCTTACTTCTGTCCCAGCCCCACTCCCTCCCTCACCGTGGGGGTTTCAATCTGCCTTCCCCTTACCTCTTCCACAGACTTACCAGCTGAACACTGCTCTCCAAGCTGCTGGGCTGCATTCCTGGCCTTGTGCATGCTGCGACTGTGCGCATGTGTGCAGCATTTATCTGTGACATTATTTGCTACACTGGGCAAAAAAAGTCGATTGCTGATCATGTTAATTCTCCTTTTATTAGTGCCCATCTGACATGGACCAATATATCAGCGCACCTCTAGTAATAATGGACCATAAAAACATGGAATATCTTACTATGAGCCAGAAACTGATTTCACAACAAGTCTGCTGGTCACTCTTCTTTTCTTTTCTCATTTTAATTTCATAATCACATATTGTCCAGGAGTCAAGAAGCAGAAGGCAGACACCCTATCTCATAAGGATGAATGTCAGCGCTAGACCCATCACCACCCTTCACCATTCTCCAGCCCAAGAAGTTCATTTTGGGAACTACTCAGCAAAGCGTCCTATGAGCCATCCAAATGGCCCTCATAGGTGACCCCTAGCTAAAAAAAACTGCATAAATCATTGGGGCTATATCAACCCAATTTTAGATGTCTTGGGAGATTTCTTTTTTTCTGACAGTGTTTGTACATCCCAGACAGTCCTGTAAAATCAAGGATATTACAGCTCTGTCATGACTTGCCTCCTGCAGGTCACTTTGGATTTACCAGGACCCAGTTCTTAGTCTCTCTGCAATTTTGGTGGCCCTAAGATGTGATGACTGGTTTTGTGAATGTGGGCAGACCAATAGATGTGGTATACCTTGACTTTAGCAAGGCTTTTGATATGGTTTCCCACAATGTTCTTGGAGGCAAGCTAAGGAAGTACGGGTTTGATGAATAGACTGTAAGGTGAATAGAAAACTGGGTGGATCATTGGGCCCAGGGTTAGTACTCAATGGATCAATGTCTAGTTGGCAGCCAGTATCAAGTGAAGTGCCCCAGGGGTTGGTTCGGGGGCTAGGTATGTTCAATATCTTCATCAGTGACCTGGAAAATGGCAGAGAGTGCACCCTTAGCAGGTTTGCAGATGACACCAAGCTGGGGGGAATAGTAGATATGCTTGAAGGTAGGGTTAAGATTCAGAGAGACGTAGACAAATTGGAGGATTGGACCAAAAGAAATATCAGGAGGCTCAAGAAGGACAAGTACAAAGTCCTGCACTTAGGATGGAAAAATCCCGTGCACCAGTACAGGCTGGGGGCTGACTGTGTGGGCAGAAGCCCTACAGAAAAGGACCTGGCAGTTACAGTGGACAATAAGCTGAATATGAGTCAACAATGTGACCTTATTGCCAAGGAGGCTAATGGCATACTGGGCTGCATTGGTAGGAGTGGTGTCAGCAGGTCAAGGGAAGTGATTATTTCCTTCTGTTCAGCAGTGATGAGGCCACATGTGGAATAGTGTGATCAGTTTTGGGTCCCCCACTACAGAAAGGATGTGGACAAATTGGAGAGAGTCCAGTGGAGGGCAATAAAATGGTGAGGGGGCTGAGGCACCTGATTTTTGAGGAGAGACTGAGAGAACGGGGCTTATTTAGTCCAGAGAAGAGAAGACTGAGAAGGGGATTTGATAGCAGCCTTCAATTGCCTGAAGGGTGGTTCCACAGAGGATGCAGTGACACTGCTCAGTGATGGCAGATGACAGAACAAGGAGCAGTGGTTTCAAGTTTCAGCAAGGGAAATTTAGGTTAGATATTAGAAAAAACTTTCTCACTTTAAGGGTAGTAAAACACTGGAACAGGTTACCCGGAGAGGCTGTGGAATCTCCATCCTTGGAGGTTTTAAAGACTCAGCTTGGACAAAGCCTTGGCTGGGATGATCTAGTTGGGGATGGTCATGCTTTAAGCAGGGGGTTGGACTAGATGACCTGCTGAGGCCCCTTCCAACCCTAATTTTCTGTCATTCTATGATTCTAAGTGGACCATGATGTTAAGCAGTATAGCTATTCTTGTGGCGCATGTGCCTGGCCAAAAAACCTTCAACTAGACTGGGTGGGCTTCTCCAGTTGTCATGTAGCTGGACACTACCATGGTCAACACTTTCAGTGGATTTCATTGTGGACCTCCAGTGTTCTGAATACTGCTCCATGATCGTGATAATAGATTTCATAGACATTAGGGCTGGAAGGGACCTCGTAAGATGATTGGGGCCAGCCACATGCCCAAAGGGCAGGAAGTCAGCTAGGGTCAAAGGATCCCAGCAAGATAAATGTCCAAATGTTTTTTGAAAGGGTCCAGAGTAGGTGCTTGCCCCACCTCTAGGGGAATCTATTCCAGGCCTTGGGGGCTTGGACAGTAAAGAAGTTTTTCTTTATGTCCAGCCTAAAGCGGTCTTCCCAGAGTTTGTGACTGTTGGACCTTGTCATTTCCTGGGGTGCTCTGGTGAACAGGTGTTCCCCCAGTTCCTGATGCACACCCCTTATGTACTCATAGGCTGCCACCAGGTCCCCTCTGAGCCTGCACTTTTCCAGGCTGAAGAGTCCCATGGCTCTCAGCCTCTCATTATAAGCCCTATTCTCTTGCCCTCTGATCATGTGTGCGGCTCGCCTCTGGACTCTCTCAAGCTTCTCCACATCCTTCTTGAATTGGTGAGCCCAGAATTGAATACACTACTCCAGCTGTGGCTGCACTAAGGCCAAGTACAGCAGGAGGATGACATCCTGAGATTTGCTTGAGAGGCATCTATGGGTATAAGCCAGAGTTGTGTTTGCATTATCAGCTGCAACATTGCATTGGTAGCTCATGTTCATCTTGTGGTCAATTATGACCCCCAAGTCTCTTTTGGCCATGGTGTTAGTGAACATAGCACTGCCAAGCCTGTAAGTGTGCTGCGGGTTTTCCCTTCCCCCCCTCCCTCAGGTGGAGTACCTTGCATTTTTTTATATTGAAGGTCATCAGGTTTATATCCACCCACTTTCTAAGCCTATCCAGGTCAGTCTGGATCACCAGCCTATCCTCGGATGTGGACACTCTACCCCAAAGTTTAGTGTTATTGGTGAACATGGCCAGTCCACTTCTGACACCAATGTACACGTTGTTAATAAAGATATTAAAGAGAACAGGTTCAAGGACGGAGCCTTGGGGGACACCACTGATCATGGAGCACCATGATGATTCACTTCCGTTGACTACCACTCTCAGGGTCCAGCCTCAGAGCCAATTTCCCAGCCATTGGACTGTGGTGAAGCAGAGGCCACAGTTGGCCAATTTTTCCATGAGGAGGTCATGAGACACCAGATCAAAGGCTTTTCTAAAGTCCAGATATATGACGTCAATCTCTTCTCTTTTGTCCAGGTGATATGTCACCTGATCATAGAAGGAGATGAGATTGGTAAGGCAAGACCTACCCACAACAAACCCATGCTGGCTATCCCTCAGAATGTTGCTTTCTGTGAGCCTGTCAAGAATGGTTTCTTTGCTAATTTTTTCCAAAATCTTCCCAGGGATTGAGGTCAAACTGATTGCCCTGTAGTTTTCTGGGTCTTCTTTCCTCCCTTTCTTGAAGATGGGCACCACATTGGCCCTTTTCCAATCTTCAGGTACTTTGCCCAATCGCCATGAGTTCTTGAATATCCTCGCCAGTGGCTTTGCTATGATGTCTGCCAGTTCTTTTAGCACTCTTGGGTGTAATTTATCTGGACCACCTGATTTATGGGGGTCCAGCCTCTCAAGATGTTCCCTCACAAAATCCATGCCAACGGTGGGCATATATTTATCTTCACCCTGGTCATCCCGCATCATGTTTGGCAGGGTGGTCCCTTTGGGCTGGTGAAAAACTGATGCAAAATAATCATTGAGGAGATTGGCTTTTTCCTGGGTGTCGGTAGTCAGCTGCCCCAACTGGTTTAGCCAGGGGTCCAGTGTTGCCCTTGTTTTTCTTTCGACTCCCCACATATCTGAAGAAGGACTTTTTTTATTGTCCTTGATTCGTGTAGCCAGATGGAGTTTAGTTGCAGCCTTGGCTTTTCTAGTTCGCTTCCTGCAGGTGTGGACCAGTGCAGTATACTCCTCTTCAGTGGTGTTTCTGTCCTCCATCCATTATACATCTCTCTTTTTAGATGTAGGAAGTCCATGAGTTCCCTGTTGAGCCAATGGGGTTGTTGAGCCCTTTTACCACCTTTCCTATTGGTGGGGATGGAGGAGTATTGTGCTATGTCTATCCCCTTGTGCTTTTAGGATTGCTTCCTT
>NW_017729022.1:152912582-152944423 GCF_001723915.1 Gavialis gangeticus | reverse complement strand
TCCTCGGATGTGGACACTCTACCCCAAAGTTTAGTGTTATTGGTGAACATGGCCAGTCCACTTCTGACACCAATGTACACGTTGTTAATAAAGATATTAAAGAGAACAGGTTCAAGGACGGAGCCTTGGGGGACACCACTGATCATGGAGCACCATGATGATTCACTTCCGTTGACTACCACTCTCAGGGTCCAGCCTCAGAGCCAATTTCCCAGCCATTGGACTGTGGTGAAGCAGAGGCCACAGTTGGCCAATTTTTCCATGAGGAGGTCATGAGACACCAGATCAAAGGCTTTTCTAAAGTCCAGATATATGACGTCAATCTCTTCTCTTTTGTCCAGGTGATATGTCACCTGATCATAGAAGGAGATGAGATTGGTAAGGCAAGACCTACCCACAACAAACCCATGCTGGCTATCCCTCAGAATGTTGCTTTCTGTGAGCCTGTCAAGAATGGTTTCTTTGCTAATTTTTTCCAAAATCTTCCCAGGGATTGAGGTCAAACTGATTGCCCTGTAGTTTTCTGGGTCTTCTTTCCTCCCTTTCTTGAAGATGGGCACCACATTGGCCCTTTTCCAATCTTCAGGTACTTTGCCCAATCGCCATGAGTTCTTGAATATCCTCGCCAGTGGCTTTGCTATGATGTCTGCCAGTTCTTTTAGCACTCTTGGGTGTAATTTATCTGGACCACCTGATTTATGGGGGTCCAGCCTCTCAAGATGTTCCCTCACAAAATCCATGCCAACGGTGGGCATATATTTATCTTCACCCTGGTCATCCCGCATCATGTTTGGCAGGGTGGTCCCTTTGGGCTGGTGAAAAACTGATGCAAAATAATCATTGAGGAGATTGGCTTTTTCCTGGGTGTCGGTAGTCAGCTGCCCCAACTGGTTTAGCCAGGGGTCCAGTGTTGCCCTTGTTTTTCTTTCGACTCCCCACATATCTGAAGAAGGACTTTTTTTATTGTCCTTGATTCGTGTAGCCAGATGGAGTTTAGTTGCAGCCTTGGCTTTTCTAGTTCGCTTCCTGCAGGTGTGGACCAGTGCAGTATACTCCTCTTCAGTGGTGTTTCTGTCCTCCATCCATTATACATCTCTCTTTTTAGATGTAGGAAGTCCATGAGTTCCCTGTTGAGCCAATGGGGTTGTTGAGCCCTTTTACCACCTTTCCTATTGGTGGGGATGGAGGAGTATTGTGCTATGTCTATCCCCTTGTGCTTTTAGGATTGCTTCCTTAAGGAGCAGCCATCCCCTCCCTGTGAAATCATGAACTCCCCTCCCTGTGAAATCATGGGCTCTCAGGGCCTCAAGAACAAGCCTCCTGAGTTTATGAAAGTCAGCTTTCCTAAAGTCAAGGACTACTGCATTACTGGCTGACTTGCCAGCTTTGTGATGGATAGTGAAAGTAGTCAATTCATGGTTACTGTTGCTCAGCTTCCCTTCAGTTCTTAGGTCACTGATTACATCATCCCCTTTGGCCAGTACCAGGTCCAGCAGCACCTTGCCTTTTGTCAGCTCATAAACTTCTTGGGACAGGTAGAGCTCATCCATGCATGTAAGGAAGCTTTGTGACCAGTTGGATTTGGCCAAGTCCTCATCTCATGAGATTCATCGATTCATAGACATTAGGGGCTGCAAGGGACCTCGTGAGATCGAGTCAAGCCCCCCCACCATAGGCAGGAGGTCAGTTGGGATTGGGTGATCCCAGCAAGAAAAATATCCAGATGTTTTTTGAAAGAGTCCCGAGTAGGAGTAAAAGATGTCCGGGTAGTTGAAGTCTCCCATGACAACCATGCATCGAGAGCGTGCAGCCTTGGTCAGTTCCCTGGCAAATTCTTAGTCAAGCATTTGTTCCTGGTTTGGAGGTCTGTAGTAGACTCTTACCATTGTATCCCCTTCAATACGTTCCCCTTGTATTCTAACCCAAAGGGTCTCCAGTTGTCCTCCTTGGGTGACAATCGCAGCTTGTAAGGATGTGTAGCTCTCCTTCACATAGAGAGCTATACCCCCTCCCCTTTTTTTCAGCATGATCTCTCCTGTATAGCCATTTATACTGGTAGTCCAGTCATAGGAGAAGTCCCACCAGGTCTCCGTGATCCCTATGAGATTGTAGTTGTTTCTGTTTAGCAGAAGGACCAGCTCCTCCTGTTTATTCCCCAAACTCCTAGCATTAGTGTACAGGCATGTAAGTGTGCCATTGGAGGCCCTAGGCTTCTTTGTACTCCTGGAGGAGCTCTTTTCCTGGGCTGGGGTAGGAGTGGGTTCCCTTGAGCATCCTCACCTGCTGGTTTTGCGGTTGGTGCTTGGTGAGCTTGCTCGGATGGTTGTCTGCCCATCCCCTGGCGAGCTTAGTTTTAAAGCTTGTTTGAGCAAGTCAGCCATTCTGGCTGAGAAGAGCTTCTTCCCCAGTGGAGTGAGGTGGAGGCTGTCTCTTCCCATGGATGATCGTCATGGATGCATTAGGTAACATGGCTCATTTTATCCCTACTCAATCTGTCTCCACTGCCAGTAAAACAACCTACCTGGTTCTGTGGCATATATTTCGCCTATGCAGTTGCTTGTCTCAGGTGCTGTCCAATCATAGCTCCCAGTTTATTTCATGTTTCTGGCATGAGTTCTGGAGGGCCCTGGGCATGGAACCTCTTTACTCCTCTGCATACCACCCTCAGAGCAACAGACAAACAGAATACATAAACCAGACCTTGGAACAATGCCTCAGGTGCTTTGTAACCTTTTATTAGGATAACTGGGTTTCCTTGCGCCTCCTAGTGGAAATTGCATACAACAGTGCTGTCCGTATGTCCACAGGCCACACACCCTTTTTCTTTAACTATGGATTCCCTCCTCAGTTCCACCCAGCACCACCTGCCTTCCCATGGGTTCCTGTGGTGAGTGACCTTGTATCCCATCTCAGACTGCATAGAAAGACCAAGCTGACTAATACCAAAAGCCTGCACCACCATTTCAGTCAGCAGCAAGGTTCTAGCTTTTCCCACAAAATATCAAGACCGTGGGACCATTAGCTAAACTGGAGCACTGGTACCTGGGCCCATTTAACGTTGTAGAACATATAAGCCCTGTTGCATTCAAGCTTCAGCTGCCAGAGACATTGAAAGTGCACACTATTTTCCATGTACTTCTACTCAAACCTTTCACTGAGAACCCCTTTCCTGATCTTCTGGACCTGCTTCCCCTCTCCCCTCTGCTTCACTCCCATGATAGTTGAAAGTCACAAAGACTATATCGTTAAGCAGGTATTGGACTCTAAATGCATCTGAGGCAAGCTCCACTGCTTAATCAACCGCAAGGGCTATGGCCTTGAGGAATGATCTTGGGTACCAGCCGACCACATCAACATACCCCAGCTAGTGCAAGATTTCCATCAGAAGTACCCAAAAAAGTCAGGTGTTAGGCTGCCTGGAAGATGGCCTTGTAAGTGGGGAGGGTATTGTTAGAGCCACTGACCAGGCATACCCTGCTGGATCAAGCACCTGAGTCATCACATCTGCCCCTGACCTCTGGCTGATACTGCTGCCAGTTCTCAACTAAATTAGCTGCTGAAAGCACCACACACCCCTTAGAAGTACACTCACAGCCGCAGGCTGGAGGCATGCCTTCACACAGCCTCAGTCTGTTCAGGCAATCCTCACATTCACTGCTATCTGGTTCTCCTGGCTCCTGACTTGGTTTCACCTTTTCTCGACCCTGATTTTGGATCCCCCCTGGAACTTGGTACCAGCTCTGACCTGCTTTCAGATTTCAGCTTACTTATACTGATTTATACTATACAGCTGTTAACTGGAAGGTTGATGGTTTAAGCCCACCCAGGGATGGGGCCTGGCTTGCACGCACCCCCAGTGCCCTTTTTTGAACAAATTGGAGAAAGTCGAGCAGAGGGCAACAAAAATGGTTAGGGCAGTGGAGGGCAGAGGGCAGTGAAATGGTTTGAGGGCTAGGGCACATGACTTCTGAGGAGAGGCTGAGGGAACCGGCCTTATTTAGTCTGGAAAAGAGGAGACTGAGGGGAGATTTAATAGCACCCTTCAACTACCTGAAGGGGGGTTCCTTTGGACGGGGCTCCCAGCTGTGAGAGCACATGATACATCTCTGTGGCTAGGAGTGCTGTCAGCTGAGGGGACACCCAGCTGTGAGAGCTTTCTACTTGCCTGTGTAGGGGGAGCCCACGATTGTGATCTTGGGCTCCTTCTGCACTGGCAATAAAGGCTATGTTACAGACATTCAGGGGTGGTAGGAGGACATTAAATCAGTTCAGAATGGCTGCCTGGTATCAGCTAAGTCAGGATGGCAGGGCTAGCGGGGGTTTGGAGGTTCAGCGGCTGGATGGGATCGGGGTCTTCTGAGGGTTGGAGGGATAGGTGTGACCCACAAGGGGTGGGGCAGATGCAATCTGCAAGTGGTGGTGGGGAGCTGACCAGCAGATGGGGAGGGGACAGGCACAACTCACAGGGTTTGGAGTCCAGGAATGTCTAGCAGGGTCCATTGGAGGGCTTGGGGAGATAAGGGGCTATTTTCAACCCTCCCTGGCTCCCCTGGTGAACCTATACCACCTGTCCCTCTCACCCTTCCCCACACCGGGACTTACTTGGTTGGCTTCAGCATCAGTGAATGCTAGAATGAGTAAAAGCAGTTGCACCCAGAGTGGCTTGTTGGATGGGGGTTGAGAAGGCTGGCTGGTCTGGGAGGGGAGGGGAGCAAGGGGTCAGGAGGCAAAAAAAAAAAAAGCCCAGTACGGGGAGGGAAGGAGGGGCAGGGATGTGAAAAGAACAGTCCTGGTACTGGGGCCAGTGACTGGGTTTTTCCAACCCTGGGCCTGTGCAGGGAAAGTGGACAGAAGTTCCATGCACCAGTTTGACCTAAATCAAATAAGTTTGATACTATATAGATACAGGGTTATTTTAAACTGGATTCTGCAGGTTTTAGACGGGTTTGTATGTGTGGAACTTCTGTACAGTTAGACTTAGACTGATTGCTGGTCACTGAGACTGGGTTTATAAGCGTAAGGTTGGCACCAGGACAAGGTAAGTTTAAATCAGGGGGCCATTTTGAATCTGATTTAACCTCACCAACTGTCCGAACTTAGCCCAGGAGTGATAGGATCTAATGCTCAAACCCACAATCATGCCTCCTGCCATGCATATGTAGCATGGGAGGAAGTGCAATTGCATAGATCATGCATCTGATCTCATTGTGTCTTTACCTACATGTCTCGTAGGGGCCATATTTTGTGTAATAACTTTATGGCTGATTTCCTGTTTTGTTACGCCTTTAATCAGTTGAATGTGTGGCCAGGTTACATTTTAAGATGTGGTTAACTGCATAATCATGTTTTTAGTGTAATGTCTGTAATGGTCCTTAGTGACTTTACTGACAAAAACATAAATGACTGCACTTTTGGGAGCCTATTGAGTTAGGAAGATTAGGGTCTCTTAGGTGAACTTGCCCAGGCCTAAGACCCATTTTAGGTAACTGAGGGCTTTTTTTTAATCTGTACTTGCCTGTCTCTTGGATGTATGCATGTATCTGCAGACCTGAATTAGGTACATATATGAGATGGGGATTCTGTTTACTGAGTAAAAGGTATTGACACTCAGAAAAAATCTTCAGGGCCTACCTTTTATTTGTGTGCATGCGTTTTTTTAAAGATAATAGCACAAAGCAAAGTGCAAATTAAACTAAATGTTAGTGAGTATGATCTGAGAGATATTTTTGGTGGTTTAAAGTTGCTGGGAGAAAGAGAGAGGCAGTACAATGTATTTTCCTTTCTCTCTAACTTGGCACCAGTTGTGAGTATATGCTGCCTGATTGTGGTGGTAGTGCAAGACATGGGAGCAAGGCATTCTGGCTTTACCCTCCAACCTTTAACCCTAAAATGATGCCTGAGTGGACCTTAACTCCTAAATGAACATGCCAGAGTAAATAAGGCTGTGGTTTCACATAACAGAGGGATGTATTTTTAGATCCTTTGTTGATTATATTGTGCGAGGGTCAGTCTTGTGCCCTATTTTTGAAACTTGGGTCAGAAGAAAGATTTTTGGGGTCACTTCTTCCAGTATCTAATCCATTACCATGCACTAATAGGCCTTAATAGCTCATTTTGTAAGTTCTTAGCATTAAGCTGAAGATTGTTTGGACTCATTTCAAATCCTGCATGTACTCTGCAGGGTTAATTAACATCTTCCAAATGTTTCTTGTTGGTTATTATGACTCAGAGTATTTTGTTACATTCTCTTGCCTCAATGTGAGTGCAGCTTAGGGGTAATCTTTGTTTGAAATTACTGCAGAAATTCAGGTGTTAAAATTACTTTATAGCTGCAGTTAATTTTCATACCTTTTTGTAAATTTTTAAACCTATATATATAAGTACATAAGGATTTTTTGTTCACTTAGTTAAATCTTGGCATACTTTTAAATCAGTTTGTTTTAAACTAATACAAGAAATTACATTTATAGTTAAAGGACATAACAACACATATCAAGGGACTAGGTAGAGCTGATTACAACTAAAGAATGTTTTCCCTTATGCCTAGGTGTGGGAATTTTAAGTAAAATTCTCAAATCCAAATACATGCCTATGTCTATTGAAGCTCAAAAGTTTAAATTGATGCTTTCTGACTTCTGTGTAAAATGATATTTTATTATTTATGTAATTACTGTATGTTATGTTTAACAGACATTGAGATTGATTAATTAATGCATTTAATTGGAACAATAAAATGATTTTGTAATTGGGCAGTAAAATTCAGTCCTCCACTGAACTTGATGGAAACACTAAAAAAAGCAGATTTCAGTTTAAATATTCTGTTTCTACAATAATGAAGAAAAGAAATGTTTTGATTTAAAACTTTTATTTTTAAACATTTATTTTTAAGCACTCTATTAGAACTTAGAAGGTGCTTTAGAAGGAAAATGACAGAGTAACATATCACCTCAGAGTGGGAGATTAAAATGCGTTTCTGACTTCAAAAACAAAATCATTTAAAAAAAGATTTATGCCTGAGAACAGCAATATATTGTGAAAGAAAAATAAATGAGTCACCTATAAAATGTAAAAAAATGAATATGCCTGCAAATAGAGTGTTTAAATTCAACGCACATTTAGTGTTCAGTACATGTATCTACATGCATGCACGCATGCATGCATGCAGCTATGCCCACCCTATGTTTCCATTAGCACAATGATTGAAAAAGATTTAAAACCCCTGAACTAGCACACTGGAAATTTACATCCTAGCTTAATGTACACTAATATCTCCTGTAGACCACTCCTGACAGTGGCCATACTGTGAAATAATAATCCACCAGAACATAATGATCATGTTAACAGCAATGAGTTCTACTGACTTGACCTGTGAGCTATACCCAACAGCCAGCTAGGGGTAAAAGCACTAGCACATTTCAGCTAAAGGTTTTTGTTTAGGCCAGTAGTTGAGTCATAACCTTGAATATAGACAAGCCTGTTTCTAAACCATCATACCTTCTAATGGAAGCATAGGGTGGGCATAGCTACATAAGTGCAAATGGAATACAAACTTTTTGTAAGTGCCAACAACTGCCCTTGCACAGGTAGATACATTCCATTTAAGCTGGTAAACGTGAAACAGGATTTTGCCTTTAGTGAACTCTTCGTGTGTCCACATCAGGAGTTAGCATAAAATACCTACTATGCTGTAAGCTCTTACAGCTCACACTTTCTGTATAGACAAGACACATATGTATATATGTGTGTGTGTGTGTGTGCGCGCGCGCATGTGTGAGCGTGCATGCATGTTTATATATAGTAAGGGGTGTCAAAGATCTGGCACATGAGCCAGATTTGGCCTTCAGAGCTCCATCATCTGCCCCCCCAGTGCTGCCTCTGGGTCTCGGAGTTGACCCACAAGATGCACGCGTTGTGTGCTGGACCAGCCCCACATGTACAGGACCCAGGTTGTGTACTACATATGATGCCTGCTCCAGCTGGTTCAGGGCAGGCACTGTGTGCGGTGCAGGCCCCTAGACCTACCAGAGTGGGTGAGGCGTGCAGGTCACTTCCCAGACTGGCCCTGCTTGGCAGACTGGCCACAATGAGCATCATGTGTTCTGATTGTGGCATCCATGAGCCCCATCTGGCCCATGAGCCCACCCATACACCATTCATTTAACCATTGATCTAGCCCGTGGTCCAGCCCTGTGCCACTTATCTGGCCTGTGGGGCCAGGTGAATTTGACACACCTCTAGTAAGACAGGTTAGGATGGCACCTTAAAGATTAACTTGTTAACAAAGAGTATCCCATTAATGAGCTAGTCTTTAAGGTGCCACTCTGACCTACCTTCTGCCTGACTTCTGACTAATAAGGCTAACTACCCTTCTCCACTTTGAAACTGAAGTTACTATCTGCTTAGGGTGAAATCCTGTTCAACTTTGAGGTGCCTAAGTTGCACTTACATAACTATATAAGTGCAAGTTTTGTCATTTTTGGATTCTGTTGCATTTGTGCAGGAATGATAGGCCCTGCATGTCCCTTCTGAATGTGCTCAGAAAGCTCCATTCTGGCAGTGTAGCCTCTGGGGTGACATAAAATTGCCCAAGTATGAGTGTAATGTCACAGGCGATGAGTGTTTTGATGCCTGAGGAGAAAGGAGTGTGTCCCTCTTACCTCTTAGCCCAATATCCTAGTGGTTAGGGCACCTAAGCAGGGAATGGAGGAAATACTCACTAAGCCCCTTTCTCCTAGAGGCATTTCTGCATTTCCCATTTCCTATTAAAGGGAGGAGTGAGGGCTTTACCCTTGTTCCCTATCCAGCATGGGGCAAAAACTTACTTTTGTGGATCTATTTGTTCCAATGAAAAATAAATACAAGTGCAGGAAAGCTATTGTCAGTTATGGATGGGGACTAGAAACCAAGGCGGTATCAATCTTATTGGGTCAAGCGCTGTCTCTGGCTTGCTGTCCTCCTGGCCCTGACATTTCCATTCTTGGCTCCAAGTCAACTAACTTCGAAAGGAAGACTGAAGAAGTGCTTTGGGCAGTGCTTAGTTCATGGCCTGCTGGTTAGAGCACTTTGGGAAATGGGAATTCAAACCCCCTCTGGGTAGGGGAATAGGGAACTATAATCCAAGTCTCCTGCTCCTAAATTCCTGCTGCCTGGGAGAGTGCCCTAAATACTGGATTTAAAACTGTCCTCCTCCTTGTCCACCTCCTCTGGCCTCAAGCACTTTCTACTCATGATTTTTCTACGACTAAATTTTAAGCATTCTCTGTTCATTCATGTGTATCTGGGTGATTCTATTCTGCCCTGGAGCCTACGCGACCAAAGTGGAGCCTTCTGAAAATGCTTCTAATGGAAACATAGGGTAGGCATAGCTACGTAAGTGCAAATGAAATACAACTCTTCGTAAGGGCCAACAACTGCCTATGCATCGGTAGGTTCCATTTAAGCTGGTAAAGGTGAAACAGGATTTTGTCTTTAGTGAGCTCTTGGTGTCCATGTCAGGAGCAGCTCACGCTTTCCTGTATAGACAAGCCCTCACTTTAGCTAGATTAAGTCAAGAAGAGTTCCTTTGAGAGTATATATTTTATATTTTATTTTTCACTGAAGGTACAGTCTTAAATATGGCAATATAATGATGTTATTACAGAGAATCTTGATCAAAATATCTAATTCTGTTGTTTTAAAGTCTTTGATCTGAAAGAGAAAGTATTTTTGTACACATTTGAGTTACAGCAGAGAATAGATAATATTGGGGAAAAATTGTTAATGATTTATTCTGAAGCTGAAATTCCTTTATATTTGGGATTAGGTCTGTGAATTGCATCAGTTAGTCTTTTTACCTTGTGTTCTTCCAATTCTTTGTCCATTCATTCCTGTTTCACTTTCCTTTGGTTATGGTCTTGCATTTCTTTGATCTACAAGAGAGAATAGTGCAGGATAGATCCTCTACTCTTTCTTCTTGAGAGGCATATAAGAGTACGACTGTTATGGAGAAAACACATATTTCTTGGGATGTGTACTGGATATAACCATGGCTGGATTTAGAATCTGGAAAAGAGGAGTGCAGATGGTACAGAACAACATTGCATATAACACAACTGTGACTACTGGGTCTCGAACACCCAGTCACGTGCAGCCTTGGTTCGAGCAATGGGTGGTGTACACCTTGTAGACTCCTGTAAATTGCCAAGTAGGTGTTCACTCCTTGAGTAGTCTTCCCCTATCTCGCCTGCTATGCTTTGAGTGTTTCCCAGTGGAGGGCTGACTACCCAGGGTCCTTCTGTGGCACACGGTCTGCCCGATGGTCACTTGCAAGGCTCCACCACCCCTACACCCTGACCTTACGCCACCTTGATGGTCGCTCAGTCTTCTTGGCCACGCTCCCCTTCTCAGATGGCTGTGGGGCTGCTTGAGTCCCTTCCTGTCCAGAGTATCAGCTCTTGAGTCTGATTCACTTACCTTGTCCTGGGTTGTCTGTGTTTGGAGATCCCGACTGTGGAACCTGTTCTCACCCTGGAGTGAACTCCTTTCCTATGAACTGAATCACAATGTGATGCCCTATGGGTCCTGCACTGATTATTCTATTTGCATCAGCCCCTCCTATCTTCTCAACCCCTTCACTTGGGCAAACACAAAAGAAAAACACAAAACAACATGTTTACTGCATTGCTAGGAATCTGGATAGCCCCCTTCTCTGGTCCCTTACAACAGAGTATTGAGTGTCTAGCTCCCTATGGTCTAGCTAGGGGATGACCCCTACTCAGGGCCACGTACCCATGACTTCCTGCTCGGGTCATCTTTTCCCCCTTTTTCCGCTTCTTCCCAGAGCCCAATGCTACCCCACTTTTCTTCCTTCTGGAGTGTCCCAATCTGGGTGTCTCCTGGTTCCTCTGAGTATGGCTGGCTACTTTCTGTATTAAGAGTAGGTGCCCTGCTTCTTGTAGCCCTTCCTGCTGCTTCTGCCGGGACTCTCCCACCGGGAAAAATTCCTCCTTCTCCCAACTGTTCCCAGTACTCCCACCTGCTGTGGTGTGGGTTTTCACGTGCCCTTCTCTGCTTCCCTTGTTGCTGCTGCCTTGGCTGATTGCAGGGGCTGCTTCTGGATTGTCTCCAGCACTGTCAAGCCATTCCCTGCTGCTGCCAAGACCAGCGTCAGGAGCCTCGTCTGGCTCCTCATCTGGTGCTCCTTCCTCCCTGAGGGATTCCTGGAATGGATTCCGGGACTGTGCACTCTTCGGGTCCGTTTTCCCTCCTGTTTTTCCTCCTCTGTCAGCCATTTTTATTTCTGCCGGCCAGTGATTGCTGGTGACGTCATCGGCCAGCCTCAGCTGGATAAAGACACGGCTAATGAGCCACGTGGGCTTCTCTCCCCGCTCCCGCCACGCCATGGCTCCTGCTGTGGGTGAGTGGTTTCTTGTTTTAACTTTTATGTTTGTTTCCTCTCCCTCCTGTTCATTCTGTTCCCTGTGACTTTCCTTTTTTATTCAGGGTCCTTCCCCCCGTTCTCTCCTGGGACAGCAACAAATATTTTTCTTCAGTTGAAGAGAAACCGGAAGCTTTATTAATATGCGAGAGGCCTAGTGCTACACTATTCAGCTTAAGATCAAAGCGAAAACAAATGTAACTTTTTTGGAACTTGCACTAATTTCTTAGGTTATTTATTACATTTAAACAAAACAAACTAGGCAAAAAATAGTTCTAAGATATGTTTTCATTAGTCCTGTAGTCACGATAGTTAAATGTACATGTCTTGCTCAAGAGTCCTAAAACAAAATCTCGTCTTCTTGAATGTCTTGACAGTGCCTTCAGTGCGAGTCATTTCTGTACCTGAGTTAATATAGTTACCACACCTGAGGTAAGGTTTTTAGCTAGAGCTAAAAACAGTCAGTGCTGCCTGAATAAAAAGCCCACTGTTCCTCCTAGGCAGTTACTTTTAAATACTGGGTGGAACAGGAATCAGAGAGGTGTGCAACTGCACCACTGCAGTTGTCCCTTGTTGTCCCCCTTCCTTCCATCTGTGGATCTACCCCTTCTTATGATTATTCCATTATTCTGGCATAACTCCTCTAAATGTCTACAGCCTGCATAGATAAATGTTGAGCATTGTCTGTGCACTTAAGAAATAGCCATAGTCAGCCTTCTGTTAAATTTCTCATGGCTTGCACACATTTCCTCTATGCCTTGACAGCTTGGGCTAATGACTCTAAAAGTTAGTTTTGAGCTTATTAATGTTTTCCTTATAATACAATTTCCCTCTGTAAAAGAGTTCTGTAGGCAACCTTTACTTTTTCACTGATGCCCAGATTATATGAGGAAAATTGCACCTGTAAAAAGGTTCTTTTTTTCCAGCTCCAGCACCACAAAACTCCTGCTGATTTGTTTCTGGTTTGTGTCACTACTAACTATTTGTCTTTTCTGTTACAAGGGTTTAATATGTTATGTGAAACAAGCATTAAGAAAATCACCATTGTGGCTTTTCTAAACTGCTGTATTATACCTTAATTGTTAGTTATCCTGAGGTAATTAAGGTCTGTAAACTGTAATCTGGACATTTAACAAATATTTGTCCCAGGATGCAAATGTTTGTGGTCTATCCTAGTTTGATCCCTACCTCAATTAACCTGACATAAAAACTCTAGGGTGGTCAAGTCCTTATCTCAATGTAGACAAACTTTCTGGGATCTGCTTGGTTTCTAGGGCTATGGAATACAAAAAGCAATAAAAATGTGTTTTTATTTTGTCCCCATAAGAAGCAAGTTCACTTCAAACACATATAAAAAGCAAATTTGTTAGGTAAGAAAAATAATATATTTTTAAAATAGCCACTGTACAGGGTAGAACTGCAGTTTGAATTCTTCTAATGTAAGAATATACCAGATAAGGATGGAAATCACCATCTTTTTGCAGAGGCTAAGTTCAAAGCAAGTAATCTTCCACAAACATCTTATTTCTCTGTGTACTCTTCACCTTATATATTAAAGAACAAGAGCTCTGTCTGTATTATGGAACTACTGTGCACATGCTCTGTAGCTATTTTTTCAAATATAAGAATCTGGGCTATTTTGGGTTTTTTTAAGGCATGAGGGCACAATAAGCACTGATTGCCTAAAAAAATCACTTTTATAATTCAACCTTTCAGCTGAAGCTTTTGCAAAAATAGATTTGAAACCATTGAAAATCTATTTCCATGCATTGTATAACTTAAAATGGCTTAACTATGGTTTTTATGAAGTACATTTTATTTCTGGCATGGTGACATGGACGTTAAGTTTAAACTTGTAGTTATCTGAAATGATTACATTTACACACCCTGAATCTGACTTTCTAATAATGTTGGCAGACTGATGATTGTTGCAACTCTACTAAATGCCATTTAAATGCTGTCTAGAGAGAACTTTCCTCCTTTATATAGTGTCTCATGTTGTTAAATGTCTACTGACTATTCAAGAGAATTTGGTGTAAATTATTTCTTTGTTTGCAATCTTTTTAGTTCTGTTTTACAAGACTTGTTGTTTGAAATGTCCATTATATATTCTCAATCACATTATTTCCCTGGTGTTTACTTCTGGTATACCTTCATTCTACAAAATTTTGGGACTGCCTTACATCTCCCTTATATCTTAACTCAATCTCTCCATGTCTTCCATTTTTATTCTTTCCTTTTTGTGTTGCCTTTCCTTCTGTCTCCCTGTCCTCTTCCACCAGATTCTCTTTAAAAAAAATACTTAAACAGTGCTCTGCACTGGCAATTAATAGTGTCAGGGTGCCTCCTGATTATGCTGAGATCTCAGTGTTTGTGTCGATTCTTAAAGTATCATGGGTGCGATAGGCAGCCTGTTAAATGTAAAGGTCAGATTTACTTTAATGTTGCCCCTTTATATAACATGCAGGATCTTTGTACCTCTGGAGCTGTCTATTTTTTGTATTCTTATCCCTTTTGTTATCTCTGGATAAAGGTGTTACAGAATTGCAAACTTGGGAGTAAGGTAATGTTTGTTTGTTAGGTTTCAGAAGCTTGTTTATTTTAGTAGGCAATTTTCATGTGTGATGAAGTGAAATGTTGAGAAGGCAGCCCTTCATCAGTGGACAAACAATTCCTAAGAATTTAGCTAATGGCCCCCCTTCAGTGCAGAGAATAGACGGCAACAATTGTGCTTCCATACTAAACCAAAAACTGCTTGTTTGGCTGCTAGGTGTTAATGCAAATTTGTTCTTCAGCTCATTCAACCCTAGAGCTCCCATCCTTTGATTTAATTAAGTGTAATTGGTTACATTGCTCCTCCCAGGCCCCTGAGGTGTTTTTGTTTATTGCTTACTCTTCGCAGTAATGCTTCAATTCAAGGCAGAAAATGCTGGATAAATAAAAGCCTTTTATCCTATGTTGGATTTGCCAGGAGATTATTCCCTTCAAATAGTTTGGTTTTACTGTTAAAAATAAATGACCAGTGAAATAAACTCATTGGGTGGCAAATGTTGCATATCTAGCAGCAAGGAATTAAGCAGAGTAAATTAGACGGGATTAGAACAAGAAATGAAGTTGTAACATTAAATGAGTAAAGGATTGCAACCAGTGTTATAAGAGCTATTGACACTTTTAAATGAAGTTTCAATTAGTAGGCTTGTTACTGATGCACTAACATCAATTTTAAAAGTTACTGTTTAAAATACCTATTATGAAATTGTTTCCAAATTTATACATTTAATAGTTTAGAATATTTTAGGTCATAAATACATCAGTGACATTACTAGGGATTGAAAAATGTTTGCTATGCTACCCTAAATTTCATTAACATCAAAATTAGATCAGGGTAATTGGACTGTTTCCTTCTTGATTAGAAAGAAAATATGCTTATTTATTTCATTTGAAAGTGTTCCTTAAAATAGAAATCTGATTAAATACAAATCTATTTCAGACAAAAGATACCATGTTATGTAGGGGAAGAAAATGGGCTTAAAATGTTGTATTCTGACAACCTCTACTGTGATTCTTGTAATGATCCTGAAAAATGGGAGAACATGAATTGGCAGTTGATTCAGGCAGCCCTAGCCATCAGTACCCTGCAATTCAGCACTTAGCACCATTCCTTCTAGATGGCTTTTCCTCTCTTTCCATTTATCAGAGAGAATGTCCTGTCAGAATTCAACCCTTATAGCACTGGCAGAGTAGCTGCCTTGCTGCTTTTTCACTTCTCCAGTCTTTGCTTTCCCTACAATAAAATTGTGCAAGACATGGCTTCAGAGACCATGTTATTAATGCAACTGATTTTCTAGGCCTTGCAGGGGCACAGTCATTACTTGAATACATGATTATGGGATAGAGCAAACCACCTAAGGACATGGGTGGATCTAGGATTGTGGTGAGGGGGGTGCTCTCAAACCCATTGTAAAAGTGTGCCATAGTGTGCACAGTGAAGACACCTTATTCTTAATGCCCCACTCCGCTGACAGGGTGTGGTCATACACCCCTCACCTGGATGCCAGTGACTCTTCTGATATGTCAGGGGCAGCTCCTGTCAGAGCTCCACATATGGCATGAACTCTGAGCTCATTGGCTGGCCAGCACAGGGTCTGCCCAGAGCCTCTGCTTTCAAGTAGTTCCCGAACACAGTGTGTGAGCACTGCTGCTGATGTTCAGTGCACATAAACTTGTTTGAAAATGGCTGAAACCGGTTTGAGATAAACCTGGTTGTATGTAGTATCAGACTTAAATGACTTGGGTCAAACTGGTTTATGCAATGTCTGTTCCAGACCTCTTCCTGGTTTAAGTTAAGTCAGAGTCCCCCAGCATCCCAAATGCTTTGCTGGGCTGGGCAGGGCAGGGCTCTCTGCTTCAGAGAGCTGGGCTGGCCCCTCCCCTCTGCTTCCTGGCTGCAGCTCCAGCAGAGACTGCATGTACAGGGCATCCGCTTGGCTTCCTCCGGTCCCATCCCCTTCCCCCCCACTCCCTGCTCAGACAGGGATCCCCTTTCCCCTCTGCATTACATAGACACCTCTCAGCATTAGCTAGCATACCACATGCTGGCTACGGTCCCAGCTGTTGGAGATGGGACAAAGGACAATGGCTTCGGACTCTTTGGAGCTAATCAACAGGTAGCTGGTAATGTCCCTCCTTCCTTGAAAAAGAGTTGTTTAAGAAGAGCTTGAACTAATGAGAGATCCTTTTGTTTTGCTGATGGAGTGATAAATACCGTGTAAACCTCTCGCACCCATCTGGCCTCATGTAGGCGTTTTCTAGCTGCCTTGGAGCGCTCACCCAGTGCCAGCTAGAGGGTGTGTTCCTGAGGCCCAGGCATTGGGTTGCATTCACCCTGAGGGAGGCCCCAATACTCCCCTGCCATGACTTGATCTTCTTCCTCAGTGGTGGGGCTCCTTCTTGCGGCTCCTCATGGACCAGGTGCTGCCCTTTACAGGTGTTCTTGGGGCTCCACCTCCCCTACACCTCAGCTGTGCACTAGCCCTCAGGCCAGCTAGGTGATGGATCACCATCCCGTCCCCTGATGTCATCACCTGCCCTCTTTTCTCCCTGCCCGTCTCCTGGCATCCCTTCACACAGGATAACCATGGGATGTGGAACTATCCTCGTCAACATGTCAGGTCTTCCTTTGAAGTGTAGCAGTTTACTGCACTGCCTCAGCTCCCTTTGACCCAAAAGGTCACTTGTGGCCCCTCTCTCAGTTTTGGGCTCTGCAAATACTCAAAACAAATTAAGAAAAAAAAAGGAATAGTTGGGGCATGGGGCCTCAGCCCACCCCACTCACAGGTCTGGTGTCTGCAGCTCCAGGTCTCTCAATGCTATCCTCCTTGGCCTGGCTGCCCTGCCAAGCTGGGGTGATGCTTCTTTTAATGGGTCCTGGACCCTTCCAGTGGGTCTCTGTCTGGATCCCTGCTGAGCTGCGGACACAGCCTGTGTGCAGCCTGGAGAGCAGCTTTGCCTTTTGGCTCCAACATTGCTGCTCTCCCCTCCATTTCCCTGCTGCCAGGTTTTAAACCAGCCAGGTGGCAATTTTTGATGATGTCCTCTGCCAGTGCTGCTCCCAGCCGACAATAAAAGTGGCTGATGAACTGCACGGGCGGTTCGTCTCAGCATGACTCACCTGGCTCCACTTTTCCTGAAAACGGTAAGCATACGCTGCTTTCAGGATTTTCTCTTTGTTCTTCAGGTGAGTCAGCCCTGCCTCAGGTCCTGCCATGGGAGGGTGCTCCAGGGCCTCCGCTTGTGTCACCCTGGGACACCCCTGCTGCTCCCTCCCTGACCAGTGAGGGGGGAGAATCCCACCCTAATCAGAGTGTCCTGCCAGGGCATGGCCACATCCTTCTTCAGCTCAGCACTATTGAAGGGAAGGGAGGGCTGCTCTAGCACCCCCCAGCTTTTAGCCTGAGCCACTGCAGGCATGTGCCTGCATTTCTTCAGTCCAGAGGGGATGTCTGTGTATTACAAACTGATTCAGCCTAGCCAAGTTAGACTAACTTGCAAAGATTGAATCAATTCAGGCTCAGGCTTTTTGAATGTCTGTCTCTAGCCCTGCTGAATACAGTGGCTGGGGAAAAGAGGAGATGAGAGAAGAGGCAGTGGCACCGCAGTTTCTGTTTTCACACAGCTCTGGTGACTAGGAACTGAGCACTGACCAAACAATGAGCTTGTAGAGGTCATGGCACATGTGGTTCTCCAGTACGTGTGGTGCTCCAGCAGAAGCTGCTGCTGACATGTCAGTGAGCATAATGAGCTCACTGCATGCACATACAGCCAAAGGGGGAATGCAGCTGCAACGCTGTACCACTCCTGGATTTGCTCATGTGTCATTTCCAGCATGAATAATAAAGATTGGAGACAGAAATTATCCTTCTACATTTCTCCTTTTTTTTTAGTAGCGTATTCAGTTTTCTCAGTTTACTTTCCTTCCTCATGCCCATGGCTTAACCACCCTTTCATTGATTTTCCACAGTGATTAAGTAGTATTTTAGATTTGTCTCAAAAGTGTGTTTTCTCTGGTGATAATGTAGAGTACTGTAGGAAATATATAGGAAGATCACAACATAGGTTCACCATGGCTGAATGCTCCCATCACTCTGCCTCTAACTGAAGCACCAGAATTTCAGGCTTAACTTTGTCACAGACACTGCCAGACTGGCAGCAGTTTTTGGTTGTCCAGCCAAAAGCTGCTGCCAATTCATCAGCAACATGCCTGACCAACCTGATTTCCTTCTGTGATAAGGTGACAAGCTTTGTGGATGGGTAGAAGGTAGTGGATATAATATACATTGACTTTAACAAGGCTTTTGGTATGGTTTCCCATGATACTCTCAATAATAAGCCAAGGAAATCCAGATTAGACAAAAGTACTGAAAGGTTGATACCTAATTGGTTGGATGATTGTGCTTATCACGTAGTCTTCAATTGTTCAAAGTCTAGTTTAGAGGGATGTTGAGTGGGGCCCCCCAAGGTGTCTGTTTTGGTGTATTGTTTAACATCTTTATGAATTATTTGGATGATAGGATTGAGTGTATGCTTTGCAAATTTGCAGATGACACCAAGTTAGGTGGAATTGCAGATACACTGTCAGCTAGGGCTAGGACCCCAAGTGACCTGATAGACTTGAGAGAAAGTCTGAAATTAATCAGATGAAATTCAACAAGTACAGAGTCCTGCATTTGGGGTGGAATAACTGTTTGCAGAAATACAAACTGGAGAATGATGGGAATGATTCACTACTGCAGAACATGACCTGGGAATTATAGTAGCCCACAAGCTGAATATGAACCAAGAATGTACTCTTGTTGCAAAAAAAGATGAGTTGCATATGGGACTGTATGAATAGAAGCTTCATTTAAGAATAAAGGGAAGTGATTTTCCCACTCTGTGTAGCACTAGTGAGGCCTCACGTGGAGTATTGTATCCAGTTTTGGGCTTTACAATTTAAGAAAGATGTGGACGTATTGGAAAGAATCCAGAAGAGTGGCAAAAATGACTATAGAGTCCTGGGAAGCATGACTGCTGAAGAAAGGCTGAAAAAATAGGGTTGTTTAGTCTGGAGGAGAGAAGATTAGAGGCAGATGGGGGGTTTTGATAACAGTCTTCAAATAGCTGCAGGGTGATTATAAAGAGGATAGAGATAGACTGTTCTCTGTGGCTATAGGGGGCAACTCTAGGAGCAATGGATTTAAAATGCAAGAGAGGAGTTTTAGGCTGGAAATTAGGAAGAACTTTCTGAAAGCATTGGTAAAGCATTGGAACAGATTGCTTGGAGAAGTTGTGGAATTTCCACCCTTGGAAATTTTCAAGAGCAGGTTAGACAGGCAAGTTGACTGGGATGGCTTAGTCAGGATGATCCTTACTTGAGCAGAGGCTGGACAACATGACCCTATGTGGCCCCTTCTAGCCTTACTTACTTATGATCCTATGGTCCTGTGATTAATTTTGAACCTTTAGTGCTGCAGCTAGAGGGTGAGTGATGCTGAAGTGGACTCCCTCCTTTGTGGAGCACGGAGCCCAGCACAGCTCTAGGTAGCAATCCCAGCATCCTCTGTTCTGGCATGGTAGTCAGTTTCCTTGCCATGTACACACACCCCAATTTTGGAGGGTCAATATTTGGGGAACAGGTACATATGCTTTGCAAGTCAATGTGAGTAAATGCGTTACCTTTTCAAAAATGGGCTTTGGTTGCTGTTTGTAGATTAAGCTTTGTATTCTGTTAATACACAATATACTGTTATTGGATAATTATATCTTTCAAATATTGGGGAGAACAAGTGATATTTTATATTGTCTTATGGAAAATATGTATGACTCATTAACCCAATCATTTTTGTATTGTTACTCACTGGAATTGAAAAGGTTAATATGAACATTATAGTAAAATCTGAAAAAATGTTTTAAAATTTCATTATTGGTATTTTACCACACTGTCATTTTAAAGACATTTTTGCTTCTTAGTGTCTACATAGTTCCTCTCCACTTATAATAAACAAGTTTCATACTCAAAAGGCTTGATTTAAAATTGTCATAATGTATTAAGATGCCTCTTGTATGTTACATAAGACCTACTTCACTAAGTGAAATGTATTTGTATTAAAATAATATAGAAAAAAATCATTATATGAAAAGAAGGCCCTATTCAAGAAAGGCCTTCAAATTTCTATATGGGGTCAAAACACTTGCAGAAAAAATAAATGGAATGTAAGTAATATTCCTATTCCTAAACAGGTAGAAATATAATGTTTAGAAACAGAACTGAACTTATACCTAGAGCCAAATAATGGCATTCATTCAGCAAAAAGAAAAATGCATTTCAATTCAAGCCATGGTCTGAACTCATCTCTGCAATGACACTGGTTGTACCATGTTTCTCCTCCCCCAGAATAACATCCTACAGCATCCTGAAGCCAAGTACTACTAGAGTGTTACTAAATGGCATGAACCTCCTCTGAGGAAAAAAGAGGTGGGTTTCCCCAAAACCACTCCTAAAAATTTTCTTCCTAGAGAAACTATAGTAACTCCAGTTAAAAATTATACTATTTATATTTGTCATTTAATATCTCACAATTAGTCCTGCATAGAAGATAAAAAAAACAGTGAATTCAATCATTCAGAATTAAGAGAACTGTGACCTGCTTTCAAAAAATTTAAGTCATAAACAGGGGTATAGGTATATGGCTTGTGAGACTTGAGCATACATCATCATAAGACATAACCTGAAATAAAATATCTACCTTACTTCATAAGCTAATAACTTCTTAGTTTAGTGTTCTTCACGGGCATCCAATGAATAGACTGAATTAATTAAGTGAATGGTATCTGAGACCTAAGGAAAATGACAGGAATCTGTGTGCTTTATGATTTGCTCCTTCATATCAATTTTTAAATTGATATTTTGAACAACACCTGTAAAGTTTTAGTAGGTTGGGTGCCTTGGTAAAAAATGGGGAGTGGGTGCATATATACTCTTTTTAAATATGCTTCTGAATTTTAAATAGTCAAAAATACCATTTTTGGAGTGATGATGTAACTGTGATGGTCCAGGAAATATGTGAGAAGCAAGGAGTTTTTAGGGTGATATCTTTTTTTTTGTACCAACTGTATAGTTAGACAAGGCCTTAGACAAGCTTTTAGTCACATGGTACACTTCCTCAGGTGTGGGGAAAAAGCGAGACACAGCTTGAGGTAAGTAGCATATTCAAGGACAGGCCAAGTCTCTTATATGAAGCGCTGAAGAGATCTGAGGTCACTTGCACATCCTGTGCAGAGTGAGCCATCACACAGCAATTGTCCACAAACTGAAGGTTGCAGATGTCCTTGGTGGTGAGTTTCATTTTTGCCTGGAAGTGACCAAGATTGAAAAGCTTTCCGTCCAGTCAGTACTGGATATGTTCCAGGTTCTGAAGTTTAGCCTTTTTTTATTTCAAATGCAGGAATGGTGAGCCCGCAGGGTGCGGTTTCCCAGCCAGGAGAGATGGGACAGCCTGTTTTTGTGGCATCTTTTCTAGCCCCCCTCCCCATTGGGGTGAGCAGAGGGTATCCTAAAAAGGACTGCACAGTCGTGGATGTAGCTGCCGAAGGGCACCTCTATCCTGAAACAGGTGCTTGATGACCATCATGCATCTACTGCCTGTGTGCAGATTCTTGGCTGGGGGCCTCCAGGTATCACAGCCCTGTCCCCATCGCCAATCCTCTATTGCCACAGGGCTTTTGGACCTGACAGAAGCCTGTAAGTGGCATGTTACTGTGGGGACTCCAGCGTATAGTTGGGCCCACATCGTCTTGGCAGTTGATGGTCAGATTCAGTGGCAGGGCAAACCACGATGACTTGCGCCGCTTCTCCATTGCAGCCTTCTTCCACCTTCGCAGCCATTGGGGCCACAGTCTTCCTTCACCTGCTCCACTGTTGAGGACTTCTTGGATCATTCTTTGTCTGGAACCTCTCTCTTGACCTTGCCGCCATGGATGGCCCTACCAGAAGCATGAGCTCCAGACGGCATCACTCTTGGGGTCATTGGAACATGCAAGCCTCTCCACCTCAACAAGGTGACGATCCTTGGAGGGAACTACTCTAGTGTTTTGGTATACAAAACAGTATGCCAGGTTCAAATCCAAGACTCTAATGCAAATACTCCCCTACTTACCTAAATTAAAATGTTATATTTAAGGCTTTATCCCTTCTCTCTGCATTCAATGTAGTGGCTCACCATAACTTGAAAAAGCGTCAGCACTGAGGGGGGAACTGCCTGCAATGGGCACTACCATGTATCTTGTTCAAATGGGCTGCACTTACCTATTCTTGTGGTAGGTTTCCATCAGTATATCTCAGTCCTTTTGCCCTGCTATCTGAAAGATTTCCATCAGTATGCTTGCCCTGTATGAGCCATGTGCTTTATAGTCATGCTCACTGTTTCCTGTATTTAATCAACTTCATAGTTGCTTTCCATTCCTGAGCACTTAATAGTTTTGGCAGCAGTTTAATGATAGACATTGTATTTAATGAGGTTTCCTTGTATGTGATTTTGAGGCCAAGTGGCTTTTTCCCCCATGTTTACTGGAGGAAAAAAACCCTTATCTTGTATTTGGCTAAATTTGATATATTTCTCCATTGCTCATTTTGTGTTTGCTCATTGATTTTCTTTCCCTAGAGTGTAACCTATTATGATTCAGAAATAAGTCCACTCTTCATATATTTTAGTGAGATTTCTTTATCTTGATCAAACAATATCATTTGGGCCAACATACTTTGTAAGAGTAGGAGATCTGTCTTTACAATACACAATATATTTGTTGAAGCAGGAGCTCTCTTGTTGTTTCTGGAGAATCTGATTTATAACCAACATATTTCTTATACAGTGGGCATGTCTACAAGTGTGCTGTAACTTTAGTTGAAAAAGAAATGCAGTGTCTGACACAAGTAGGAAAAAACAGTGAACAGTATTGGATGTTATTCTCTTTCATTATATTGGAATGGGAACCTTTTTGACAAGTGTGCCACAAATTAGCCCTTCACCCTCACCGAATGCCACTCAGATTCCCTGCCTTGCCCAATCTGCTGCTCTCCTTTCTTCTCCCTACTCTGTGTGCCATGCCTGATCCTTTTGCTCTGTTTTCTGCTTCCTGCCCTATCTGCTGCTGTGCTCCATGTCCCCTCCTTAATCTGCCATGAGTCACACACACAGGCTCCCTGTGCCACTTGTGACACAGATGGGCCACCCCTGAGCTTTGCAACATACAATTCACCTCTTCAGGAGGTGTGTCGCATTCTATGATGTTGGTCTGTTATACAGTGGGAGCATCTACACTGAACTTTAATGAGCATTAGCCTATTTTAATGTGCATTAAAGCATCACTAAAAATGTGCTATTTAATTAACACACATTAAAATAGGCTAATGTGCATAGTGTCATTTAAAAACTGTGCTCTTTAGTTAATGAGCATTAAGACAGGCTAATGCACATTTTTTTATTACCTCACATAGAGGGTGCCTATACATGAGCTCAGAGGCTGCTTCAACATGCTGTAATTATGCAGACTTGATTAATCAAGTCTTCTGCAGCATGGTAATTACCATGCTTCAGCCAGCTTTTGTGTCTCGTGTATCAGTGTCCCTGCACTTCTAAGTGGCAGTGGGGGCATTTTATCTAAAGCTCATTTGCCAGGCTTTAGATAAAGCACCTCTGCCACCATTTTGAAGCACAGGGATGCTGATACACAAGACATTACGGGTGCTTTAATTAACTGGCTGTCAGAGCTGCTCTAATTAAAGCATCTTCCCCCACCCCTGGAGCATGTGTACAGATGCCTGAAGGTACTAGATTAAATGAGCATTAACTAAGGCACATTAAAGCATGTGTAGACACACCCAGTGTAGCCTAAACTAGCACAAACTATTTCAGTGATGTTTTTAGAACCTTCCTATCATTTGCAAATATATGCAGGCAAAATTATAGTATTAATTATGGTTTTAGGTCAAGCTAATTAGAAAATTCTGGATGTAATTTTAGTGTTATTACCACCTTTGTATTATGCCACCAATATTTTTCTTAGTACACATTTTATGAATTTTAACATCATTACATTCTTTTGAACAATTAAACAGCATTGATGAATGTATATGAATACTGCTAATGAACACATATTTATTATTTTGGATTTCACTCCAATTTACTAACAGATTTTCAAGACACTAGACAATTTTGTCATCTTAATTTTATAAAACCACTCTTATTTTTGTCCCCCTCAACCATTTAATATGTAAATTAGGTATTCTCAGGCTTAATGTTCCTCCTTTTTATAAAACAAATACATCATTAATCTGATTAAGTTCTTGGATGAGTGCTGTCCTCAGATCATTGTGGATCATTTATTGTTGGGCATACATCCAAAAATATAGATTCAAGCATGGCACTTACAGCCTAGGTTTATTAGAACTGTTGAAACCCCTAACTGGCATTTTTCAGAAGAACAGTAAAGCACTGCTTGCTTGAAATAGCAAACACCGTGTAAAACTTAACAACATTTCTTATCCTTACCTGCAGCTCAGTGATTATGATTCAATAGAAATTATGTTGTCCCTTGATGTTTACCAACTGCATTTTAAGCACCATCTATTATAAATTCTAACTTTACTGAAATGGCTAGGTCACCATGAGATGCTTTTCTGCCAGCAGTTGTAACAGAGGTTATATATTAATAGAGATTGTGGGCCTTTGTTTCTGAATTCTGAAGCTGGTTATGGATTGTGGCTGAGTTCTCAGGTTGGTTTTAGGTCACAGTGAAAATGACTATAAGAAGGAGAGGTAATGAGAATAGAATATTTTTATTGTTGTTCTTGTGATGCATATACACACATCAGTAAAACACGACTGCTCATTATTTGCTGGCCACTCTACTGGTACTGTCATGCACAATGAGACCAGCCCAGGACTTCACATTTATAAGCATAGCTAAGTGTTGGGCCCTTCCTTCGCCCCTAACACACAGAATCTGCCAATTAGATTAAAAGAAAAACTCCTCTAGGTGTACAGTTGTACTCTTACTACACCATCCATAACAGCTGTGCATCTTGCAGTCTTCAGCTGATGTCCTCCATGATATTGGTGCAACCTATATCACTCTTAGAGTTCAGTGAATTTTCATAAAGGTAGCTAATTAGAAATTAGACACGCTTTCACTTTGTGCCAGAAAGCTTAGCTGACATTTTTTCCAATGATACAGTTGGTTCAATAAAATATATTACCAAAGAAACGTTGATTCTCACATTCATATGAGCATCATGGCTATAATACCAGTCATACCTAACTTAAATTGACCACATTTTTCCCCAAAAGAGACTATACTGTAAATCTAATATTTTTATTACTTGAATAGAGATTTTAGAATCTGAAATGTTTAATTCCAACTTTTAGTCATATATAATTTAAAAATTCACCATCTATGAAACCACTTACAGATGTTACTTTTTGTTATTAAAATTTGTATCAATATTTTACCAAGTTAATCTTTTAAGAACAGGTTCTAGGGACATCTGATATTTTAATTTGTTGTGGTACAGTCTATGCTGAGAATAGGTCCAAAAAGTAGGGCTAGAGCTTAATTATAATATTTTAAGCACTATTATGATATTAAATATTTTTCAGTGATGTAGGTGTAATACTGAAGACAATTCAATGTCAAAATGTCATCCTAGATTAGAAGGGTGTTTGGGCTCAGGGTGCTTTGGCTCAGGATTTTTTTTAACTAATTCATGTCCTTAAATGCTTTGATTTTAAAAGTATCAATACAGGTAGTATTTCTGTTTGTTAGTCAGTGAAGAATTGGTAGCTCATTTCCTGGTTAATTCATGTCCTCATTTTATTTCACTGTATTACATACATGTAGCCATGACTGGATCTTAAATCTAATTCTGAAGAATAGCTTGTCAAGGAAACTGAAAAACTGAATCTAGATAATGAGATTCTTAGTTGCATTTGGAACAAACAGATGTCTTTTTATGGTTTTGGGGGTTGGGCAGGTGAAAAGAATCTATGTAATAAAAATGGATAGATACTTAACAGATATTTAGAAACATGTATGCACGTGAACAAAACCTGAAAAATTGTGTTGCTTCTTAAAATACTTATGATTCATTGTATATAAACTTTTTATGAGGTTGTTTTGTCATTCACAAGTTCATTTGCAGGAAGCAATCCTTGCACATATCCTATGGGTATGTTTATGCAAAGATTCCTGTGCCACAATCATTTTGAAATATCTTTGGCTTTCTTCCTGCTGTTTCATAGAAGTTTGTTATCAAGCACATAATCTGGAGCCCTTCGTCCTGAGACAAGCCGTCACTTATTATGGAAGTCTCAAAACAGGGCTTCCTTCCTTCCCACAGATGGAAAAGAGCACCATCAGGATTTACTATCCATCTGTAGAAACAGCCGCAGGGCTCCTTTTCTTTTGGGGATAAGGAAGGCCAGAAACAGGGGTACCTCTCCTTTGTGTAGTAAAAAGTACGGCAGTAAGGTTTCTGATTTTGCTGCAAGAGAGGCAAAGGTGGTAACAGGGGATTCACTTCAGTGTTTTTTCTGTTGGGATGTTGCCTTGCATTGTAGCTGGGCTGGATATGGAGCCCCAGTGTCTTTTGTTGGGTTGTTGTTTGTGCTTTTTGTTGGGTTGGACTCCAGAATGGTGGATATTTGAGTTAATGCTTGGAGTAGCGTATGCTTCTCACAGTTGTGGTTACAACTACCTGTAGACTCAGCCTTGAATTGCTACACTAATGATGTTCGAGCCATGCTTTCAAGCTTTACTTACCACAAGGCGATAAAGCCTTTCTCTTTCCTTTCTTTCTGTCTGTTTTGTAATCTCCTGACTTCTGACTTTTTTTTAGTGCTGATACCTGAGTCTGAGCTATTCAGTGAGGGAGCAGGAACAGTATTAGGTGTATTAAGAAACCTGATATAATCCATTAATTCTGAATTTTGTAGTTGCTTGTCTCACAAAAGTTGTTTTGTGGAGTAAGTTACAGCAGTAATTTAAAGCATACTAACTATTGTGTACTAACTTTTATTGCATCCTGAATGTGCCTTTGTATAGTTTAGTTTTGGATATGTTAAATTATAAAAAAGTGTTCCCAATGTAGAATCTGTATAGGGCACAGAAAATTACTACAGTATACTGTAAGACATGCTCAACTGCTGGCCTGCAGGTGAAATCTGGTCTACAGAGCCATGGCATCCAGCCCACGGAGCTCTGAATGGTTCAGGAAATTTGGTGGTAGGGAAGCCTTGCAATTAACACTGCCACCTTTTGCCTATTGCCAAATTTCCAACCCCTTATGGCTGGATAGGGCCCAGGCCAGGCTGTTGCCACCTGGCTGGAGCAGGACAAGGCTGGGCCATTGCCATGAATCCGCGCCTCAGATGGACTCTGGGGAAGAAGATTGGGTGCCACACCCAATAGATTATTTACCATGAGTAACTGGCCTAACTTTGCCCATAACTCTCATGACGTCATCCTTGCTTTATGTTGATATGCAATATCTCTTTATAATGGATGTAAGCTGCCCAGTAATTTATGAATATTGGCTATTAACTTGGTTACTGGGATATTTCTTCTAAGACTATGCAAATGTAATTTCTTACTGAAATCAAAATGAAAAAAAAGAAGTAAAATGATTGGATAAGATGTGCTACTTTTGGTAAAAATCCAGGATTGTTAAAAGATTATACCCACTTACTTGTTGTGGCAGTTCTACTCTTGGGCTCTGGCCAGTTGCACTGAGTTTGGCATACATGGCTATTAGGGCTGTGCAAAGCTTCGGTCCCTGATTCAGTTCAGCGGAGATTCAGCCCTATTTGGTGGCCAAATCTCCAAATCCAAATCAGAGGGCCCTTTAATCTCTCCCAATTGAATCGGGATGATCCGAGTTGATTCAGAATGATTCGGACATAGACATAGCTTTAAATGTCTTTTCTACATACCTCTAGGTACCAGGCAGCTCGTGAACACTGTGATGCTGGGGCACATGGAGTGTCCCACAGAAGTGCAGGGGGCTCCCCAGTGTGCTTGGCAGCAGGTCTGGAAGTGGACCAGAGGGACGTCTGGTCCACCTGTGAGTCTGCCAGGGAGCACACAGGCCCCCCCCACCCCCACCCCCTCTGGCTCGACAACTGGTGCCTTCTGGGTCTGGGGGGGTACCCAGGGTCCCCCTGCGGCTGATCACTGAGCCAGGGAGATGCCGGGAGGGCCCCCTGCGTGCTCCTTGCCAGACCCGGAAGTGGATTGGAAGTACTTCTGGTCCACTTCTGGGTTTACCATTGAGCACATGGTGGGGAGGGCACGCTCCTGTGGGACGCTTCATGCACCCCACCACTGCAGTGTTCATGAGCTGTGCTGGTACCTTGAGGTATGTAGAAAAAACATTTAAAGCTGTGTCTATGGCTGAATCACTGATTCTCCGAATTGACATTGAATCTTCAGATTTGGATTTGGCCAAATCAAATCAGGGACAGTGATCCAAATCAAATCAAATCACTGTCCCCGATTTGGGCTGAATCTGAATTGAATAGGTCCCGCTTTGCACACCCCTAATGGCCATGACTGGAAACTAAAGGATCAAGAACATATCTGGTTGTGTAAAGGAAGACTTCCATTTTCCAGTGTCTGAAGAAATTAGGTCTGCCTGCGTTATCATCAAGGTGTGGTAAGCCTAGTGGTGAAATAGATTAATGTAGTGCATAGGATCTTAGTCATGGACCAAGTGCCACATTATGTGTCTTTTCCCCTTGGGTGGGTTTCATAAAGGACGCGTCTACACACTCGTAATGGTTACAGAAGTTTTTGTTTTCGTTTTACTTACACATCAATGGAATAGACGCGTAGGCGCAGACCAAGCAGAAAACAGGTATCGGTTACGTTGCGAGATTGACAGCTGCAGAGACAGAGCTGAACGAGGTCTTATCGAGTGCACTGGGAAGGGTACGCGAGGGAAATTTCGTGGTCGGTGGCGGAGAAGCACGTCAAGGCTGGCCAAGCCTGGGTGGGGAGGAAGAGTTCCTCCTCAGTGCGCTGATGAGCGCTGCTTCTGCTGGGCGGAAGCTCGCACGTAGGTTTTATAGGCCAAATGACGTCTCTTGCATTGCGGGTCCCGATTGGTCAACTTTTCGCGCCTGCGGGAAAATAAGAGGAGAAAAAGGGGTTTCTGAGGGCGGGGTCAACTAGCTCGGGTTTTGTGCATAGTTTGCAGGTTTGTGCTGATGGCACAGTTTTTTTGCATAAGACATTATGCTAAGTGCAGTACCAACAGAGAACAAAGATAGTCTCTACTTTAGGCGCTTTACAGCCTAGACCCCTTCTTGCTTTTTAAATCTTTTTTTCCTCAATGTTTTGTTTCTGTTGATACAATTTAACAGTATTTTGGCCTAAGAAGGTTGGCTGTTGGATTGCTCTTTCCAACTTTGGTCACTGACTCTTGAAGGGAAGAACCACTGGTATATAGAACTCAGCCAGTCCCAGTCAGGTAAATGGATATATAGGGCATTAGAGGACAATTATAGTTTAGGGGCTGGCTGAAGAGAGAGAGAATCTGAAAATTCTTCACAGGAGAGATTAAGGCAGAAGGCCTGAGAGATTCATTTAGAGATGGCAATGACAGGATGGAAGAGCAGGTACTATGTATTCTCTCATATTACCTACCCCCAAAGTAAATCTGCATCTTGTTTTTGAAAGGCAGAAGGAAGAAAAAAAGATCTTTGCTTGAGAGCCTCTGTTGGCTAGAGGAAGTTGGAGGTGGAGTAGTGGGAGGAGGGGAGAAAAAGTGTCCACAGCCAGCAGCTAGGGAGCCCTGCCTGCAGCAAGTGAAGTTTTACTTTGCTTTCTCCTGGCAGAAGTTTTAAGCCACAGAAACTGCTATTATCATATTTCCTTGATTACAATGCCCAACACAATTTCCCACAGCAGAATTTTGGGGAAAAGGTATGTGTTATATGCAAGAAAATATAGTAGTTCTGCAGTTGTTACAGCTATATCTGAACATTTATTTACAACCTGATACCCATTTTCTTTCTTAAATGGCTCAACGGTTGTTGCATTTTCTGTTTATTATGGGAGGTTTTGCCTTTATTTTGTTTTTAGCAACTATATTCAGTACTATCCAACAGATACATTTCCTGTTGCATACTGTGAATTATTTAATTACAGTTTCAACCAGAACAGATTTGTAGTCCTGTTCTCTGCACGTGATTGTATTACATATGATGTACCCTTTGTTACAGTGGAAAGAATAAGAAAATGTAAATGGCATTGTAATAAAACATGGAGATGGCCTCAGTTTAATGCACTACAATACACTTAAACTGTAGTGACAGCTTTCAAGTAGGTAGTCTTTCTTTTCAATATCCGTGCTGAATATGTACATGTGGGGCCAAAGGTGGAGGTTCATATTTAGACAATTTCCAAGTTAACTCAAGAAAATAATTAGTGTGTACTTACACCAGGGGAGGACAATTATTTCGGGCGGGGGGCCACTTACCCAGTTTTGGCATGCTGTCGAGGGCTGCATAGGTAGCCCTGCCCCTTGACAGGTGCCCCGCCCCCTGGTCTTTGGTCCCAAGACATTGGGACATTGGTCCCATGTCCCAGGGCCAGCATCGCTGGGGCCCAAAGCAGGGCACAGGCTGGCAGGGATCTGTGGAGCCGGGCTGGGCTGCACCAGCAGGGAGAGGGGGGAGCTGGCCCAGCTCCATACAGTCCATGCCGGCTGGGACCCCGCACTCCTGCCACCCTGCTCTGGGCCCTGCCAGCACTGGCCCCAGGACACGGGTGCGGGCCCCATGCTCCTGCTGGCTCCCCACCCACTCACTCCCAGTGCCCCCCAGCCCTGCAGTACAGGTCGACCCCCTGCTCACCAGCAGGGAACAAGCTGGTGCTGAGCACAGGGAAAAGCTGGTGCTAAGCAGGCACAGGCAGCCCCACGTGGGCTGCAAGCAGCTACAGCATGGGGCACCGGCCACGGGGCGAGTGAGGGGCTGCTTTTCCCCATGCTCAGCACCAGCTTGTAACCCGCCCCTGCTGCTAGCCTGGGCTCCGTGCCAGCTCCCGGCTTGCCTGTTGGGACTGTGCACAGCAGTTGTGCCCTGCTGCCAGCTTGCCACACCAGGCAGTGTTGGCTGCTGCTGCCCGCCCAGAGCTTGTACGCTGGGCAGCCCAGAGGTGGCAGTGGCAAACACTGTCTGGCATGGCAAGCGGGGGGACCACAGCTGCTGTCTCCACGTGCTGCCTCAACAGACAACAAGCCGGGAGCCATGCAGGGCCCAGGCTGGCTTTGGGGCTGGGTTACAAGTGATTTTGAGCATGGGGAGGGGTAAAGTGGCCCCTCGCCCATCCTGTGCCCAGTGCCCCACACTGCAGCTGCTCGCAGCCCACCTGGGGCTGCCCGTGTCTGCTCCAGACAGCCCCATGCAGGCTGCAGCAGGGAGCACCGGCCGCAGGGCGGGGAAGGGCCACTTTCCTCTGTGCTGGGAAGGAGCCTGGGGAAAAGCTGAGTGTAGAGAGGTGGGAAAAGTGGCCCTTCCCTCGCCGCATGGCTGGTGCTCCCTGCTGCAGCTGCTCGCAGCCCACATGGGGCTGTCCAGAACAGGCACAGGCAGCCCCATGTGGGCTGTGAGCAGCTGCAGCACAAAGCCTCGGTCATGGGGTGGGGGAGGGGCCTCTTTTCCCCCCACACCCATGCTCAGCTTTTCCCTGGCCACTTTTCCCTGGGCTCCTTCCCTGCCTGGGGTCCTCCCCCCCCTACTTCCCCCTTACCTGCAGTTCCAGCATGGGGCAGCTGCATGGCCTCAGGCCAGAAGCCCCTGCTGAGGCTTCTAGCGGGGGGGGGGGGGGG
>NW_017729022.1:152907876-152912459 GCF_001723915.1 Gavialis gangeticus | reverse complement strand
GGGGGGGTGCGGCAGGGCCGGTTGGGCCCTGCTGTTGTGCGAGCTCACTGGACTTTCCCTGGGTCCTACTGCCCTTGGTTCCTGTCAAAAATGAAATATTAGTTTTCTAAATTTTTTAGGGGCCTCACAGGCCGGATCCAGGCCGTGGGCCATATTTTGCCCATCCCTGACTTACACACTTCGAGTTGTGTGAAGCTATAAAAAAGAACTTGTTACTGCTCTCATAAGATTTGTGTTAGCATCTGCTGAATTTTAGCAAGTGATCTTGAGTACATTACTTTTAAACACTCTCTTTAAAAAGTTTCCATTGGTATATGTTGTCTTGATATTTGGGTGCTCAAATTTTAGACAGGTAGGAACTGATTTTAAAAGGTACTGAGAACTCATAACTCTTGCAGTCACCAATATTTGGCAGTTTTGGCCAGGTTTTCCAAATTAGCTGCTGTTCTAGGCACATTTGCCCTACTCCCCATGGGTGTTTCTCATCTTATTCTTTTTCCTCCCCCATTATGAGTGCCTCTTTCTGGCTTTTCTCTTTTTCAGAGCTGCTTCTACTTCACAGATTTCTTTCTACATCTCCAGACTGACCCCTGGGCCCTAAGCAAATTCCTTTCCACAGTATACATAGGTTGATCCCATATTTTGAAAGGAGGGTATGAAAGCAACAACTGTCACTTTAGGACATCTCCCCTGCTGGCGTGGGCAGACCATGTCACAGAGGCACCATCTGGGGACTTTCTTAAAGTCCCTGAATCAGGTAAGAATCTCCCTGGGCACCTTATTCGTTCTCCTCCTTGCTCAGTACCACCTCCTTTCCCTTCCCCTCCATTCACTCCTCCTTCACCCTTTTTACTTGTGGCTGTGGGGGCAGGAGGGTGGAAAGAGGGAATGAGAGGATAAAGGTGGTGCCACTGAGCATCAGTAAGAAGGGAAGAGGTGTTGAGAAGTGTTGGGAGGTATTTTTGTCTGCTTCAGGTGCTCAAAAAAGTTCCTGGCTGCTGCTACTGAGGTGTAGTCTGAACTCCTCACGGGATGCTGGTATTAAGGGCTGTTGGGAGCTACATTATGAAAGGTGTTTAACAACACCAGTGCATCCCCTTTGGACCTGCTTCTGCCAGGAGCTCAGCATTCCTTTGCACCATTCCCTGGGAGCTTAAACATTGCACATGAATCTTGTGAAAAACATTCTTTTTAAAGATGTAATTCCTAGAATTATGCAAATGTGGGAATAGTAGCCCCTCGCTTTTAAAGAAAAAAACATTTATCATTTTGATGGTATTTTCTATATAGGAAATTTGTGGTTCAGGTGCTCATAGAATTCCTGAAAACCTCAGAAAGGCAGGTTATTTAAAAGAGAAGCAGTCAGAGCATTGAGCAGGTAGGGAGAGAATGATACTGCACAACTAGTATCTGGAGATGAGCAGTTCAATTTAGAAGAGCTTCTCTTTCCTTACAATTTCAGAATTTTGGGTGGGATACCATTTATGCCAGTTGGGATCTTTAAACCAAAGACTAGATATTTTAGAAAAATGTTACAATCCTTCTTGAAACTCATATACAAAAATTTATAATAGAAAAATTTTTAAATTCAATATTTTGGGACCAACTATACTCAGGACTTTTCTGACCAAACCAAATCTATTACTAACCTATAGAGGCCCCAGGTAAAAGCTGTAGGTGCTAAATCCCTTTGAAAATAGAATCATGGAAAATTAGGGTTGGAAGGGACCTCAGGAGGTCATCTAGTCTAACCTCCTGCTCAAAGCAGGACCATCCCCAGCTAGATCATCCCAGCCAAAGTTTTGTCTAGCTGGGTCTTAAAAACCTCCAAGGATGGAGAGCCCACAACCTTTCTGGGTAACCTGTTCCCAGTGCTTTACTACTCTCCTAATGATAAAATTCTTCCTAATATCTAACCTAAACTTCCCTCGCTGCAACTTGAGACCATTGCTCTTTGTTTTGTCATCTGCCATCACTAAGAACAGTCTAGCTCCATCCTCGTTTGAAATTCCCTTCAGGTAGTTGAAAGATGCTGTTAAATCTCCTTTTCCATCTTCTCGTCTCCAGACTAAATAAGCCCCGTTCCCTCAGCCTCTCCTCAGAAATCATGTGCCCAGCCCCCAAACCATTTTTGTTGTCCTCCACCAGACTTTCTGCAATTTGTCCACATCCTTTCTGTAGTGGGGGCCCCAAAACTGAACACAGTACTCCAGATGCAGCCTCTTCTTGGCTGAATAGAGGGGAATAATCACTTCCCTTGATGTTATGGCAACTCACCTAAAAATGCAGCCTGGTATGTTGTTAGCCTTCTTTGCAGCAAGGGCACACTGTTGGCTCATATTCAGCTTATTGTCCACTGTAACCCCCAGGTCCTTTTCTGCAGAGCTGCTGCCCAGCCAGTCAGCCCCCAGCCTGTACTGGTGCATGGGATTATTCCATTATAAGTGCAGGACTTTGCACTTGTCCTTGTTGAACCTCATGAGATTTCTTTTGGCTCAATCCTCCAATTTGTATAGGTCCCTCTGAGGCCTAGTCCTACCCTCCAGCATGTCTACTACTCCCCCCAGCTTAGTGTCATTTGCAAACTTGCTGAAGGTGCACTCCATCCCACCTTCCAGGTCATTGATGAAGCCATTGAACAAAACTGGCCCCAGGACCAACCCCTGGAGCACTCCACTTGATACCAGCTTCCAACTAGGCATTGATTACTGCTCTCTGAGACCAATGCTCCAGCCAGTTTTCTCTTCACCTTATAGTCCATTCATTCAGCCTGTATGTCCTTAGCTTGCCTGCAAGAACATTGTGGGAGACTGTGACTCAGGCCATAGGTATTTTAAATACTACACACAAAGTTTTTAAAACATGGGATTTAGTCCCTCTGAAACTGATTTTTTCCTTATATAAATTTGGTAGAATAATAATGATATTCTAAAGGAAATTTTAAAATGTACGGGATTAATATTACTATATATTCTTTTGCATTGACAACGCATAGGAGTTGCATGGTGGTGCACGTGCACCCCATGAGATTGGTGGTTTACCTCCTGAAAGAAGTGCTGCTGACACTGTTGGCGGTGCCTGTAGGCAGTCGCTGCTTGCTTCCCCCCTGTGGCTGCTGACACCACTGGCTGTGACCACCACTGCCAGCAGCATCTGCGGGTAGTCACCAACTGCTGGTCAGTGGTGACTGACTCTTGCCAGTCAGACTGACTCTCGCTCACCAGTCCCCCTCCCCCCACCACTGACACCACTGTGGGCACCTGCGGGCAGTCACTGTGCCCTCCCCAGCCTTTGGGGGCACGTGTCATTCATGTTCTTTTATAATACTTTCTCAAGAGTTAGTGAAAGAGAAGCAAGTGCTGTTAATATAACAGCAAATACAGGCAACCCTCGCCATTCACAGGGGATACATTCTCATATCCCCCGTGAATGGCGAAATCCGTGAATAAGGCAGTGTGTTCATAAACGCAGTCTGCATTCATGAATGCAGTGCCCCTGGCGGCTGGGGGTGGGGCATGGCTCTGGCAGTGGGAACCCAGCGGCAGCAAGCACAGAGGTCCCCAGTAAGTGTTTAAAGTGTATTTAAAATGTGGGCTTGGCATTTGTGAATATTTGAAACCGCAAATGCCGAACACGTTAATAATGAGGGTTTCCTGAATATATACGTGTAAGTGGTGTCTACTTGGGTTTAAGTAAATCAGCAGTGTTGCAGAAGAGCAATTTATCTTTTTCTTGGGGTGAAGTTCTTAGTTTTGGAACTTAATTGTAGGTTTACATTTGAAGTATTCAGTGTTGTTTTTATAATGGTTCTATAAATTTCCTGATTTCTGGCTTAACAGGTTTAGTCACCACAGCTGGAAGACATCACCCTTACAAGGAGGTCAGATAAGAATAAAAGGTTGAACATGCAGGCCTGGCTGACAGTGGGAGTGAACAATGGAACTTGTTTTTACTTAGTACATTTTAGCCCTTTGAGTTTATATTTGCTTTCCAGTTAATATTCTCCTGGATTTGTAGAATGAACTTGTAAGGAGGCTATTCATAATATCCACACTGTAACCCAACTTCACAGATGGGACAATGACAGTAAACTTATAACCATATATATTTTTATTTTATGATATAAAACTCACTGGTTCCAGCAAACATAGAACAGTGTGTACATAAAATAATAGCACCGTCATAAAGTAAAATTACTATCTGCAATAAGCAAGCAGATAGCATGTGAACCATTGTATTCAATTCTGATTTTCTGACGGGAACAAATTTTGCTCATCAGGTCTCTGGTGGTTGAAAAATGATACACTGTTTAGTGTAATCCTAGGGGAAAAAATAAAACCCCTTAATTCTGGTATTATAATTTTAATTAAAGCATCTTTTAGTTATGTTGCTATGGACCTACCTTTAGTTGTTGTATTTTAAACCAGCCAGTGTCTATGCAATTCCCTTTTTAAAGAATTCAATGCCACAGCAGTGACAGGAGGAGCCACTGGAGGTTAAGGGAACCAGCCAGTTCCCTAGACCACTGCAAAAGCAGCAGCAGTAGCCCTGCCCAGAAGCTATGTGTGCTGGCTGGGGCTGGG
>NW_017729022.1:152906558-152907619 GCF_001723915.1 Gavialis gangeticus | reverse complement strand
TGGGGCTGGGCCAGAGCCCTCCCATGGGTGAGGGTGGGAGTGTAGTGTGCTGCCCCAGTGGTAGGGGCAGGGCTTGGCCCTGTGCAGTGTACAGCAGAGGCAGCCATGGACCAGGCCTGGTACAATTAATTGGTGGGTGCCCACCTGCAGGTTGGATGAAATCACCTGGTTGGCTGGATCCAGCCCATGTGCTGTATTTTTCCTGCTCCAGAGCTGTCTTCTTTGAGAGCTCATGGAGATCAGGTGAAGTCCTGGATAGACCTGAAAAGGGGAAATCTACTGTCCATCATTAAGGAAGGGAAGAAGGAAGATCCAGGGAATTACAGACTAGTCAGCTTGAGCTAAATACCTGGAAAGAGTTTCTCAGTACATGGAGCAGGTTCTCAAGAAATCTATTATGAAGCATCCAGAGAAGGACAAGTGATAAGGAACAGCCACTGGGGATTCATTTTTGCCCATCCTGATTGCCTTCTATGATAAGGTGGCAGGCTCTGTGGAAGTGGGAAGAGCAGTGCATGATGATATACCTTAACATGGTTTTTGACACAGTCTCTTACAACATTGTCATTAACAAGCTAAGGAAATGTACACTAGACAAAATTCCTGTAAGGTAGATACATAATTTGTTGGATCATTATATTTAATGAGTAGTCATCAATGGCTTAGTGTCTAGTTGGGGTCTGTCTTCGATCCCCTATTGTTTAATATCTTTATTAATGATTTAAATGATGGGATTGAATATGTGCCTAGCAAACTTGTAGCTGACATAAAGTTGGGTGGAATTTCAGGCACGATGGAATGTAGAGCTAGGATCCAAAATGACCTGAATAGACTGGATAAATGGTCCACAACCAATCAGATGAGATTCAGCAAGGGCAAGTGCAAAGTCCTGCACTTGGAATGGAATAATTCCATGCTCAAATACTGACTGGGGAATAACTGGCTAGGCTGCAGGACTGCAGAGGAGGACCTGGGGGTTATGGTAGACCATAAGCTGCATATGAACCCATGGTGTGCACTTGTTGCAAAAAAAAAAAAAAAAAAAAAACCAAATAACACAT
>NW_017729022.1:152903420-152906357 GCF_001723915.1 Gavialis gangeticus | reverse complement strand
TATCATACTGGGTTGTATTAACAGGCACATCACTTTCAAATCAAGGGAAGTGATTCCTCCAACCTAGTGGTGAGGCCTCACCTGGATTACAGAGCCCAGTTTTGGGTCCCACACTTCAAGAAGGATGTGGATGGTTTTGGAAAGAGTCCAGCACGGAGCAGCAAAAATGATTAGAGGCGTGGGAGGCAAGACTTATGAAGAAAAGCTAAAAGAACCAGGGTTATTTAGTCTGGAGAATAGACTGAGGCGGGATTTTATAAGAGTCTTCAAATAGCTGAAGGACAATTATAGAAAGAATGGAAATGGGCTTTTCTCTGTGACTGTAGGAGACAAGACTAAGAGCAATGATTTCAAGATGTAGCTGGGGAAATTTAGATTGGAGATTGGAAGGAATTTCTGATTATGAAGGTGGTCAGAATTTCAACAGGCTATCTAGAGAAACTGTGGAATCTCCATCCTTGGACATTTTCAAGAGCACATTAGACAGACATTTGTTTGGGATGGTTTAATTAGGGATGCCCTGCCTTGAGCAGGGGGCTGGACTAGATGACTTTTTGATGTCCCTTCCTGCCCTACTTTTCCTATGATTCTACGTAAATAAGGTAACTTTAGGATTCAATCATAGAGTATTTATTTATGGAATAATCTTAGCAAGCTACTGGAAATCTAAATAAAGTGGTGAGAGAAAGTAAAGCTCTATTTGTATGACTGCAAAATACTGCAGTGATACTCAAACTAATGTTAAATTAACTAATTTTGGTATTGAAAGCAATCTAGCTTTTGCTGGTAGGTGTTATAAGACTTTGGCCCCTTTCTGGTTGGTGCCTTGTTCTCTAGCGATGTCAGGGTGAGACTGGGCTCTGTTGCCACCTAGATGGTTCGAGTGCTGCTTCTACTCACCTGTTGCATCTTTGATGTTGGGTGATGGGGAGGCAGTTCCCTGTTGGTGGCCCCAAAAGGGTCTTGACCCTGGTCTTTTCTTTGTGGGGCTCCAAATATCCCCGTTACCCCACCCTTACCACATCCATAGCCTGGGAAAGCACTGCTCCCTGTAGTCTTCCCTGGGATGATCTCACCTCATCCACGTCACCAGCCTCAACACGCCTCAACCTGGGTCAGGTCTTTCTGGCCGTCAATCCCTCCCAAGTCAATCCCTTGTCTTCGGAATGGCTTTTGGGCAACTAAACCTGCCCCGGCCTGGGCTGACTGTAACTTAACTTTTAACTGAAAAGGTGTTTGGCATCTACTGGCAGGCGTCTGGGATTCCATCTCCCAGGACCCCTTTATTCCCTGGGGTTTGTGTGTGTGGGGGAATTTGTCCATCTCTTCCTTCCTACTGGGTGTGGGGGCAGGCCGCTTCCCCATTTGATTTTCCTGGGGCCCAGCTGACTCGGAGTTAATCACTCCTGGTCCCACCACCTGCTGGTATTTGCCACTCCCACATGGGGCTCCGATGCAGCCGCCTCCTGTTCCTCCCTCTTCACCGTGTTGCCTGAGGGGGTTAGCCATCCGTCGTTGCCCTTCCTTGCCATGGTACCTGAGCTCTCTGATGCAGCTGTGGTTCCACTCTTGAGCATGGTGGGGAATTACTTTTCATTGCTAAGCTCCCTGGTGACCCTCTGCTCCCAGGGCTTGGGCTCCCTGTTCCTTCTGCCAGGATTCCCTGGCAGACACTCAGCTTCCCCTCCCTGTGCTCAGGGCTGATGCTGCCTGGCTCCATAGCCAGTGTCATCTGGCCAGTGTTCCGCTCCTCTCTCCCCAGCTAGCTGACTGCCTCTCCAGCTGCTTTTTGAGCAGCCTGCACTTCTCTAAAGCCCCACCCCAGGGCTCACTGATTCACAGGCTCAGGCAGCTCTGGAACTGCTGAGCCTGTGTTGGCATTTCTCTGCAGATGCCGCTCATCTTTGTCCCCGTGGTGAGTATTGGGGCTTGTCAGGCAGGGTCTTGGGATGTGTTTGGGGGGCTTTTGCCTCCCCTCTCACACTAGCTATGACAGCATAGAGCCCAGAATGGGGAAATGTACCATGGTGAGAAGGGTAATATGACAAATGAATACAAGCCCTAAACTTACTGAAGGAGAGGACTGCTCCCAGTGTTACTCGATGAAATGGCTAACTATAGTGTGCTCTAGGATTCTATTTACTCTGGCTCAGAATTGGTTTTCTTTCTGAAGGCCATGCATTTTCACTCCTTATATCTGTTGTGAGGAGAAATTCTTCACTCGCTCCCAGACTGCTATATTAAATAGAGAGATGCATCCATTTTAATTTTCAATCAGACAGTTACACGAAAGATTTATTTTTGGTAAGTATCTTTAATGCAAAATGTGGCACAATAAAAAGCAACATTTGGAAAATTTAAAACTAGATTAACCTTCTAAAAATGCATTGGGGTTTATTATTTATTGTGTCCAAAAGTTCAAAGCTTTTCACAGTTGAGAGAAGCATTATTTGTAGAGGTGCGCCAATACATCGGTCAGATATTAGATCGGCACCGATATAAAAAAATTGTATTGGAAATCAGCCTGTTATGGCCGATAAGTGGCCGTGCATGTGCAGCCACAGTGTAGCATGTAGGCGGTGAGGAGTACAGCCTGGCAGCTTGAAGAGCAGTGTCCAGCTGGTAAGTCTGTTGTGGTGGAAGGGGAGGGGAAGGGAAGGGGTGTGGGAGGGTCAGATTGAGGCCCCCTGTGGTGAGGGAGGGAGTGGGGCTGGGGCAAGTGCTGCCGGGGTATAGCAAGTATGGGAGGGAGCTGCAGCTCATTGGGGAAGGTATGAAGGAGGTGGTTCCTGCCACTGTGCACCACTTGTCCAGTGGCTCATCTGGCACTCATCTGCTTGTCTGGTGGCTGATGCTGCTGTTCCTACCGCTTGTCCTGGAGGGCTTGGGGGGGGGAGCATGTGCCCCTGGATTTGCATGGGGCAGGTGGGGTGGGTG
>NW_017729022.1:152892285-152903125 GCF_001723915.1 Gavialis gangeticus | reverse complement strand
GCAGGTGGGGTGGGTGGGGCTGGGGCTGCACCAGGCTGCACTCAGGGCAGAAGGTGGTGGTACTGGGAGCAGGGCTATGGTGGGGGCTACAGCAAATTTTGGGGTGGCTGCAGGCCCCCCCTATAGCTCCGCTCCCAGCACTGCTGCTGCCTGCCCCAAGTGCAGCCCTGGCTCTGCCCACCCTGTGGAGATCTAGGGACACATACGGCCCCCCCCCGTGCCTTCCCAGACAAGTGGTGAGAGCAGTGGCGGGAGTTGCCAGATGAGTGGGTGAGTGCTAGCTGAGCTACCAGACAAGTGGCATGCAGTGGGGAGAGCCAACCCCACTCCCCATGCCTCCTGGAAGAGCTGCAGCTCTGTCCCTTGCTCACCCTGCCCCGGCTGGGCAGCGCTTGCCCCAGCCCTTGTCCCAGCCCCACTCCCTGTGTTACAGTGTGGGGCCTTGATCTGCTGTCCTCCTACACTCCTTCCATCCCTTCTCCCCTTCCACCACAACAGATTTACCAGCTGGACACTGCTTTTCAAGTTGCTGGGCTGGTATTGGAAATTGGATCTGTATCAGTTGATATGCCTCCTTAAAAACTGGCTATCAGTATTGGCCCCAAAAATCTTTATTGGCACACTCCTAGGTATTTGTGACAATAAATGGTATATACCCTAAGGCCAGCAAGATTACCAGTGCAAGAGCAAGGTGTTAATCTAAAACATGGTGCAATTTCAGGAAGGAGGAATAGAATTTGAAAAGACTAGGTTTACAGCTGAATATTAATTCATTGGTTGAAAATCTAGACTGTAGTCAAGTCAGTGGCAGAAATTCTGTTCATTTCATTGAGGTCAAAATTTTCCATGCAGTTATGAAGGACTATAGAGATAATCTGGTTTAATTTCCTGCATAATACAAACCATAGAGTCATAGCTGGTAATTCCTTCATCAATCTCATGATTTCTGATCAAGCTAAAACAGCTTTATTAAAGACAAGCAATCATGATTTAAAGCAGCAAAGGCCAATCTTTTTCACAGGTGCACCACAAATTATCCCCTCATCCTCCCTGAGTGCCACTCCGATCCCTTTCCTGATCTGCTGCTCAACTTTCTGCTTCCTGACCAAGCTGCTGCTCTGCTTTTGGATCCCTTTTCTATCTGCCACTGTTACTGCCTGTTCCCTACCCAGTCTACTGGATGCCAAACACACAAGCTACCTGTGCCACTTGTGAAACCCATGCCGTGGGTTGGCCACTTCTGATTGAAAGAACTTTAGGATGGAAAATTCACCACATTCTTATGTTTTTCCGTATCTAAAAGTGTTCTTAGAATCATGTTCTGAACACTTTTAATTCCCCTTTTTTGAAGTGTAGACATTAAAACTAGACATGAAATTCCAATCACAGTCTCACCACTTCTGTATAAAGAAATAATTCTGCTTACTGCTTGATATTTTCCTTTTGATCCTTTCACAATTTGTATTAGCTCTTCAAGCCCCAGTTTGCACTGGGAGAGCATGCTCATTGGTTGTGTATTGTGATGACTATATGTTTGTTGCAATTTCTTCTATCCAGAATACAGTGTCTCTTCCTGCATATTTGACATACATTCTTTGTTTCTAATTGGATGACCTTATGTTTGACTGTATTCAAATGAATTTAATTCAGATATACTCTTGCTATTCAAATAAATCCATCTCACTAAGCCATCCAGCCTGATCTAATAAAACGTATCTGCAGTTTTTATGCTGCCTGCTAACTTTACCAATACTTATTTTATTAAATATCTGGAAGAAACTACACAGTTGGCATTGGGCCAAGTACAGATGGTTGCAGGCATCTATTAAAAACACCTTTTTGGCAAGGATTCTTCACATACAGTTAGCTTTTGCGATCTGTTACGTTGAGGACTAGGATAATACGGTTTAAATTGTCTGTAACTGAAAATGCCTTATATTGTACTCTTGATATTGCTAGTTTTTGTTGGATCAGAAAAAGAAGCATCTTACAGAAGTGTAAGCTCACTTTGCACTTAGAACAACAAACCTTGTTCTTAACAGAGCTGGCTGAACAATGAAGACTTTTTGCAAGAATTAAAGAAAATATGGTTTCTTGTATAGGGTTTTGGAAAGGAATAATTATATTCAGAATTTTCATGGAAACCTTTACAGGAAATATTTGATTACTTCCTCTTTTCTTCCTTTTTCTCCATTTTACTATTTGAAAAAAGGAGGACTGTAAAGGTGGGAGAAGAAAATCAAAAACACCCCTCCCTTTCCCCTACTTTCTTCCCCACAAAAATCCTTAAGTGAAAAAAATTAATTTCTGGGATTCACCAAAAACTGAGAAAAGGATTTTTCTTTTTAATTTTTTTGTTTAGACATTAAAAAGTTTATTTTTGACAAACATCTTCATTAAAAAAACTTGACTAGAAAATATTTACCCAGAGGGAGATGGTGAGAGAAAGCCAGCAGTTCCTGAGATGAGATCATTCAAGAAAATTTTTCTTGACGATTATTTGTTCTTTTTAAGTACTGATTGTAACAACATTTTAAAATGAAAACGATTCTTGGATCAGCAAGAAACAAAGATGAATAAAGACAGAGAGGGAATTAGTTTGGAATGTTATTTATGTATATATTATTAGGGCACTAGCTGTTTTTGAATTTTTATGACTATTTTGCAAGAGTAGTGAATAGTAGTTTGGAAATCTGAGATAGGACGAAAAAGACATACATGTAATAAAACCTTCTCTTCTGTGCCTCAAAACTGTCTTCTTGAATCTAATGAGTAAAGTTAGCTGACTACCTAAATTTTAATCTTCCTGCTACACTTGGCAAGAAAATCCTATTGGGATGAAAATGCCAATATTTGAGCTTAAAAACTGTACTCTAAACCAGACAATATTTTAATTTTTTGTTCCAGTTTTGTCAGAAATAATCTTCAGATCACTTCATTCTTCCAAATCCTTTGTAGATGCACAAATATATTTCAGTATACTTTTTACTCTGTTCGCTCCATCAGTTCTGAAACATTTTAAATTAAGAGAAAACTATGAACCATGGTAGTTTTTAAAAGAAAATATCAAACTCTGATATCCAAGGATGCGCTCAAGTGGCATGAATACTTCAGTTCCAGATGGGTCAGCTTTAGGGGTCAAGTTGTGAAGAGAAAGCCATCACACACACTTCATCAACACTGTGGAATGAGAGACCAGTGCATTTACTGAGCAATGGATTTCCAGTGAGCATATAAACTAATTGGTGGATGAACATGCCCCAGGAGCAATGATTTTAAGGTCATAGCAGGCTCAGTGAATTGTGCTGACTTACACTGTGTCTCGTTGATAGCTGATCTTACCAATGAGCAGTTTAGAGGCATTCAAGCCTGAACTCTCTTCCATGCGTCTTGAATGGCATGTCAGCGGTCACTGTTTCTGACATCCTTTATATTTGTCCAGTCAGCTCTAAATCTTTAGGTTGGGCTTCAGTGTACTCAGGAAAGAAAAGAGAGAAGCAATTATTCTCAGTCACTGAGTTCTGAAGATCTTAGTGTTAATTATGCCAAACACGGTTGGTTCATCAACAAACTAAAAATGTTAAAGTGAAGAGAGGGAGGGAGAACTTGAATTGATAATTTTTCAGTGATCAAAAGTTGTCTTAGGTATACATTTCTGGCTTTAGAACAATAATTTAATTTTGCCCACGTATTTTTTTATTAATATAAAATTTTGTATGAATTTGCAAATACTTAAACTGAAAACCTGTTGTATATTTTATTAAGAAATCTAATAATTGGGCCTCAGCTATATATCCCTTTTCTTCTTAAAAATAATTGGATTCCATGTGAAAGTTGGGGGGGGGTTGGTTTGGTTCTAAATAAATTTTAATTAGTTTTTGTGTACTAAGCACATAAAGTTCTTCCAAAGGTAAGAGTATTTTGTTAAATCTGCAATCCTTTTTGGAGGGGAATGGAAGTGTTATTTTGTTTGAAGATTGTTTAGTCCCTGGGAATTTTTATTTAGTTATCTTAACATTAGTTTCAAAGAGTTTAGAAAAAGGACATTGGTAACATTTTTCAAGTGTGCAGATACTTTTCAGCTTTATAAAATTATGCAGAAAATAATCAAAATGTTTGAGGAAAGAGCATTGAATATTCTGTATACATATTCAGTTCTTCCTGATAAAATTAAAAATAGCCTGAAAGTTAAAGTTCTGTTAGGGACTTGGTTAATTTAAAAAAAATATTTTCTGCTAATACTTACAGTAATGATTAAGATAAAAAATCTCTCTCAACACAGTTTGTTCATCGTACTGTGTAAAAACAATGATTGTCTTGTGTCCACATAGGTGCATTTTTGTATCAAGTGTTGGGTGTACAAATCAAGCAAATGCACATGAGTCAATACTCTTTTCAAATTTTTCATTTTAATGAAAGTTGTAAAAGAGGTGTTAATTTTTCAAAGTTAAACCATTTAGCCTCTCGAACAGTGATTCTTAACTAGGATGCTGTGGCCCCCTGGGTGCCTTGAGAATCTCTCAAGGGTGCCATGGGGCACTATTGTATATGCAAACATGATTTATAAGTTAAATGCAGAGATTTCAAACAGAAATCCCTAGTGTTAAAAACATTCTGTCCTGTTGTGGTTTTTCTGAGTTAATTGCAAAAGAAATATTGCTCAATTTCTTTTTGTAGTCAAAAAAGAGGGAAAACTAAGAACTGGCGTTTTCTGAGGGGTGTGTTGAGAGCCATTGTTCTAGAACATATATTATGAATGTGTGATAATTTTAAATAAAGCATTCTCTATTTCAGTGAATACTGTTTCATTTGTGTTATATAAAGGAGGAACTAAAGCTTGACTTTAGAACTGTTATTCATGCCAGTAGACTTGTTACTTATTTTAGCCTTTTTATCCTAGACTGTTTTTTTTTCTCTTCAAAGCTGTCACCATTGCTATCACCATTTCAGTTGTGAGCAGGCTAAAAAAGACAAGGAGTTGCTTACCACAGGTGTTTTTGCACCAAACTGTTAGAACAGTGGTTTTCAGCCTGTGGTCTGCAGACTCCTCGGGGCCTGCAGATTGTCTAGGGGGTCTGCAAAAGATGATTATGATAAAAAAAATCCACACTTACAATTCATAGGGGTCTGCACCTCCATTTGAAAATTTTTTAGGGGTCTGCAGATTTAAAAAAAAATTGAAAACCACTGGCTTAGAATGTCAGCCCAAGGTACTTGGGTAGAATGTGTACATCCAATAAGTTTAATACTCTGTGTGTGTGTGTGTGTGTGTGTGTAGATAGATAGACAGATTTATCTATATCTAGATATATCTATCTATATATCTATATATAATGTATGTGTGCGTGTCTATAAATAATTCTGTTTGTAATTTTGTAAAGAAATTTGCTTTCAGGGTCTATTATGTATTCAATGAGCTCCCCATGCATGGATCACTTTACAGGACTTTTCGCATATTTTACAAGTTACAGGATCATTTAAACTTATTCTACCATTGTTTAGTAAATGCTGTCCTCTATGCCTCTTGGCAACCCTCCTTTTCAGATTAACAGGAAATAATCAGAGTTGGGATCAAATATGGAATTAATTTATATCCTTGTTATGTGTATTAAAAGAAGCAATATTGTAATTAAAATGCAGATAAACATTTGTGGAAATCTCACATAACTGTAATAAACAGGATGTCTATCAAATGATTTCACTTCATTATTCTCTATTACTTCATCCTCTTGTTATGTCTTTGTAGCAGCTTTATTTTGTGGACTATCAGTATTTAATTACAAAAATTAAATGATTTTACATCATTTGCAGAGATGGATTTTTTGTGTGTATGTATCCACCAAAACAGAGGCCTAACGGTTTCAGAAACTCAGTAGTAACATCACAGATTTTAGCTATTATAAAGGCTCACTGTTGAAGATATTTTGAAGTAAACAGCAGAAAGACGCTTAACCGTAACATATTAATAGCTTTTAGAATGTGGCATAAGCAGACAAAAAAACAAGGGAATGTGAATAAAGGCCTGTGTCTCTTAACTCAGCCCTTTCAGCTGAAGTAATGGTATACATGTATTTCCTTGTAGGGGTCAGTATAAATGGTTTTGTTTTTTGGTGAAAAGGGGATTATTATCCTGTATGTTGTAGGCTTCTGGTTTTGCAATGGTGGTTAGTTTTGAGGAGAAGGAAGCAGGCACCTAGGTTTGGATTTTTCCAGATGAGGAAGGTTGGATCTGGCTTTCAAATTGTAATAGCATCTGACAGGTCATCAGAATTGGAAAACTAAAATAAAAGGCACTTTTAAGGATGAACCTGAACAAGAGGTAAGCTTTTCAAAGAAGCCTGAAGAAGCAGCAGACTGCTTAAGGAGGTGACTGGATATACAGGAGTGAAGCCGAAGGAGGAGAAGGGAGTATTGTGAAGAAGATATCAAGTAGAATGTAACAAGATAAATGGGGGAATAGTGGGAAATTGGAGAAGATACAGCAGGAGACAACAGGTTTGTGCAGAGCCTTGAAAGAGAGCTAGAACTTGTTGAAGAGCTCTTAACAAAGAAGACCTGAGAAGTACAGCAGGAAATTATTATTATTTTAACAGCAGCATGATGATGACAAATGGAAGGAGACAAAGATTATATCATTATGATCTATATCAGGATTTGGAGAGTAGACATTAGGTACTTATGAGAATGGAGAGGTATGTATGAGGTTGCGGATAAGATCACTGAAGGAAAAGTTTTGAGAGAACAGGAAACCTTAAAATAGGCTAACAGGAAAAAGGCAAGAAAGTGTGTGAGAGATTCTGTAATATCTGATGAAATAATAGCAAATAATATAATGCATGTGGAGAAACAGGACAAGATATGTTCATAGAATATCTGGGAGTAGAGGGATAGGAAAGGGGAATGACCCATGCATCACAGAAATGGAGAGAATAGAAGAATTCCTTTGAGAGTAGAAGTAGTACCTTTGTGAATGCAGTTTCAATAGTTAAGATCAGTGAGTCAGGTTTGAGAGAGAGCAGTTTGAAGAACCTGAAACAGTGGGAATAGTCTGCATGCTTAAGGTGACTGGAGTCAAATACTAGGAGAGAGATGCAATGGTAGAGAAGCAGGTGTTTTTATTTATATTATTGTTTTTGATGTGTTGTTTGTACATTATCTCTGAGGTAGGGAGCAGAGGTTGCACTTGTACTCTGTTGAGATTTACTTGTACTTAGTTGTGATTTAAAATCTTGTCTCTTGTCAATATTTTGACTTTGGCTCTAGCATTTCAATTTCAATACATGGTCTGATACTTTGAAGATGCTTTGAATGTGGAGACCAGCACAGAGACATCATGACAGAACCCATAAATTTAATTATTGTGCAAAGGCCCTTAGGTACATCATAGGCTACTACAGGCAATCCTTAGACTTACAAAACAATTGGTTCCTGAACGCTGCGTCTAAAGTCGAAATGTCATAACTTGGAACCAATTTTCACGTAGGAACAATGTTATAAATGGGAGGTTGGTTTCTTTACCATGGTCAACATGGCTGCGTCCAGCTGGTAAGTCTGTTGTGGCCAGAGGGGGGAGGAAGGGGTGTGGGGTGGCATATCAATGCCCCCCACAGTGAGGGAGGGATTGGGGCTGGGACCGGAGCTGGGGCAAGCGCTGCCCAGGGAGGGGGTGGGGCAGCTCGCACTGATGTGTGCCGCCAATCGAGGAGCTTCTCATATGGTGGCTTGTCCAGCGGCTCTCACCGTTGCTCCTGCTACCGGTTGGGGAGGGCATTGGGTGGGGATGTGTGCCCCAGGATGTAGGTGGGACTATGCCTGCACCGGGTGGCAGGAGCTGGGAGCAGGGGTATGCCCTCTCACTGCTCACCCAGCTGGTGCGGGGCTGGCGCAAGACTGAACTGCTGTGCTGTCTCCAGACAAGCAGCGCACAGCAGCAGAAGCTGGCTTGGTCTCCCCACGCCTCCCAGACGAGCAGCAGCTTTACCCCAGCTGGGCAAGCAGCAGCCGGGCATGGGGGAGGGGGGAGTGTGTGCCACCCAAAAACTTGCTGCAGCCCCCCATAGCCCCTACTCTGCTGCCCACACCACCCTGATCTGGAGGTACACATTCCCTGCATGCCCTGCTGCTGGTCATCTGGGAGGTGCGGGGAAGCTGAGCTGGCTCCCACCACTGTGTGCTGCTTGTTTGGAGGCAGTGCAGCAGCTCAGTCTTGTGCTGGCCCCACACCAGCTGGGCAAGTGGCGGGGGGGCATATCCCCCGCTCCCAGTGCCTTCTGCCTTCCATGTGGCGCAGGCCTCCCCCTGCACAGATCCTAGGGCACATGCCCCTGCCCCATGAGGTCTCTGACCAGAGGCGGGACCAGCAGTGAGAGCCCTTGGACAAGCCACCACATGAGCAGCTCCTGGACTAGCAGCGTGCAGTTGTGCAAGCTGCCCCACCCCCTTCCTGGGCAGCGCTTGCCCCAACCCCAATCCCTCCCTCACTGTGGAGGCATTGATCTTCCCCGCCATGCCCTTCCTCCCCCCCCCCAACATACTTACCAGCTGGATGCAGCTGTGTTAACCATCATAAAGGTGAAACCAGCATGGGAACCTTGAAACAGGGTGTCAGTTTACAAATGTCGTAAATGCCGTTTGTCGTAACTCAAAGTTGTAAGTTGAGGACTGCATGTACTGCAAAATAATGTCTAGATCTAAATTAACATCTCCTTTTGCTGGAATACTAGTGTATCTATACTTGTTTATGCACAGATCTTTGCAATTATTTGTACTATCATTGTACTTTGGAGCCATAGTCATAGATCTGAACCCCAAGGCAATAATCCACCATATTAACTTCAGGGTAGGAACAGTGTACAGTGGTTGGTCAAATGGAGTTCTTCTTCTGATTTCTTTGTTCCTGAGTTAAGTAAGCTTCTTAGGGATTGGCTATTGAATTTTGTAGTATTGATTAGCAGTCTGTAGTCTATAAGATGTTTCCTCTGAGCATCAAATCAGTATATTTTATCAAGATTACTGAAAGAGTCCATGCAATTACTTAAATTGTTTTCTTTTTTTCTCTATGAATTTAGGAAAGTGGAAGAAATGATTTAATTAAATGCACACTTTTTTAACTTCTTTACCTTTTCCCCCTTAATTTGTCCTTTAGCTGTCTGTATATTTCCACTGCCTTTCTGTGTTCTATTTAAGTTTCTTTCTAGCTCCTTATTATTCTTCTCAATTTACCTCCCATAGTTTACCTTCTTGTTCCCATCCCTATTTTAGGTTGTGGTTTTCCTTGCTTCTGTTTATTTACCTCTCCATTTTTTATTTCTAGTTCTGTTTTTGACTTGATTTTTTCTCTTCCTACCAGCTGTCATTTAAAACATAAGTATCAGTTTTAAACTATTCTCGATTCTTTACAGAAAACAGCTGTGTTCACTGGATTTTTGCTAGTAGAAAGAATGCTCCAAAGAACAATATAATGCTGTTTTGGATGGGGCTGTGCATTATCACAGATAATGTAAAGGCACTTACATGTTTGGGAACTCTAAATCACATTGCCTGGATATATTCTACTTTTGAAGGACTTCAGGGTATCCAGGGAAGAAGAAGAAGAGGTGTCTTTAAAAAATATGTATTTTTACATCACACACCTATACTAACAGGTTTAAAATAGTGCTACTGATGTTACTGACACTTCACATGAAGGCATTTAGTAGGTGCAAAAACGGAGGAAGGAAAAATAAAGGAAAGGGACGGATTTAATTGAATGATGGAATAAGGAAGAGTTAAAAAATTCAAAATAATGAAACTACTTATTTTTAAAAGCATTTTGGTCTGCAAGTGCAGGTGTAAATGCTCTATCTATGCTGCCATGTTCATAGTCATTCTTCCCATTTGATGTTTCTTGCGCACCTTATGCAATCTATTATCTTTCCCTCTATCAAGGCACAACATACCTAGCTAATCCATCAGCAGTCCCAGTCGTTATCACTCAGTCACTCAAGAATGCTTGCACTTTAGGCTATGACAGCCTTGCTTACCTTCACAAAACTGCAGAGAACAGTCTTTTGCGTCTTCAGAGAGTGATTTGGTTCTTTCATCCATTTCTCTTGTTTTGTGCTTCCTTTTTTTTGGCGTTGTGTGCTTTGGGAAAAATACATAACAAAGAAATATCTATTACCTATAGCTTGACATTGCTCTTTTCATATATTTCTTTATTTTTCTGGTATTGTAAGATTGATGTTGTAGCTGTGATGGTCCAGAAATGACCTGACAAGAAACGTCTTACATTTAAAAGCTTGTCTAACTCTATCCCAACTACCCACTTGGTCCAATAAAAGATATCACCCTAAGAAATCCTGTATTTTTCCATTCATTTTAGTGATTTTCTCAGCCCCCTCCTTGACTTGACAGTGAACTGACAGTAAAATCATTTTATTTTTTAATGATAGCCCTGGCCCCTTTTAATGCTATAAAATATCCGGTCATTATAGTTTCCACCTTTTTTCAGTGCTTCAGTGCTCTGATAAATATTTTTAAGTGCATCAAATGGCAAACACCTTTCTGTGCTTTGGGACAGCTTTTTAACATGCAGTTAGAGTTTGGTAAAGTAGATCCGGGGTTTTCAAACTTTTCAACAGATGTACCCCTTCTGTCTTAAAGTTTCAGCTCATGTACCCCCATGAGTATATATAGTTTTTAAGTGGTGGGGAGTAGATTGAGGACCCACAGTGAGAGAGGGCGTAGGGCAGCAGCAGGAGTTGATCGGCTGGGGTTTCATAGTTTCATAGTTTCATAGATTTAGGGTCGGAAGGGACCTAGTAGATCTTCTAGCCCGACCCCCCGCCAGGGCGGGAGA
>NW_017729022.1:152884135-152892274 GCF_001723915.1 Gavialis gangeticus | reverse complement strand
CTCATCTCAATGAAGTTGGCCCTCCTGAAGTCTAGGGGTGGGATGGGGTATGTTACAGAATGGTGAGAAGCTTGTCTGGTGGGCGGGGGGTGGCTTCCACTGCTGTGTGCACCCTGGGAGGCCTTGGGAGGTGTGCCTCTGGATCTGCGTGTGGGGCGAGGGTGGGCTTCTGCTGCGCTGGGGGGTGCAGATCAAGGCCCCAGTGGTGGGGGAGGACGTGGGGCTGGGACAGGGGCTGCCCAGATGGGGTGGGGCGGTTCTTAGTACTATGCTCACCCCAGGCGGGCATGGGGGGCATGTGCCCCTGAGTCTGTGCATGAGGCAGGGTGGACTGGGGCCAGGGTCATGCTGGGTTGCTCCCAGTGGGGTCTGGGCTGTTTTTGGGGCAGGCATCAGTGGCACTGGGAGGTGGTTTGGGGGGCGTCTATGGTGAATTTTGTTTGGCTGTAGCTCCATTCCCATAGGCCCTTATGGTAAGGGAGGGCATGGGGCTAGGGCTGGAGCAGGGGCAGGCGCTGCCCAGCCAGGGTGAAGTGCAGGACAGAGCTGTGAGCAGCTCATCTGGAGGGGTGTGTGGGGGGTGGCTCCCACCATTGCACACACCCTGGGAGGGCATGGGGAGTGTGGGCGGGCTTGGGCTATGCTGGGCTGTTCCTGGTGGGGCCTGGGCCAGGTTGCGTTTGGGGTGTGGGTAGTGGTGCTGGGAGGGGGCTATGGGAGGGGCTGCAGCCACCTGAAAATTCTCCAAAGCCCCCTGAAGTTCCCGTCCCAGTGCAGCTCAGCCCAACACTCCCACCAGCAGTGCCCCGTCTCCAGCCCGCAAGGCCTCACAGCCCACTGTGCTCCGTGTGCAGATATGCGGGCGTGCAGCCTCCATGCCCTCCCGTGGTGTGCATGGTGGCGAGACCTGCCACACCCTGTGCCCCAAGGACAAGCCACTTGCAGCTCAGTCCCCACACTCTGCCCCAGCTAGGCAGTGCCTGCCCCTGCTTCTGCCCCAGCCGCACTCCCTTCCTCACTGTGGGGGCCCACAGGAGTGAAGCTATGGGGGGGTTGTAGCCACCCAAAATTTGCCATAGCCCACCCAGCCTCCTTCCCAGTGCTGCCGCTGCCCACCCCCAGCCCAGCCCAGCCCAGCCCAGCCCCCACTGGTAACAGCCTGGCACAGCCGCAGCCCATCCTGCTCTTTCTCACAGATCTGGGGGTACATGCCTCCATGCCCTCCCAGGGTGCACGTAGCAGCAGGAGCTGCCCCTCCCCCCACACAGCTCAGTCCCACACCCATCCTGGCAGGACACCCCTTTCCCAGACCCACTCCCTGCCCCCACAGCAAACTTACCAGCCAGAGCTGGCTGCTCTCCACATGGCTGGGCTATCCTCCTGGCCGCCCACGTGCTGTACTGTGACTGTGTACATGCATGCAGAGTTCTGCATACTCCCTACAAACCTTTTAAGTACCCCTAGGGGTACGTGTACCCCCAGTTGACAACCACTATAGTAGGTCATAGCTGACTCTCTTGAAGTGTTCTGATATATGTTGTTGCATTCTGCTGTGGAGTTGTTTGCAGATATTTGATAGTAGACACTAATATCCTCATCAGAGTGTGTTCAGTGTATGATATCAGTGTTTAATATCACTGTTTACTATCTGATATGTTGGATGAGAACCTTTAATGTCATACTGTGTATAGCATTGTGTATTTTGGAACTGGTGTGAGAACCAAAAGGAATTCTATAATTCCAACATAAAGAGGCCTTGGTACAGTATGCATGCTTGTTGATACCTATTACTAAAAATACCAGTTTGCAGCATTTTTATAAGTTAATACATTTAACCAGGGTGTGAAGGGGAAGCTCAGGGCTGGTGATCCTCTCTCCCCCCATGAAAGACAAGAGTTCTCCCTGTAAGATTTGAACAATATATTCTGGGGCCATCTCCGATCGGATTGCTCCTTCACTTAGATGGACTTGTTAATCAAGGAACCAGTTTAATTTTTTTTGTAGACCCCTTCTCCCAAGAGTCAAAGTATAATTCAAACCCTGCATTTAACGTATGTACTGTATATATTAAATAAATGCTCTGTCATAATCATACTGTAGAATTATTGTCAGCAGGAAAAATGTCATTTGCTCAGTTATGTTCTTCTTAGTAGTAATACACTTTTCCCAAAATAAAATATTGTGTACATAAGGCAGCTGTTGGGTAGCAGAGACTTGAGCATCAGCAGGCTAATAAGTTTTATGTGCAAATATACTTTCATATTCATTTTCAAAGAGACCGCAAGAAGGTGATACCATATCTATCTGTTTGATTTATTTATAATTATCAAGTGGGCAAATTGGATTTTCTCAGTGATTGCCGATTATAAAAGTTGAAAAATATTCATTCAAATTCCAAAAGAGAAACTTAGGAAATTTGCCTAATTGTAAACTTTTTAGATTATTTGTTTAATTTAATTTCCCAATTATGATAGCGTATATTTAGGAGAGGGGGAAGGGGAGGTGGAAGCTTAACTTGCATGTAATTAGCTACCTTATTTACTCGAATATAAGACACGTTTTCCTGCCAATCAACATGGGGAGGAAAATCCCCTTGTCTTACATTCCTATACAAGGAAGCCTCATTAAATACAGTGTCTATTATTAAACTGCTGCCAAAAGTAGCATGTGCTCTGTAATGGAAACTGATTATAAAAATTAAATGCAGCCAACACTGAGCATGACCATAAAACACATGGCCTATATGAGGCACACACATTGATTTTTTTTTGTTTTTATTTTTTGAAATTTTGTGTCTTGGGCCAAATCAGTTCCAAATTCTGTCAACCGATCAGAGCTGAATCATTCAGTATGTGACAGTACCACTGGCTCAGTACCACTGATCGGAGCTCAATCTTTGTGACAGTACCATTGGTAAGTGTCCTGCCTCCCAGACTCCTTAGCCTGGGGCTCCAGATACTCCCAAATCCATGGGAGACATTTTACCAGCAAACCCCAAACCCAGAGTGCTTAGAGTTCAGATGCCTCCTACCTAATCTTACTTGCCCTTGGCAAAAAGCCCAGAGGTGGGACTCTGCCACAAGGATACATTAGTACAGCCCATCTGAACAAGATATATGGTAGTGCCCATTGAGCACAGTCCCCCTTAGCACCAACTCCTTTCCAAGTGATGGTGGACCATTACACTGAATGCATTTCAATTTCCTCTTAACTCACAAGGTTGAGCTGCTCCTTTGTTTCCCATTTCCAGTGATTCCTATTCACCACCCTCAAATGTCTGGCAGACATCACCAAATGAGGCTCCAAACAATTCACCTGAAATCTCTCTGTCTCTCTCAACTTGTCACATGTTTAATATTGCCCTACCCTTCATGGGATGGAGCTGGACCAGGTTGCCCTGTGTCTCATCTGCATATGAGTTTTTGGAGGATCCCAGGACACCACTGACAAGAATACTTGCTTCTAGTCATGAGTCAGGGCTAATTAACACATAAATCCTTTGTGTGGAGTATCTGGAGTACGCCTACATTGAGCTGTGGGGTTGCCTTGGCTTGAAATGCTGTTGACTCTGCTGGGGCCCAGCCCAGCAAACAGTATGTTAAATCATGAGCCTTTTGGCTTTGGTCTAATATCATGCATCATTTGTAATATATATAAGTAGGTACAAAAATGCTGCTTAAAAGTGTTTATTGAGTACCTATGTTAAAACTTGCAACAATTTCAAAAAAAAGGTAAACTGAATGAATTCTGGATGAACAAAGTCTATGGTTTCTTCTAGTAATTTGCCTATATGCGGATAAGTACAGGTAAGTTTATTTCTAGGTCAGGGTTTTCAAAAGTGTCTTCACTTGCATGTGCTCAGGGACAGCAGGGTCTGACAATAAAGAAAGTGGGAAGGAACTGCAGAGGGAAGAAGGTGGTGGGGCCAAAGAGGAAAGGGGCTACCTGATCCCTCCCTCCCCCCAGATTTATTTTTTAGCAGTGGGAAGAGGAGAGATTCAAGGCAAACCTCCAATAATTAGATACTATTCCTGGAAAATTATAACAAATTTTGCCATATGTAAAATCTAATTATTGGGGAGTCATATTATATTCAGGGTTGTCTTAAATGTGGCATATTCTGTTACAGGTTTAAACCAGTTTCTGATTACTTAAACTGGTTTATGTGTAACTTCTATCCCTAGCCTAGGTGTGTTTGACAATGAAGAAAAAAAATCTTTCATTGTTACTGCTTGTTGCATATCTAGAAGCATAATATCACACTTGAGAGAGGCTTGCAAAGCTTAGGGAACCAACATGTGAGTGCTTTAGGTGGCTGTGTAAAGGCAGCCTTTAGGAAGTGTTGCTTATATTCTCTTAGGGCCTGGCCACATCTTCCATGGGAATCAGTCAGCTCTGTCTCTTTTTGGATACCCAGTGGCTTATCCAGTTGCTATGGTGAAAAACTGCTCTCATGCCAGGGGGAACCTCATCTGTGGGATTGGGAGGGGAGGTCCATCTTCATTTGCAAAGCCAACCCTACTGTCCAGACATAAGGCAACCTTTTAGAATTTTCAATAATGAGTAGCTTTAAAAAACATCTTGATGTAGGTATTCTTCTGAGCCCATCCATTATTCACAACTATATTATGGCACCTCCTACATACATCAAAGAAAAGCTGCCTTGTGCATTGTGGGACTGTTTAATTGGGAAAGAAGATTAGACAGTAATGTTGAAGAAAACTGGATTTCAAACGAGGAATTATAATTTACTTTTTCTGAGTAAACTATGGAACAATTAACATGTTTCCTATTTTAATTTAAATGACTTGCACATTGTGTTGTTTGGAATATGTACATTTCTTTAATAATTATGAAGTTTATAGAAATAATCTGTTTTCATTAGGTCAAATTAGAAAAGTGCAAGTCAAAACCTAACGTTATCATCATAATTATCATTATCATTGCTAATTTTGCAAGTAGCCTTAGCAGAGACGTCAAGGTAAGACCTGGAGACTGAATGGAGACCTGTAGAAATATGAAGTGTTTTACCATACAGATGACACTCTAGTTTTAATCTGAGGAATTCTACAGGGTAGCTAGCTCTGCTGCTATTAATAAGTATCAGTTCCATGGAGATGGTTTTCTTCCACAGTACTGTCACTCTGCAGATAGTCAGTTCATGTTGAAAATTGCTTGTGAAAAAGAAAATATATAAAATGAGTCCGTTTCACATTTTAAGAAGCTATTTTTTGCTCAGGCTCTTCTTAGTGCAGTGTATGCAGCCATAGCATAATGCTAAACCTCAGTATAGAGATACAGCTTTTTTAAAAATTTGTGTTAGGTTTTAGTATTAAAAGCAATGGCACCAAAGAGCACTACTGAGAAATGAGCAATCATATTTAAAAAAGTCTGTGCAAAGAAAATATGAAATATAGATTAATTTGATCGAGTAAAAAAGGGTGTGTTCTGAGAGAGAGAGTGAGAGAGCATCTGAACACCTTCCTAAGGTCACAACATTTTTCCAGGTGTGGCTGAGTAGATTGTTTTATTGGTGCCTCAATATCCAGGCACAATAGGGAAAGCTGTTGACATAGATACATTTATGCCTGGGTAAATCCAGTGTTTCCAGTCATGCTGATTTTAATTTATACTAGTCTTTCAATATTAACTAAATGTTCTGTTGTGGTTAATATAATGCAATTATTACATAGGATTTTTATGAGCAGTTTTTTAAAATGCCAACACCTTTCATGTCTGTTTTTACCATTGTGCAGCTAACATTTTACAAACATCTTTAGCGTGCAATTATAAGGCTAACAAACTATTATTTTAAGTATTTTCCTTGATGCTACAAACTTTCATGATGCTAAAGCCTTTCACCTGTAAGCACAGCCTGGAGCAAATGCTTTACAAATGATTTACAAAGTCTTGAAAATATGGTGCTATATTAGAAATTCTGACAAACCCTAAACTCCAATATTGCCACCAGCTGCTTAGTTATTATCAACAATGTTATCTGGCCTATACAAGAACCTAGATTTTTTTCTTTAACAGAGATTTTTAACTGGATGTATGTAGCTATAGCTTTTTTTCTTTCCCAATTCAACAGTTCTACATCAGAAATCTCTGCTAATGAAAATAAACATGAGTGCAAAAAAAAAAAAGTCTGGTCCTAGAATTCATTAACTATATTTGCAAATCATTTGTTATCATTAGGTAGCTACAATTCTTTGATTATCCTTAAGCCATTCTGGCATGCCTTTGGTTTTATGGTATCATGCTGTGTAAGGAAGCTTCAGCTGCAGGTTTTAGGTGCCTTTTTGTAGCTTTTCACAATATACTAAATTATGTGATGATCTATTAAAACTGATTATGCATTTGTTAGTTAAAAAGATGTCTAATTGTTTCACTAAGCTAAAACATCAATGCATAATGCTTCAGGCATGATTTTTCTAGTTAACAACATATTATGTATTCATGGGACAATAATACTGTTTCATACTATTGGGAATATTATCTAATTTGCTGACTACAGGATTGTCAACCAGTTATATGTTGCATAGAATAAATATATCTGTGAAAGCAAACATACAGAGATAAATATACTGTATATACATATTCAGTAAATCTTTTGTTTTACCTTCCATTAAGGCCAGAATTAGTCCAGCATAAATGGAAAATACGCACTAGCTTTAAAGTAAAATAAAATTGGTTTTGATTTACTTCAAGTCAACCATCTCATTTAAAATTAGCCCAGGGGTCTTGTAAAAATGCTAGTAATCTAAACATAATAATGCACATTGCCCAATTGCTTCTGTGTATGATACAGGTTCAGTGCTGTAGTGCTTTGACAGCCCATTACTGAATGTAATGAACAGCTATTTTTAAACAGAAGAAATTCAAGTTGACAGCTTGGCAATGAAATTCAGCTAGTGGCATAATTTTTGTTGTCTTCGGTACAGAGAGTGGATTTCAGTTTGGTTTAAAGAAATTTGTATCATAGATTTTATAGAGCAAACATTTTTCTTATCAGCTTTACTAAATACTTTTTTGCTCTGGCTGAACTAAAGCTGAAATTTGTAAAACCTGAAACCTGCAACCATGTTAGTGTAAAATATATTCTGCAAAACGTATTAACAAGTATATTTAAAAAAAGTATCATATGTATGAGTTTGAAATTAACAATCTTTCTTCCTAGTCCGGTAGAAGTGACAATGTCAACGTTTTGGGTGAGGGAGCACCTGTATTATGTTTTTTAGTAATAAGTGAAGACTGCAGCAGATTAAATTCTGCAGGATGGGTGTAAATGTGACCCAGTTGCAAGCTAAGGTGAAAAGTAATATTGAGTATTAAATTGCTTGTATATTTTTGGTAGATACTGAGAAATTCAGGGCATGTTTCCATCACAGGTTGAGTCTTATCTGAGTTGACTACCAGACTGGATAATTTTGGACTCTTACTTTGCTTATGAAAGTGTGTGATGATGCTTGCTCAGGGCTTTCTTAAGGAGCTTACAGGGAGAGCACCCTGATAGATCAAGAGGACTGAGCAATCATCTGGTTGATTTCTTTCTGCCTTATTGGAGGGGAATGAAAAATAACCATCTAGCCTTTGCACTGTTCTGGGCTCAGGTATCTAGAGCTGATCTCTTCTGTATGCTCTACACACTGGTTTTAAGTCTTCTTTCTGGTTCTCTTTTATTTGAATGAGAAGAGAATCTCCATGGTATGTCTGCAGATCAGTGGGGCCAACCCCCGGGGGCAGAGAAAGGCACATTCTTATAGTCTGAGAAAGTAGTGAAGGCACCATCTTACTTTGACCTACTACTGCCCCTAGAAGCTAAGCTGTTAAGTGATGACCAGGAGGGCTATGGTGTGATTTATAGTAGTATTTTCTGTAATACTTGGCAACTTTTCTGAGCCATACTTCTCAGTTTCTCCAGGTACGGATACTTAGTCACCCTCTTGGTTAGCTGGTGTCAAACTACTTGTTGTTCTGGCCACTAGATACTTCCTAGTCCTCTGCTCTCCATCTGTCTCTCTCTTCTTTCCATACTGTGTTCCTTCTTTAACTCCTGTAAATATGCTGCAAGGAAGAATATTTTCTCAATTGCCTGTTTGAGGGTGTGTGCCAGCAGGTCTGGGCTGGTGTCATGTG
>NW_017729022.1:152872632-152879135 GCF_001723915.1 Gavialis gangeticus | reverse complement strand
TGAGTGAAATGTTATGGGCCATGTTAATGAGGAAATCCTGTTAGGGAGATGACATCTATTCTGAATATTGTGAATATTGGAATGCTTTTCTAAAATGTTTTTTCGTAAAGCACACCTCTCCATCATTAGGTTTTCCCAGTGCCACACAATCATTTGGCACTAAATTCCACCCAGATATTTTAAGTCTATTCAGATTTTCTTTTTCTTCTGAACTATTTCTATACACTGTGATGCTCCTGTTCGCATAATTGTATCCAGTTCTGTCTGCTCTTGTGAAACAGCTTCTCAGTCATTCTTTGCAGCAACCTAGCACAAATCCCTATAATGATGGGCACATAGCTTCGTTTTTCTGTCTCTAAATATAAAATGCCAACAGTACTTGTTAACTGGACTAGCATGAGTTCTAAAGAAAGACTGCTGTCACTCTCTCCCACTATATTTAGCTATTGCTAGTCCAAGGCATAGTAGTCTAACACTCCTGCTTGACTTAGCTCTCTTAAGCTTGTGGAACAAACCATAGTTTCTGTTCCACAAGAGTGAAATAAGACATTGTCCTTTTCTTAAAGGCAGCTACTAAGGTATGTGAGATTCATGGCCTAGTGAAATATTCATCTTTTATGCTGTAAGGGTAGCATCTCAGAAGCAAATATTTTTGCTGTTACTAGAGGATAGGGCTGTCAACAAAATATGTTCATAATCACTACAACAGAGGAGTAGTAAATATTCAACAGTTACAAAGCACTAGTTAAATAACTGCCAGTAACAGTAGCAAAAAACAGGAACAGTAACAAAGGAAAAGGGATTTTTTTTCCTTTGGGGAAAAAAAGTTGGTTTTCCACTTTTAAAAAGTTGAGCTGTCTTATATACAACATGAATTAGCCCAAGATAGTTTAATTAATAACCCCCCACCAATACCTGCATGCTTTTTAGAATACCGGAAGGGGACAAATGAAGGAAACTTTATAAATAAAAGATGCTAACAATTTGTGTATTACATCCTTTTACCCCTACTCACTTCAGAAAAACTGCACTATCCTTATTCTAACCCATGGGGATAAAGGTGCCAGTTCTGAATTAGGAATCATATTTCAGGTTACAAATTCAGATCACAGGATGGAGCAGATTGATGTTCACATTCTTGCCCTGTCTGACCCAGGAGAGAATATATAGATGTAAATATGCCTACATGCTTGGAGAATGTAGACAAATGTTACATATGTGGATATGTATGTATTGCCTGGGGACAAATACTACTGTTCTCTGCCCTCTGCCCCAATAAGACATTCTGGGAAGACATAATGAAAAGAAAAGATTTTTTTTCCCAAAGTCATGGCTGAATTCTGGCTGCATTGATCTGGGCAGAGTCTGCTTAACCACCCCACATCCCTGACATTTGCTGCTCAGCCAAAAGCTAGAGTTTTAACTATGTCACACCCACTGCTGAACTGGCAGCAGCTTTTTGCTGCTCAGGAGGGCTGTGACAGGGTTAAACCTGAAGCTTTTGCCTGAGCAGAAGACTCCACCCTTCCTCCATGTTATTGGGAGGCCATTCCAGCAACCTCATATTTCCATCCAGTGCAGAAATCAACTTTACACTCTCTCTCTCTCTCTCTCTCTCTCTCTCTCTCTCTCTCTCTCTCACTCTGTTTTTGGGAAGAGGTGTGTATGGTATGGTAAAGGTGTCAGACTGTTCAACCAATCTAGTAGTCTAGCTAGATTAATATGATATGTGTTCTAATTGAACAATAAAGATGAACAAAATATGCCTTAATGATATATTTGAATCCATGTTTAGAGAAATATAATTTTGGTAAACACCAGCCCATTTCTGAGAAATGAAATGTTATACAGTGAGAGGCAACAGGCACCCTTAACATGTGGATAAGTTCATCTCAGTTCTTTCCACATGTCTTTGTGCACTCCTATAGTGAGTGTCTGAGGTGCTGTAAACACTGAGGGAGAGTTATTTACTCCAAAGCTTTAGCACATTTAAAATGGTGAATTCTGAATAAGGAAGTACGTGAAGTTTATTCACATTTTTACAATGCAGTTGCAAGGGAGAAACAGTGGACTGAAAAGTAATGCTCAAAAGTGAAATTTTCTCTGAAAGATGCTTAACAGTTATTTAGATAATAAGTTGTACCTGTTGAATATTTATTACTTTTAAGTTCTAATGACTGTGTTTTTGGGAATTGAATAATTTGCTATGTACTGACAATTGTGGCACTATTTTATTTATTACAAAAGACTTTCAATTAAGATTATTATGTGCAAATATCTGGTTTCTTTTGTTATACTCTAGTACAACATTTCAGCAGTTGATGAAGCATAATGTTAGGAATATTAATTTTAGCATGTGGTATTCAATGCAAATAAGTGACATGTTTAAAACTAGGTAAGATATAGTTGTTATGAAATTTATTTTTGTAAGTAGCTTTTGAGCAAAAATCAGAACACTGTTTAATAGAATCACACTAAAATCATTTAATCAGCACTCTTTTTACCTACTAGAGTTCTCTAAGTGATTTTTTCCTACTTAAGGCCATTCTGGATATGCTTGCTAAGTGGACCTAACAGTACTAGTATATTTTATGTTAGCAAGCCATGATAGAAAAGTGCTTGAAGTTCAGGGGGCATTTGTCTCCTTTCTCACAAATTCATTTAAGTACCAGTCTTGCCATAGCTTTAACTGGGGCAGACAACCATACAAATGACTTGAGATAAAATGAAAATAATAGACTGAGCTGGGTGCCGGGGGTGGTAGTTACACTGCATGCACATCAATAAGCATTGAGTGTTATTCTATGCTAATGTAAGCCTGATGGATCAGCTTTCGCTTTTAGCCTAAAGGACCATTAAGCACTGGAAGCTGGGTCAAGCTGATATAGTAAGGCAGACGTACCCTAACAGTTGGCAACAGTAGTTAGCAAGCAGTAATTCACTATGTGTGAGACTAATATTCTTTAAAATCTTCATGACCAGAACAAAGATCAGAGATGAGGGGTATTACATCTATTTAATTTGTTTTTGTTAACTCTACTCATTTTGCAAAACACTGTTGGCATACAAAAAATATTAAAACACTGAGCAGTTATTTTTGATGCAATTGAGCATGCTTATATTACAAATATTACATCACTACAGATAATTCCCCCAAAATTTCAGTAAATTGTTTTTGAAGAATATTGCACAGATGAACTATGCATATGTAGCTTTATTTGGAATTAATATTTTCCATAATTACTAAATTTATTTGATGACCTTGAAAGTATAAAAGTATGATAAATGAGCCTAAAGAAGTTGAGTCACAGTAGTGTTCTGAAGCCAAATTAGGGAAAGAGCACGGCTGGTATAGGGTTGACTTTGAAAGAGGACTTCTGTGTATCGTGTTGACATTATGAAGCAGTATATGTTTTTATTCACTTCAGATGCATTTATCTCTTAAACGTGTTCTTTTTTGGATAAATGTATAGCTTGTATTTTGGAATTTTATAATTTATTCATTTTTCTTTTCTAAGATTAATTAAACAAAAAAGAATACAATAGACTGAATTTTAGATATGTGTGTATGTTTGTGCAGGCTAGGGAACATACTTTGTTCTAAATCAATAGACTTTATATTTGAATATTCAAAATTCAGGGGGGTTTTTGTTATGGTTTCTGTTGTATCCATTGAACATTACTGATTCCTTTTAATGACCACCTTTAATGGCTGAAACAGTAAGTATAAATTCTGATGTACATAAAAATCCATATACTATATTGAATAAAGTATGTCTTGTAGATTTCAAAAACTTTTGGATCTTCATTAATGTAGACCTTAATCCTTTGAGTTGTTTTGTACAGGTGGGGTTATGTACTCTTACTGGAAACCCCATAACTGCAACTTATACTATTAGGGTCACAGTTTGCAATTACAGGGTTCTGCAGTTACAGGGCTGTGCCCAGTGGGATGTTAGCAGCAGCCACCTTTCCTGCTCTTTTCCTGCTGTGCATAGATTGTCCATCATACCAAGCTCTTTCTGTAGGTCAAGAGAGTGTTGTTGCTTTGTTGAGGCTGCAGATGGTTGGGGGCTGCCCTGTCTGATTTCACTGATAGGTAGATGGGGATAAAAGCCCTCTGGAGCACTTACATACCTCAAATGGTGGCTGATGAAAAATGTAGGTTGGTGGATTCGGGGATTATCTAGGGCTCGTGAGGAAGGGGAGAGAAAGAAATGCCCCCAAATGTCAGTGTTGACTCTTGTATTGAATAAACTGAGATTCTGTTGTCATAATATTTTCCAAATAATAAACATTATTCTCTGTGTCAGTCACTAATTCTGTTTGAAATTTCTGCTTTCCAGTTTATTAAACTTTAAAATATTTGGTATAAGAATTTAAATCATCAGGTTACTAAGACTAACTTGTATTGATTTCCACTCATTTAGAGAAACTCCTTGTGCTGATATACAGAGCTTTGCAAGGAAAAATGTTAGCTATAATTGTGTCTTGTTTAACATGACTTTCAGTTATTAACCTTTTGTTTTTCAACAATATTTTTTGAATTTTTAAATTATTTTTGCAGGAGTTTTTAATCCCTGGCATTCTTTGTGCACATTAATTATTTTTGGTCTTGTTACACATACGTAAGTAGCAGCTGAGTAAAAACCTACTGCTTTAGTAGTAGTGCTCAAGTTAAAACCTGGAACTAAACAACATTTGTTTTACTTCCAACAGGTCTTTCTTTCCATGCTTTAACATGCTTGATGAAGTACATAAAGTTTCATTTTAAGTTGCTTGTTTATAATAATATCTTGATGACTGAACAATTTAATTCCCTGCAAGAATTAAATAGTTGCAAGAATGTTGGTGACACATGAGGTTTAATACAAAGTGATAAAATACATTTTTAAATATATCTGACCTGGAGTATAGAAGTTGGATCCAGCCTGTGGGCACTGCTTTGTCTACTGCTGTGTTACACATGCTTAGCACCTTGGGTGCACTGCCCAGGCATACACAAATGTTAGTTTTTCCCTCTCCAACTTGAAACCAGGAAAGGGGATGTAGGCTGAGCTGATGACTTATGAGTTAGTGCTTGCCAATATAGTGAGAAGAGCAGTCCTGGGTTATCAGTTCTGTCCTTTTCCTAACTACAGGAGCACCAGTATTGTATAAACCGACAGCAAACCAGGGATAAAAAGGTTATTTTAGACAGGATGTCTCAGACAAGAAACATTAGCAGAAATTTATTTTTAAAGTGATTCCTTTTATTTTAAGAAGTGCTTCTGTTTTGTCATGTAATGATTGATGGATTGACTTGTTAGTTCGAACCTGAAAACCAGGCAGTGTGTAACATTAACACCATCACTGGATTTGGCAAACCTGCCACCTAAGAGGCTACGTCCAGATAAGCAGGGGTGTGCAATTTGTGACATCACAAACCACACTCAGTGAAAAAGTTAAAAAGTGTGCTGTGCTGCAAATTTTCAGCATGGTGGCAAAATTGGCTACCAGGATTTCCCAGTAGCAAAAACCTCCCAAAACAAACCCTGGAAAAATTGGCACAATGCCTTCAGAACAAGAGTGCCCTGGCACAAACAGGCTCTGGGCCATCCGGAGCAATGATTTGGCTGCCAGCCAGGCCTCTGTGCTGCCCGACTTGTGCCCCTGCTGCTCCAGCACACCACCAAGACATCTGTTAAGACTGCTGGGGCCAACAGAGGTGCTGGTCTCAGCATCCAGCTCTCCTTGATTGAAGAGCCGGGAGGAGCTGGGCAAGGGCAGTTTGTCTGTTACGGGACAATTTGTCTCGCAATGAATTGCACACCCCTGCTTGTCTGGACATGACCAGAAGGTACAAATGTGGGTGTACTGGTAACAGAAGGCTACCTGTAGGCTGTTTTACTAGAGGTACCCACATATTCATACCCATACCTTAGAATTAAGGAACAAGTAATTGGACTGATGGAAAACCCAAGGGATTTTGGGCCTACACATACCAAATTTTTCAGACTCCAATGGCAAAATCAAAAGAGAGAATATTTTCTCTGAACAAGGTCACTTTCCCTTAATCTATGAAGACAAACTGTATCCTGAATAGGAAAGTGGCACATTAAATATAGAAGGGTTCTGTCCCTTTATTGAGCAGGTCTGCATAGCATCTGATTATGGGGAAAGAGACAGTATTTTTAAACCAGCAAGAGCCAGGAGTCTGAGGAATTACAGATGAGCTGGTTTACACTTCTGAAGGTTTACAGTTGTTGGCAGCTGAACTAAAAGGCAGGGTGACATCAGTTCTTAGTACATTTGACCACCTTATAAATTTCTGAAAAATAGCTAAGCTACTTTTGGTGCAGTATTAAAATTATTTATGCCCATGAGGGACCTCAGATATTTCATAGTTTCATAGTTTCTAGGGTTGGAAGGGACCTGAGCAGATCATCTAGTCCAACCCCCTGCCATGGCAGGAAAGAGTACTGGGGTCAAACGACCCCAGCAAGGTGTTCATCTAACCTCCT
>NW_017729022.1:152868505-152872445 GCF_001723915.1 Gavialis gangeticus | reverse complement strand
GTCCAAATCACTGATGAAGATGTTGAACAGCGCGGGCCCAAGGACCGAGCCCTGCGGAACCCCACTGCCCGCGTCCTTCCAGGTTGAGAAGGACCCATCCACTACCACCCTCTGGGTGCGGCCCTCCAGCCAGTTGGCGACCCATTGACTGTGTGGCTGTCTACGCCACAGCCCCGCAATTTCTTAATGAGAACGGGATGAGAGACAGTGTCAAAAGCCTTCCGGAAGTCCAGGAAGACTATGTCCACTGCTACCCCTGCATCTAATGATCTAATGATATTCACCCATACTGCCATTCCAGTAACTGGAGATTGAACAATTCGTTTCAGGGTCAGATTTTTAATTTTGTTGGGGATGGACTTGAGAACATTTTGTTGCATTTGAACACGTTAGAAGGTTATTCAGGTTTTGTGGATCTCAGTTGGGGTGACAGAGATGCTCCCTAACTTGGACTGTAGAGGTTGGGATTTAGGAGATATGGTCCCTTGGTTAAGCCAGTCAGTCAAAGCGAGACAAAGGTTTGCAGAGATTTGCATAGTGCTCCACAAATAAAGAAGCAGTGAGTTCTTCTCATTCATGTATGCCTGTATTTATTGAACCTGATGATCATCACTACATTAGTCAGGGTCAGGACTCAGAAAGTGCCACAGATAATCAACTAGACCTTCTGGCAGCAACATGGGACTTTGGGAAGTGGCCTGCTCAGACAGAAAGAAAGTGATAATGCCTTGGATGTTGTTCTGTGTAGAGAGATATTAACAGAGTCATCATGCTTCTCCTTATGACCCATTCTAGTAACAGGTTTGGAAACTCTGCAAGGAAATGCAGATTAGTTCGGGCCAATTCATCTGAATTCTTTGCAGAGTTTCCGAATCTGTTACTAGAATGGCTTATAAGGAGAAGCATGATGACTCTGTTAATATCTCTCTACACAGAACAACACGCAAGGCATTATCACTTTCTTTCTGTCTGAGCAGGCCATTTCCCAAAGTCCCATGTTGCTGCCAGAAGGTTTAGTTGATTATCTGTGGCACTTTCTGTGGCCTGTGCTCACATGCAAACACGGTGCCTAGGAGTAATAAACTCCGGCACAAATTGTGCTGGGGTTTATTCAGCCACATTACTTGCGTGTGTAGCTGTGCCCTTTGGGTATAAATAAAGTAGGAGTCGGATATATGAGGGAAGGGAAACTTAGGTCTGGGACAGAGAGATACTTTAAGGGTACTCTAGGAAAAGTCAAGATAGAGATGTATGTTTTATTGTTGCTGCTTTGCTTTTTGAGATACCAGCAAGGGGTTTAGATGTTTTATATAGACTCTATTCACCAGAGAATGGAAGTGCCTATCTGATTAAAAGGGGGTATACAATATTCTATATTAATACTCCAAATAAATGTTCATTGAAATTGTTTTTGTTGTATTACAATACCACTAAACAGTAACAATTTTGTATAGAATAAGAGTTTAGACATACATTTTGGAAAGTATTTTAGGCTGTGTCCCTTTTTGAGAATTTGTTTGTGAAAGGGAGGGCAAATATATTTAAGTACAAGTTACGGCATATAATTTATGTTTAAAATAGGATTGAACACAGAAAACCTGTATAAGCTTATAGTGTGTTAGGATTTTAAAAAAAGGCTTCTTCATGATATATTTTAAGACATTTAAAATGCATTCTGTCCTCAGGGTACCACTGTAGTGCTACAGTGCTTGAGTCGACATTGTAATTTAATACTGTACCTACAAAGAAAATTATAGTTTTTAAACTCTTTATAACGAGTGCTTTCAAAATGAAGACACTATAACATTTTTAAAGTATGTTGTTACAACACTGAAGTGGGTGATTTTTAATCATTCTTTGAAGGTCAAGAATCTTGCAAATGGAAGTGATCTCTATCATAATCAATATGTGGTACTTACACAGCTTTTTTATTGCAATGAAAGAACATGTATGATGGCAGTAATAACAATAACAATGTGTATTTTCAACTGATTTGGTTCTTTAATGATGTGTGTGGTACATTAGTACAAATATTTTACTATAATGTCCTTATAATGTGCTTCCTATGATGTCCTTACTTGTATTGTGCATTTTTTCCTATTGTGCTACCAGTTTGAAAATAGTAGATTCTTATTCACATCAATGTATTATGAATGAGTTATCTTTTTAAAGCATGTCAAGTAATTGTATTTGCATTATTTAATAAAATTATTGCATAACAGAATTAGACACTACAACAGTTAGGTGAGATGGGTCTAAAATGAGGTAATGCAATAGATGTTCACTTCTAGAAGTTTTGGATTTAAGTTGGGTACGGTCAACTAAATATAATTTTGGTGATTTTAACTAGCAGGTAAAGTAAAATTTTTATCATGCTTTAAGGATATCCCATATTGCATAACTGAGAGTTTCAACTATAGGAGGCAGGTTTGGCACAGCCATGCTATTTCTGGTAAAAAATGAAGATCCCTGGCAGCTTTATGAGAGCAAGACTGTAAAATAATTAATAGACTTGAGCATCATTCTGGGCAGTGTAATCATCACCATTCCTATGAAATGTTATAAGGCACTCCTCTTTCTCCCTCCCTCCTTTGTCTATCTGTATACATAATTGTACATAATACTATATTTATAGATGTACACATATAATGTACTTATGAATTATACTATTACATGTTTAGGTTGTAAGCTGTTCAGGGCAGGGCTTGTGTCTTTTATGTGCATACTGCACATAACGAATTTCTAAGTGTCTCTGTGTATCAGAAAAATACTATGAGTGTTATTTATGCTGGAAGTGAGCAAATTGCAAACCCATCAACTAGTACATAAACTCCCTGTGAAATATGTTTAGGAAGTAGATTAAAATGAGAAAGAAATAAAGAGGAGGAAGAAAAGAAATAGGGTAAGAAGTAATACTAAATATGATTAGCTGACAACACTGCAGGGGTATCAGAGGTGGGAATATTTTCTGTGTTGTTAAGTAGAACCAACTGGTGTTTAAAAAAACCTAAAACCCCCCAAACTATCTAGTCCTCATAACATTCTGAAAAGGTCTGCCAAATTTGCAGAATTGACTCACTCAAAAGTAGTCCTGTTTAAATTAATTAGCTCACTCATATGAGTTAGGTTGGTAAGAATGGCTGTACACTGAATGGATGTAATGATAATATATTTTTGTGTGAGGGGAATTCTAGAATGGTGGGCACTCTTTCCTGGAATCCAAACTGAAAGAGTTGGTTCTTCACACCAAGAACATATTTATAATCGATTCCCACCTCTGAAAAATACAGAACTAAGTTTGTTTGTAGGCCATCATATGAACAAAGGCCCAAGTACTTAACTAAGTAACCCACTATACATAAAATCAGGGCACTTGATTTATTTTTGAATGTGTACATTAACATCATGGCATCCTTCTGTTCTGCTGAGTATGGAGTTATGCAGGAAACAGTTCTCATGTCCTACCAAAAATAAGATTTCATTTTTTCACTGTCCACCTTGGTCCACTGTCCACCAAGATTCTGAAATTCCTTTTGGAGTTGAGGGTTAGAAGACAGTCAAAGTGGAGTGGTGGGATAGGTTAGGGGAGACCACTAGGCTATGGAGTCTCTCTCTCTCTCTCCCCACCCTCTCTCCCTCACCCTCTCACCCTGATCCAATTTATATCTAATGGAGATTCTCTTAGTATAAACAGAAGTGCAACTCCCAGCTGTAACTCAGAATGATTTCTGCAAAGTATTCTCAGTAATGTTATCCCAGACGAAACAGAAGTTCAGTGTTGGTTCCAGGGGAGAGGGGAATCTAGGTGCAGGCTGGGAGCCCACTGCCAGGTCTCCATAGCAAGGGCCAGGTCTCTCTGCCAGTGCTTGCTGGTTTTAGAATGGGAGGGGGGAAAGGCAGTGGAGGGAGCTCATTTTTGGGGCTCTCCAGCTGGTGCTGA
>NW_017729022.1:152857912-152863505 GCF_001723915.1 Gavialis gangeticus | reverse complement strand
CAGTAATGTTATCCCAGATGAAACAGAAGTTCAGTGTTGGTTCCAGGGGAGAGGGGAATCTAGGTGCAGGCTGGGAGCCCACTGCCAGGTCTCCATAGCAAGGGCCAGGTCTCTCTGCCAGTGCTTGCTGGTTTTAGAATGGGAGGGGGGAAAGGCAGTGGAGGGAGCTCATTTTTGGGGCTCTCCAGCTGGTGCTGAAGGGTGGGGTGGGTGAACTGAAGCCCCCACCTCAGCCCTTTGGGGTGGCTGAAAAATCCCCAGACTGAGCTCCCTTCGCTCCCTTCCCCCCCTTCCAATCTGAAAACAGTGACAGGCTGGAAGCTGTGCCGACACAAGTTACAAGAGATGCTACATTTTGAAACGTCTTCATCTGATACCTCATGCAATGAGGGATCAGATTTTCATTCAATTGGCTGTCTTTGAAGCTGTCTGTAGCCATACACTTGTGTTTAGGTACAGCTAAAATCTACTTTCTGTGGCCAAATCAGGTGAAAATTGTCACTTTGGTTTGCATCCTCTTTCTCACTCTCACCCTGGTCCAATGTATATCGAATTATTTACACAAAGTGGCACAGCTCCAACAGGACAGATTGAAACCCTGGCCCCAAATAGCCAATATCCTACTACAGGTGTGGGTAACCCATGGCATATGTGCCACAAGGACAGATTGGATAGAGGGCAGTAGATTGGGTAGAGCAACAGATAGGGCGTGGGCAGGGGATGGGACAGGCACTCGGGGAGCAGACGGGGCTTAATGTGTGGGATGCTTGTTTAAAAAGTTTGCCATCTCTGTCCTCACTAGGGAAAAAGACAACAGTTTGAGTTCCTGCTTTGAAAATGGGCAGAGTGGGGACTTGAAACTGTTTCTGACATCCCCGTGGTTTTTCATCCTGGCATCTCTCATTTTGACCAAAAAATCCAACCTACACTGGAGAAAACTTAAGAAAGTTTGATCAAAACTGACATATTCCTGCTGAAAAGTTTTGGTTTAAACGAAGTAGCATTTTCTAACAACAACAACAATAAAATGCTTTGCTGGAAGAGTCACAGCTGCTTTTAGCTAGATATGGCATTCCTTTGAGTTGATAGTTTACTGAAACATAAAAAAAAAGAAAAAATCAACACAAAACAGGAGAAGCTGGTCAGAATAGAGAGAAGGAGCAAAAGGCAGTCTCACAATTTGTCTTACAAAAAAAAAAAAAAGAGTGTCTAAATCATCTTATTGAGGTCAAGAACTTGATGAATTTAGGTCTTTGTATAGATAAGCCTGTTTTAAGCATATGCTTGGAATAGAAAAAGAGAGTTTTTCAGTTTCTACTATAACAAAACTATTAAATAGTTAAAAGCAAAATGGCAGGAGATGCTTTTCTTTCTATTTAAAACAGTGTTTTAAGAAAAAGCAGTTTGCTTATAAGATCCCTCATAGAACTTTAAGCACTAGTAAGCAGTAAATTACTGGTGTATGCACATTTTTCTTTCTTTGTTTTTTAAAATCTAATAACTTATCTGTACCTGTTATCAACTGATAGGTGATGTTGAGCAAATTGTGCTAAGGATCACATAGAGACATGGGATATTTGCAACTGATAGACCATGTCTCTCAGCTATTTCTTCATTTTATTTATGTATTTCTTTTCTGCCCCTAATTTTTTTGTGTGCTAAGAATTCAAGATTACTGTTTCTTTACAGATTAAACCTGCATTGTATGTGCTTATATGGTTTGTATACAACTGGCATTAGTATTGTTTTCTTCTCCTTTTCATGTCCTTGTTTTTATATTACCTCTTTGCCATTTGTTCTAATCGCAGATATATAGCATTGAGGTATGGTATTTGATGTATCCTGCTGTTGAACTCTTTTCCCAGTTCACAGTGCTGCTGCTGCTGTACTGTATGGTATTTTTATTTATTTTGATAATCAGAGTGATACTTGACTCCCTCTGAATGAGTTTCTGTTATGAGAATCTCTTCGATATAAGACTACTTTACCTTGGCTTACAAATACATTAAAGCCTGTTAAATCTGGCCTTTGTTTTAGCATTCTTCCTTTACAACATTGGCAATGGTAGTCTCTCCAGTATTAAACAATTAGCATCGCTGGGATTAGAATGCAATGAGGAAAACCATAATTATGTAAGATTCCATGTTTCTTATTGAAGAGGTAAGTAAAGGTAGCTACATTTTTGTTCTTCTTTCTTCAGAAGAAGTGTACTGAAACTCCTTTCCCACAGGCTGCTTCAATTGTATTGATTTAAGAAAGCTCTACAACAAAAGTGGAAAGAGTGTAGTATATGCACATTTTAAAATTTTACTTGGATTTGTATTGCTATGCCTGATGTTACTTGGTAATTTCATAGTGCAGACCTTTATTGCTTTATATTTTCCAGTTTAAGAGGCTTTTCTGTTGTTACATTGGTCGCTACTTTGGTAATAGGATCACCTAATTTAATGAGTTAAATTGTTGGTCCCTTCCACCCTTCTTCTGTCCCACTTTTTTCCAGTTATGCATTAGAAAGAAATTTTTCTAGTTATGGTGTTACCAATGAAATATCACACTGCATGACATTATATTAGCAACTGGGGAATCTTTGTTGTCTGCAAAATTGCATTTCTTGAACTGAATTAACAGGGTTCAGGGACTGACGTTTTTTCCTACCCCAGATCACCTCTGTATGTTGGCTGCAGGCAGAAGTTGGAGTTTGTTTTACAAAACATGAAAAAGCTTTTAAACTAATGTCTTTGAGGCAAAACTGCAGCAAAAGTGGGGACACCTGCTGTTAAGAAAGGTGGTTGCACATTCAGCACGCTTACATCCTCAATAGAGGGAACTGCTGAGTAAAATGCTGACCACTATTGTTCAGATCCCATAGGTGGCAGCAGTTACTGCAATTTAAGAACATAACAATGGAATGACTTATGGGTATAAGAATAAAGCTGTCATGAGCTAAACTAATGGGATCTTTATGCAGTAAAGTGCTCTTCTTTGAAATATGATACATGAGAAAAATACCATTTCGTTTTTAATTTCCCTTTTAAGATTTAAGTAGCTTATCTTTCTTTTAAGTTATATTTTATATTTTTAATCTTAAGACTAGCCAAGTTTTAGAAGACCTATAATGTTATGGTGTCACATTAAAAAGTATACATCTTTAAGTAACCTGGGGGAAAAGACTCTATGATGTTTTAACGTATTAGAATGTCCTGTTGTGTAGAAAAATCCTGGTTTCTATGCAAGCAGGCACCTGCTATCTTAGAGCTGGAATAGTAATGCACTAAACATCTTTGCTATGCTTTAAGAAGCCTGGATGACCCCAGATTGTCATTCTAAATAAAATGCTGATCTTGGTCGAGCCTTTAATAATACATGGCTTGATAAATCTTAAGTTCCGTGTATGAGAAACTCAGAACTGAGGTGATGTGTACTGAATCACTTCTGTTCTCTAGAGAAAAGCAGAGAAGCTTGTCACTTGACCTTCATAAACGTAAGAGCTTAGCTAAATTAAACCAGCTGAATTCTCCTGTTGTGTATATATAAAAAGATCCCTTTATGGTACATTCCTTAATATAAATAATTACATTGCTTTTGCTTTCAAAGTTATGCAAATGTTAAGAATGATTGTTAAATGATATTAATGTTTGTGACACTTTAAAATCATCTGATAGCACAGCACTAGTAATGTGGTTTGAAGATAAATGAATGCCATACTACTGAAAATGTGATTATCTGTAACTAATGACTCAGGGAAATGAAGGTAACTTCCAACAGTGAAGAGAATGATTGTTAGTTGTGTTCCTCTGAAGTCAGGCAGAAGGCAGGGTAGAGAGATGCACCTTATAGAATGCTTCTTGGATTCAGTTAATGTATAAGGTGTATCTTTAACCTACTAACAGTGAAGATACTATTATTGCCTCACTTTTAATAAAAAAATTTCATTTAGGTACCATACAACACATTTTTGGTTTATTAATGTTATTAATTCAGGCTTTTTCATGTTAGATTTTTAATATTTTGTGTCCCAACCTGATATTGAAGGTGCTGGGGATGAGTTTCAGATCACATGCAAATTTATCCCTCTACCTTGGTAGATGAGGGATTCAATAGTTATTACAGTAACATGCATCGTCTCTTGAATCATCTCACAAATTTGAGTTCCACTAAATATTTTTCTTCTCTCTTTCCATGACCATTACAATATTTTTCTATTTTAGAAACCTGTCTTGTGTAACTGTAACAACTAGCAACAATTGGAAAAGTTAATAATATTGTTTTGTCACAGAGAGTGGAAAGATAATTTTAAAAAGTTAGTTCTCTGCACACTACAGGAAAACAGCAAAAGGTGAGAGTCAAATATAACATTTTCAATATTAATTTTTTAATAATGTATCTCTGTGCAGATATTATGTTAATGTATGCAGATTGGATTTGTCTAGTTCAGAGCTCAAGTCAGATTTACAGGCTGTCTTGACATGCAGATTGGTTGTATGTGAGTTACATAAATGATCAAAACTTTGTATGCTGTGTGTTAAGTTAAAAAAATATGGGAAACTGAATGGCTCTAGGGAATGGTCATGGATTGCTGAGTAGAGCTGTATGGTGTAGAAATAGGTACTGAGATACAGAATAATTAGAAAAACCTTCAGATCAAAATTTGGAATCAAGAGAAACTCTTTAAGTTTCATATCATTCTCCTAGAATATTGGTCTTGAATCTTCCTGTAAAAAACATTAATTATCTTCACTGCTGCACCTTTAGCTGATGTCTCTACAGACAGTTGACCTTCCCATAACTTTTTGGATGAAAGGTGTGTGTCACTAGCTATTTGCTCTTCCCTATCCTGAATCTTATAGGGACAAGGAAGCCATGTTGAATGACTTATCTTATAACTAGGCCTGTTTCTCCGCTTCCAAATGCATAGGAAGACCGTTCAGCAGACTGCTTCCCTATACTCCCATCATCACTTCAAAGGCAGGAGGAGAGTTAACAGGTAGGGATAAAGGTTGGTTTCATTGGCAGTTCACTTGCCTGGAATCCAGGAAATCCACATTCCGTTCTTGACTCTGCTATAGCCATCCTTTGTAACCTTATGCAAGTCACCTGTATTTGGACCAAAAATCCATTGAAGCCAGTGGAAAGACTCTCATTGACTTAAATGAGCTTTAGACCAGGACTTTAATCTTATTGTTCTTCAGTTCTCAGTCTATTTGTAGGTTGCAGAAAAAAGATTGTCCTTTATCTTTGTCTAGTTAGACTGTAAGCTTTTTGTGAAGATTACCCCTCATTTTATGCTGTACAGTGCCTAATGCAATGGGGCCTAGATCTTTGGGCCTCTGCTTTTATAATGAATAATAATCCAGCTGCTGATAATAGTGTGGCTTTTGATATTGAATACGCACAATTCCAGTAATGGGTTTATCTAGCCTGGGACATCTTAGGTAGAAGGCAGGGTAGATATGCACTTTTATAGACTATCTAAATTTAGGCTATAAGAGTGCATATTTACCCTGCCTTCTGACTAACTTCTAACACAGCTAACTACAGTAAAAGCTGTGTTATCCGGCATCCATGGGGAATGGGGAGTGCCGGTTAATCACAT
>NW_017729022.1:152850160-152852912 GCF_001723915.1 Gavialis gangeticus | reverse complement strand
AGTGTGCCAGAGGACAGGGATGGGGGCCCTGCACACGCTGCTTTGCCCTAGGCTGTGGTCCAGAGTTGACAAAGTGGGACTTGGCGAAACCAGAAGTGCCGCGTCTATTGACATGCCAGTTAATAGAGCATGCCGGTTAATAAAGTGCTGGATAACACAACTTTTACTGTACCTCTCACAGTATGTAGACGAAATGAGAGGCGTGTGTGCATGAGACTTTAAAGTGGGTTAAATGCTTTTGCACCACTTTAATGGTGTTGGTGTTTGCATGCCTCGGTAACGTATTGCGCATTAATTCCAGCCACTGTAGGAAATTTGGCGGTGTAATGCGCCTTAAATGGCTCCTTCAAGGAGTTTTAGTTTGCTGCCCCTACAGCCATGAAACAAAGTACCTGGCTCCGTGCAGCTCAAGGGCTCTGCACTCAGCCTGGCAGCAGCCTGGGAAACCAGGCTTCGCTCAAGAAAAGTGGTGAGCCTGATCTTTTTATTCCCCACCCTGGAGCCTGCCTGCCTGCCTGAGCTGTGTGGGGGCCCGGTGCTTCCTTCCACAGCTGCAATGCCCCCCAGGACTGCCTGATCCAGGTGCCTGCAGGCAGGTGCCGCCTAGGGTGGGGGGCCGCTGCTGCCATGGATGGAAGTGCCAGCCCTCCCCCCACAGCCTAGGGACTGTTCCACCCGCCAGCAACTTGCCCTCCCCTCCCCGCCAGAGAGGCAGCTAAGTCAGCAGGGTATGTGCATGACACGGGAGTTTTATCAGCCCTAAATTGAAGCGGTGTTTTTTAAAACCATTGGGCGTGTGTAGACAAAACAGGGGCACTAAATTGAAGTGGTGGGTATTAAAAAACACTGCTTCAGTTTAGGGCTGATTAAACCCCCACGTTTTGCACACACCCTGCTGACTTACTTGCCTCTCTGGCGGGTAGGGGAGGGTGAGCTGCCAGTGGGTGAAACGGTCCCTGGGCTGTGAGAGTGGGGGGGAGCTGGTGCTTCCCTCCATGGCAGTGGTGTCCCCCCCAGGTGGACCCCCCCTGCAGGCACCCAGCTCAGGCAGTCCTGGGGGCACCCCAGCCATGGAGGAAAACTTTGGGCCCCTGCTCAGCTCAGGCAGGCAGGCAGGCTCTGGGGGGGAGGGGAAGGTGGTGGGAAAGATCAGGCTCACCACTTTTCTTGTACAGAGCCTGTTTTCCCGTGCTGCTGCCAGGCTGCCTGCAGGTCTTTCTGCAGAGCTGCATGGATGTAGGGGCAGCAAACTAAAACTCCTCAAAGGAGTTTTAGTTTGCTGTGCCTCAAGTCATTTAAGGCACATTACACCGCTGAATTTCCTATAGTGGCTGGAATGAATGCGCAATACTCTGCCGAGGCATGCAAACAATAACTCCATTAAAGCGGTAAGTGTCATGCACACATGACTCTCATTTCACCTACACACAGCCCACCGTTTCAATTTAGGGGCTCCTTTTCATCTACACATAACCCTTAGGTAGTAATACTGTGAGTGCTTATATAAATGAGAGCAGAACTGTTTTCTTTTTTGCTTCATGTAGTTGGAGCTGGTCAGTTGGCTGCCCGTCTTATCTTTTCCTTACATTTGGGATGTGTTGGCCTGATTGTTTGAATCCCTGTCAAACCTGAACCCTGAGAATCAGGTACAGAAGAAATAAGTTATCCAGTCATTCACTGAAAATTCAATGAGCTGGGATTGTCACTTGCCCAAGGGAAACTACCTACCAAATGCATACTCCTCAATAATGCTTCAGGTTACATGAGTGTGGTACCTAGTCTGTCCTAAATACTTTCTGGGATTCATTAGTCTTTATTCTTATGTCTTATCTTTTACAGTACTGCCACATGAACATACAAAAGCAAAATGGCTTATCAAATACCCTCTCCATAATTTGTACTCCAAGCAAATCAGTGTGTCCTTTGAGGCATTATGTGTAGTTTTTCTACCTTCCTTTTTTTCCTCTCAGTTTATAGGACCAATAATATTCAGAAGATGCAGTGTAGCTTTTATCTTCCCCTTTTTAAAAGAAAAAAAAGTCCAGTAAATTTGTTGGTTAGAAAATAAGTTTATCTGTTAAAAGTGGTGTGGTATCTGTCTTGAGTGCTTTGGAACATCAGACATTGCTTTAGTTCATTTTTCAGCTGTTTGTTTATTATGGGTTAATTAAGTCATAAGGCATTATTGCTAGATTTCATTTATTGTAATATTTTTTATTCTTACAAAGCAAATGTATTTGTAAGCCCTTGGAGAAAAAATAAACGCAAGGTCTTTAAACTATGGTGATAATAAAAACTGGAAAACTGCTGGAATTGGTATCCAGATTGAGTAGTTTACAAGTTAAGAAGGGATAAACAAGCATAGAGGATCTACAGGCACTATACTGAGAGAGAATTCTTAAATACACCTCTCACTTAATCCATATTATGAAAAGGCTGCTCCACCTTTGAGCTAGACAGGGAGTATCTTGAGAAAAAGGCATGGATTCAACCAAATGCAAAACAGCTCTTTTAGTTCCCCAGGCTTTTGTTACTAAGAATTGCCTAGTTCCAGTAGTTTGTAAAGTTGTTGTTTAAACCATATACATGTAATATTCTTTTTTCAATGCAGCTCTGGTTGTAGAAACATTTCTTGTTCATTTCTTGTAATATAGTATCAGGAAGGATTGAAATAGGAAGATAGATATTATGATCCAGTTCCCTAAATGAACAATTATTGATTGCCGGGTGTGCCCGGCTCCCTGCTCAGCTC
>NW_017729022.1:152846535-152849719 GCF_001723915.1 Gavialis gangeticus | reverse complement strand
CCAGTACTCTTTCCTGCAATGGCAGGGGGTCGGACTTGATGGTCTGCTCATGTCCCTTCCGACCCTACAAACTATGAAAGTATGAAACACCACGTCCAGTAATCATAAACAGTGTTAGTAATGGGATATATCTGTCAGATAATCCTGTCTACCTCCCATGGAAGACATAATTATTTTTTTAGGGGACTGCCTACTCACAGTCTAAATATCTTAAACAATGGACTTCCATTGTGGACTCAAGACTTATTCCTACAAATACTTGTTCACTGTTTTCCTCCCCTCAGTCCTTCATATGACTAAACAGTTTCTTTCCCTACTTAGTTTTTATGTATATAATGTATGTTAAATGTGGGGTACCAGTGATAATTTGGAGCATATGATGAGAGCCTACTAATATTTTAAAGGTGTAAACCTCCCCCCCACAACATATTTAAAGAATTGTGTTAAAGTTCAAAAGTTAGAAAATACAGGGAACTAAGCTTTCTGGACCATCTTTAATTTGGCCTCTATATGTGTATATATTATAATAAGAGTATATAATTACCTTATTTATTCACATGCCAGATTCTCCTTTTTCCCCAAGAATTAGTGATTGTAAATGAGGTGTGTTTTTAAATGAGGAAACCATTTCTGAGCAATTTAGTTAAAAAGAAGCATCGTTTTTTCTTCATTCTGCCTTCCCAAAAAGCAGAATGCATGTCTAATTTGGAGGATGTTTAGTATGCAAATAAATATGGCTACATTGCTTAAATTTTTATTCCAGAGAATGCCTGTCTTGGTACACATAATGGACTTTGCTCATTTAATAAGCTTCTTTTTAATATTTTGTTTTCTCTTCATTTGTTGGTGCATAGTCCTTTATCTTACTTACTGTAGACTGTTCAAATCTTATTCTCAATATAGTATTATTAATTTCCTCATTGTCCTTTCTGTGGAGCTCATGACTACAGTATACGAGTGCCTCGTACACATACATTAATTTATCTTCACATTACCCCTTTCATGAAGGAGTAGTGGTAACAACATTCTATAGATGGGAACAGAGGCAAGAAAGAATGAGGTTACTTTCCCATTTTAATTGTCCAGTTTGAGAAACTTTGGAGTCTGATCTTTCAGAGTACTTAGCAGTTTAAAATAATTTTGTGTGTTCAAAGCATATCTCTCCCTAACAGTAATACCACCAACAAGTATTAAACATTTTTGCAAATATGGGTCTGAAATTGATCAGCCAAAAAAACAAGGAACACACCACTAGTGACCACCCTGTTAAAAATTTGGTTTATATGACTTGCCTTTGACATTTGAGATAAATTCTGTGGTAGCAGTGGAGAGAGGATTGGTAATGAACAGAACACATGCCCGCCCTTTGATGCGGGGAGGGGCAAACGTTAGACTGGGTTCTGCCATTTTTAAACCAGTCTAACTGTGCTGAACTGCTGTTCTGTTACAGGTATAAACTGGTTTCCAGTCACTTATAGCGATGAAAGCCTCTACCTGGTCCCTATGTCTTACAAATTATGCTTCTCTTAATGCATCCCCAAAATTACATTTGCTTTCTGTATGATACCATCATATTGCTGATTTGTGGTAGATGGCAAAATCAGAACCGCCCCCCCCCAAAAAAGGAACACACCCTTCTCAGCCAGATTGCCAAATTAGCTATTGCTCATTCTGTACTCATGCTTTTGTTTTGTCTTTCCTGTGTGTAGTACTGTACATTTGCCTTTTGTGAATTTAATTTGTTGCTTATAGCCCAGTTCTTAAATGTATCAAGATCTCTTTGAGTTTTAATCTTTTCCTGGAAACTGTTTGTAACCCTTCTTGCTATATTTTGTTTGTGAATTTGATCAATAAACCCTTTATGCCTGCATACAAGTCTCTAATATAATATTTAAATGTATCTAGAACACACCCCTGTGGAACCCTATTTGAAACCTCCTGTTAGTCTAACATCTGTCCAGTAACAGTATAACATCTGTTTCTTTGTTTGCAGTTATTCAGTCACTGATTTTTCCTTACTAAAATTTAGTAATATTATGTTCACTGCATTCTCCTTGTCCACCAAACTAGCTGTCCTGTCAAAGGAAGAAATCAAATTGATTTGGCATGATTTGTTCCCAAGATATCATTGTCGGCTGCTGGTGTTTGGCTGCACCCCTTCATCCTTCAGATATTTACAAATTGAATGTTTTATAATTTGCACTAGCAGCTTGCTGGGTATTGAAGTCAGGGTGACCTATGTATAAATCTCCAGATCCTCCTTTTTCCCTTTTGAAAAATGGACACAGTGTTAGCCCTTCTCCCATTCCTGGGATTTTGCTTACCATCATGACTTTGCAAATACTAATTATAAGGCTCTGAGATTTGTTCAGGTTGTTGCTTCAGCATCTTGGGGTGAATTCCTTCAGGTTCTGCTGATACAAGTTAATTTTTATTTGTCAGATGTTCTCAAGACATTTTCTTTATTATCACTTTATTACCTTGGTTTATGTGAATTTTTCCAGTCACCTAGCTTTGCCTCCTTTCCATCTTCTATTAATAACTTTCTTTGTTGAGTAGCCAACCTATAGTTTCCATAGTCTGTATTCTCTATCTGACTATTTGTTGAACTCCTGTTAGCTGTCTTCAATACCTCCTGCCAGTTTAGTACATTTTTCATCTTTGCTCTTACGATTTTTATGCCTACACCGTCTGCTAATCCTTTGTATACTTCTGTAGCAGTGCGCCCTTCCTTTCATTGTTTTTTTTTATATCTTTCTTGATGTTCAGTTTCCTTGTTTTCTTGTTCTTGGACTCATGAATTTTATCTTACCACAAGAGCTTCTTTCTAATTTTCTGACTACCATAATGTTTACAGCCAGTCCATTCCTATTGGCTGGATCCAAATCCAAGGTAGTTATCCTCTAGTCCAGGGCTTTCAGACTTCTAAGCTACCAGGGGCTGCATACCACACAGCTCCAGCAGCCACACATGAGGTCATTTCTGTCACAGGGTGCTTAGTGTGCCTGCCTCTTAAAGAGGAAAAGAGGCTGAATGAGAAGCAGCCCGCAGGTGTGGCAGGGGCCATTTAGAGAATCAGAAGGGGGCTGGGCTTGCAGCATATAAGACTAAGGCAGGGGCAGACAAAATACAGCCCTCAGGCCAGATCTGGCCCATCAAGCCATTTTATCTAGCCCACAGCACC
>NW_017729022.1:152840465-152841535 GCF_001723915.1 Gavialis gangeticus | reverse complement strand
TCAGAAGGGGGCTGGGCTTGCAGCATATAAGACTAAGGCAGGGGCAGACAAAATACAGCCCTCAGGCCAGATCTGGCCCATCAAGCCATTTTATCTAGCCCACAGCACCCCTAAAAAATTTAGAAAATTAGTATTTATCTGCCCCTGGCTGCCTGTCAAAGATGACAGGAGCCAGGGGCAGTAGGACCCAAGGGAAGACACTGGCAGGACCAAGCAGCTGCAGAAGCAAGGCCCGGCTAGCCCTGCCCTGTCCTGTCCCACCCCCAGCCAGAAGCCCTGGGGGGAGGCAGGAGGATCGTGAGCTATTGCCCGAGTCCTCAGAGTTGGACCAAGCCGGCTGTTGCAGTCCCCGCCTGCAGCCGTGAACCACATGGTGCCGAAGCAGCCAGCATGGGGTGGAGAGGAAAGGCAGCAGCTGCAGGCAGGGAAGCTGTGAAAGCAGTAGCAGGCAGGTGGGAAGGGGCAGTGAGTGGGCATGTAGAACACAGCAATAGCTGAGTTGGACTGCAGGGCCCACGTGTGCCGGGGCCAGGGCAGGCAGGACCCAGATGAGGAAGGTAGGGGCATGGGGCACAGGTTGGCAGGGTCTGTGGAGTCAGGCCAGCTCCCCCTCTCCCTGCTGGTGCAGCCCCATCTGGCTCCATAAAGCCCTGTTGGCTTCTGCCCCACAGTCCAGTCCTGCCACCCTGCTGTGGAGCCTGCCGGTGCTGGCCATGCATTTCCTCCCAGCTATTGCTGCACTCCACGCACCCAGTTGCTCCCACTCGCTGCTGCCACCGCTTCCCTCCACCCCCTACTGGTTGCTCCAGCCCCGTATGGTTCCTGAGTGCAGAGCTGAGCTGCAGGACACAGCAGGAGTTGGCATGGCCCTGTGATTCTTGGCTGGATGTGCAGTGCCGGCTGGGCTGGTCCAGCTTCTGCTGTGTCCTGTGATCTCAGCTGTGCAGGTGGAACGTGGTTCTGGAGCGGCAAGCTGGGAAGTGGGGGAAGCGGCAGAAGGGCAATGGTGGTAGATGGGGGGGCGGGGAATTGGCAGTGTGTGGCAGCACAGGATTGTGCCAGTGCTGTAG
>NW_017729022.1:152833531-152835465 GCF_001723915.1 Gavialis gangeticus | reverse complement strand
GGGAAAAAAACCCAGATTTTTGCTGTTAATATGCTTGGCACTGCTTGCTGAAAGGGTCTGCTTCTCCCTGAGACTGAGCAGCTGCAATTTACCTTATAATCCATCAGAGCTGGAGTTGCTTGAGAAAGTTACTGCACTGGCAGGGAATATGCCTGACCTTTACTAAAGTTACCTACAAGTCTCACATTTCAGTATCTGTAGATGAATCCCAACCACACCACATGCTCCCCCACCCCATATACACCCCCCCAATAAATTTGGTAGATAGGCTATATATATATTACAGTAAATGAAATCTAGCTATCTAACCCCTACAACTCCCCCACACCCTCCCCCACATACCCACACTCCACAAGCATATACCCACCCCACCCCCCACAATATACAAGAGTAATACTTCATTTTAAGCTATTATACAATGACCTCTATGTACACTACATAAACACATGTAAATCAGGACAAAAATATTTTTTGAAATCAAAATAATGAATGTTGTTGTAGGTGTTTGATTTTTACAATATAATTTGGTACTTTTCTGGTTCCAAGATGGCAAACACTTGCTGAAAGGAGTACTTCTGTGGGGGCAAGGGGAGGAACTTCCAATGGCAAAGGTCAGGGGTTAGCTAATGGGACTTCCGGTCCCAAGATGGTGACCAGGGATTGAGGCACCTGTCAAGGAGTGGAGCTATACTTGCAGCCCTCGATGGCTTGCCAAAACTCAGCAAGCGGCCCTCCACCCAAAATAATTACCTGCCCCCAGCCTAGGGCCTGTGCTGGTCAGGGAGTCTATCCCTGAGAGCCATGGAGAAAGGAAGTCCTGGGCAACAGGGCTCCTGAATGACATCTGAGCTAGGGTAAGCGAGTCTAGAAGTTTGAGGAAGGGACTAAGGTGAAGTAAGGAGGTCCCAACAGGCCTGGGAACAGAGCAGAGGAAGAACGGAGAGGCCTAGGAGTAAAGTCAGAGCCCAGGAATGGGGACAAAGAAGGACAGAGAGGTGTGGGAGATAGGGTTAGAGAGCCCATAGCCCAGAGAGGGGCAGGAGACAGCAGAGAGCTGGGAAGCAGGGAAGGCCAGGGTACCTGTGGTCTCAGTTGGCTTAGAAGTGGGGACAGGATCTAGGGAAACTGAAGGTCAGGGACCATTGCCAGAGACCAAGTGGGTCAGAGGACCCATAGCCTGGAGAGAGGGATAGACAGGACAAGAGAGCCCAGAGATCATGGCCAGAGACCTGAGGGCCAGGAGGGATGGAGGGGCAAGCCTGAAAGCTATACCTGGGAGTAGCCAAGCTAGGTGAAGTGCTTGGGCAAGGACGCCTTGTCACAGCCATGGCCTGAAGGGGCTGGTGGTGGACCTTGATTGATAACATCTGTGAGGCATGGATGTGGTGTAAGGGGAAACTGAAGCCACTTTATAAGCCCCCAAGGCAAAGTGTAGACACCTGAATACCAACATAAGATCAGGGATTCCTGGGGCAGCCTCCCTTTCTAAAGATCTAAGAACAATAAAGCATGGCAAGTGAGGTGAAAGGGAGCAAGCTTAAGGAGTGAGGGTGGAGCAGGGGTTGAGCAGCCACTAGGGAGCATTGCCGTCATCCCTGGGACAAACATGTGTTACAATTCCCTTGACCCCCCCCCCCAATCACACAGGCAGCCCAACCCCTGTTCCACCCTGCAGCACGCGTAGCCCACATCCAGGAGTGTGGGCAGGAAGTGGAAGCTGGAGGAAGGAAAGGGAGCCCAGAGACCTCAGTCACTGTTGCAGCAAGAGCATTGGCATGGAGCAACATCTGGGGAGGAGCCCAAAGGCTGTATATTTATCCCTTGCTAGTGGTATGTAGCCCACAGGTCATCACTTGGGCAGCCATGCTTTAGTTGTTTCTTCAACTTCTTGAATCAAAAAGCTGTCCTCTAAACATATTAAGAACTTGCTGGTC
>NW_017729022.1:152824379-152828531 GCF_001723915.1 Gavialis gangeticus | reverse complement strand
TTCTTGAATCAAAAAGCTGTCCTCTAAACATATTAAGAACTTGCTGTTCATTTTATGTTTTGCTGTAAGCTTCAGTCTGAAAGCTTTTCCAACATCTCAACTATATTAAATTATTGGTTTAATAAAAAAAAAAAAAAAAAATCACAAAAAAAATATTTCCCCTCAGTGTTGACATTGCAGTTGTGGGAGTTATCTATCCCACCAACTCTCTGTAATGTCACATAACTCATAATTTTCTTCTCTTCTGTGACTTGCAGTTCATCATACTTGTTTCATGTCATTCCTGCATTGGTGTATATATATTTAAGCTACTTTGCAGACTGTCTTGCTGTTTGTGTCTTGGGTAGAAGAGAAGCAATTATGGCATCCTGAGATATTAATGGAGAATTTGGTTGTTGCTCAGGATTTCTGCTCCTCTCTTATCTAGATAATTTTGGTTGGAGAGAATACTTGGGGGTTGCTTTTTGGGAGGGAAATATGACAAGGAATTGGAGGAGACAGAATAGACTGCACTTTGTCAAAAAGTTACCGTTACAGACATCATTATTAAAAAAAAAATTCAAATTGTTCTGTGCGAGACTATGCCATTTTCTTTGGCTTGGCTGCTTCAGGGACTTTTCAGGAAGGACTCACCTGTCCCAAATCCTTAACTGTCTTTGCCCTAGGACTACGGCTTCTTCTTCTTCCCCAAGGTATAAACAAACCAGCTATACCAGCTAGGAAACCCTACTTAATATTTTGCAAGAATTAACAATTACTCGTAAAAAGACCAGAGAATTTTTGCAGCCCTTTTGAGTCTACTATATGAAATACTGTATATGGATGCACAAGAGAATGGAGCAGGTGGGTTTCAGTTAGGGACCTCGCACAGCTTTGCTCTCATTCATAGCCTGTATAGAGTTGTTATTGGGATTTTTACTGTCTGCTTTTCCTTTATTCCCTTAAATGACCACTACCTTATCTAGATTTTTTCTGGATCTACAGGCAGTGGAAGGAGTTAATCTTGCAGGGCCTATTGATCTGTTGAATTCTACCCAGTACTCTTGGCAGAATCTTGGATTCATTCTTTGCAGAGGCTTTTGAGGCTTTTTTATTTGTGTTCTTTTTGTTTGGCAACACACAAGATAGACCAGAAAGAATATAACCTATTTCTTCCAAAGTCAATCCTCAGCTGGATTTAATGCAATAAATATTTTTAGATGTTTTTCTTTATTGTTCTTAAAGAACATTGATTAAATTGTAATAACTAAAGGCTAGAGTCTGTGTGACTTATAGGTAGATGAACAGTGTTAGAAGGGGTGGCTCAGGGAATCATCTTCTCTTCCCTCTACTCTCCCATTTTACATTATACTAGGAAGAAGTCTAATCCCTGTGCTTGGGGATTTGCAACGTCTTTATTACACTGTGGTTCCACAGCACTGCAAAGAAGCAATAAAGAGGATGAGTGTGGCTTTTTTTCTCTGGAACTGCTAGTTGCACAGGATGTAGTAAACTGCATTCCACACAAGGGGCTAGGAGCCAAATTCTACCTGGTGCCCCTCTGTAGTGGGGCAACTCTGTAATACTCTAAGTACAATGAAGTCCCTGGAAAGTACAAGTCCTGAGTGAAGTATGTGACTACATTTTTACCAATTATTTTATACATCTTCAGTCAAAAGCAATCTTAATTTTATTTCAGCATGTCAAATGAGAGATGATTTGGAACCAGCAATATTTAGGAAATAGAAGTCCAGGTTTTGAATTTAGTAACTAACTGCCAAAAATGTAATACCTTAAAGTGCATATTGCTTGCTTGTGCATTTGGAAATACAAATCATTTTATAGCAATTTTGAGTTATTTTTCTGTCAGTTTGTGTTCCCATTCAAGGAGATGTATAGAAACCCTCACACAGAACAACTCCCTTAGGGTTTACTCCTGGATGTCTGCAACTATGAGCAGGAGGTGTAGTGCACAACAAGTGTAGGTCATAAATATGCCAACTTTTAGTGACTTGAACTATTGGTGCCCTTTCTCGTGTTCCCTTGAAAACCAAGAAGTGTTGTCTGGTTACCCTTTTTTTGGGGGTGGGGGGGGGAGGGGGATTAGATATGCAAAAACAGACAGGAGCCAGTGTAATTCTTTCCCCTTACACCCTTTGTCTTGAAAATTTTGCCTGCTAGATATATCCTCACCCCATAATTTAATACACTGTAGTTTAATGGCCAGAATTATTGCAAGTTGTATAGCCTGGACACCTGGCTATACATTAGCAATGTTAAAGACTTGTTTACATTGATGAATGTATATTGTTCACCATGGACTAAAAGCTCCTGGCCATTTCTATTGGTGAAATAAATCAGCATTTATTTTTATTGTAGCTATTATAACTCACATGCTAAAACTGTTGTGGGGGGTGCTAATCTATTGGAGAGCAAATTAGCTGTGTGTTTTTTTTTATGTGAGTTAAATGCAAAATGTATAGTGTTTGGATCTGTGAATTTGATTTTCTTTATCTCTCTACTCCTCTTTCTCCACAAAATATAGCTTATAGATCGCCAAGGAATCCATTGCTGTTGTTGTCCATCCCATTCTTGGAACTTTGCTTAAAAATAATTTGGATACAGTACACTGATTGGAAAATCACACATATAAGACCTCAATTTAGGAAGCTGGTAACTGCCTGCAATCTATCTGTTATGCATTAATACATGGGCGGTATTTCCCTGACAGTATCAACTATCTGACTTTTTTTCTTAACAGCTGATATCTTGGCATCCTTTGATTGTTATGATTCTTTGCTTTCTTTATTCTAGAATACTTGAAATGATTTGAGGATCATTATAAGTTGTTTGGAAGAGTGTAGAAGACAGAGTAGAGATGTCCAAATTTGACTTAAAAACAACCCTTCCCCCCACCTCTAACAAACCACCCCCTGCCTTAAATATTAAAGACATAGGTAGGTTTTCTTTTCAGGACATTTCTTTAAGGACAAGAAAACCTCTTCCTCTTCTCCATACTGTGAACACTGATAATCAAAGCTTTTTAGTTTCCTTGAATAGGAGTGTACTGGGAAAACTTGGATTGGTAAAATAAAGATTTGGTATATCCATGGTGCATGAACTGTCTTTTGTTGTGTGTGGTGCACTTAGCATAGAAAGACCCTCGGTACTGCTAAAATAAAGATAGTAAAAATAATAATACAATATATTGATCCCAGCCCCCATAAGACATTGATTGATCAATGGAAGGCTTAGCCCAATGTTTTTCTGCAATGTTCATTTTCTTTCAGACTGAGTCTGATTTCTTTCTCTCTGTGCCTCAACTTAAACTTTGCTCTTGGCAAGATCTTCTGGCCCTTTTCTTCCTTTGCCCTTCTGGTTCCATCCATCCCTTTTCTACAAGCCCCTTCTTCCACAAAGCAGCTAGACTTCCCATCTGCCCAAGGCCAGTAGTTAACAAGAAATATATCCCCATTAGGTGGTAATTTAAAAACAAAGTTTTGAAGACAGGGGAATCAGGGTAGTAGAAATAGGAGCCTTAAGAACACCGGAAGACCGTGGGTGTGTCTTCATGTGATATTAATTCAACACAATAAACTCCTATGCAGGTCATACCAGCAATAAGCTCCTGGGCACAGCATTTACATGTGCACCCTGGACTGCGACACGTTGAGCTGGGGTGGTGCAGCCTCAGCTGGCAAAGGGCCTGGGGGGTCAGCCTGAAAATACTTCCCCCCTGATCAGTGTGCTGGCTGGCTGGGTCACAAAGGTGCTATAGTATAAAGCTAGCTGGCAGGCAGCCCCCCACACTGTAGCACCCTCTTGTCCCAGCCAGCCCTGTCACCATCTATACGTGTGTTTCGGCTCACCTAACTACTCTGCTGTAGTTTAGTACTCATGTCAGGCAGTACTATCCTACAGCAGAGTTAATTAGTTTACTGCAGCCTGAGACAACCGTAGCAGGGTGCAGGGCTCAGGGCAAATCAGCCTGTGCAGGGCCTGGATGTGGCAGTGGCCATGGTGGAGGGGGTGGCGAGCAGCTGGATGCGAAGCCAGCCCACCTCCACAGGGCCCAGGTCAGTTGCCCTGATTCACACCTCCCCCCGCAGGGACGGCCCTGACTGCAGCCTAATAGCACCACATGTACTGACCACTGCCCTGTGACTCTTTTCC
>NW_017729022.1:152810900-152819379 GCF_001723915.1 Gavialis gangeticus | reverse complement strand
GTCAGCCTGAAAATACTTCCCCCCTGATCAGTGTGCTGGCTGGCTGGGTCACAAAGGTGCTATAGTATAAAGCTAGCTGGCAGGCAGCCCCCCACACTGTAGCACCCTCTTGTCCCAGCCAGCCCTGTCACCATCTATACGTGTGTTTCGGCTCACCTAACTACTCTGCTGTAGTTTAGTACTCATGTCAGGCAGTACTATCCTACAGCAGAGTTAATTAGTTTACTGCAGCCTGAGACAACCGTAGCAGGGTGCAGGGCTCAGGGCAAATCAGCCTGTGCAGGGCCTGGATGTGGCAGTGGCCATGGTGGAGGGGGTGGCGAGCAGCTGGATGCGAAGCCAGCCCACCTCCACAGGGCCCAGGTCAGTTGCCCTGATTCACACCTCCCCCCGCAGGGACGGCCCTGACTGCAGCCTAATAGCACCACATGTACTGACCACTGCCCTGTGACTCTTTACCGTGAAGCTAATTAGTCAGCTCCACAACAAAGCATCTTGTATAGAAGCACCCAGTGTGGAACAAAGAAGGATTATGAGAATGGAGCTTTTGACATAAAGTCTGTCAGAGCGAAGCAGTCCATTGTCCTAATCTCAAAAGCATCCTTTCAGCTCTTAGCTTCATCCTAATTTTGTTCATGCTACTATTGCTAAGAAGAATATCATCCTTCTTGACATTAGAAATTTCTTCAGTTATATGTCCTTTCTCATTACTAACCCCTTTCTGCTAATCAGGAGTCACCTTTGACCCTTGCTATGCTTTGAACCTCATTCTCCTACATTCTTTGGCAAATTTGTCTTCTATTACTGTAGCTGGAGAGTGTTCAGCTACCATTACTTTGACACTCTTTGCTGAATCACACATTCTTGTGCTTGTTACTTCACACCTTGATAGTTAAAATTCACTTCTTTGTAAGTCGCTTGCTCCCAAACTCTGGTCTCTACAGAATTCTATAGTGCATTTCTCACCTGTATATGCAATCTATCACTTCCTACCTAGAATGACCTACAGTACCCCTGCTACTCTTGCACTTCTGTCTCTATTACAAAGTTGTTCTTCTCATCTTCTAGGTCTTTCATGGTCACAGCTTTTATCTCCACTTTCCCTGCCCTTGTTGCTCCCAACACTATCTTGACTCTGGTGTCTTCTTGTTGCACAGTTCCTCTGCTGTACTGGAGGCTGATCCTTGGGTGCTATTTCACCAGCTGTCTGCTCAGTCTTTCCACTTTCCTTTGTCTGAGGAATTCAAAATTTTTTTTTTCAAATGCAGCATAAAACATACCTGCCCCACTCCACCCTGAGCCAATAGGCTATTAACCAGTTCCATGAATTATCCAGTTCCACAAAGTGGCACTTAGAATTATCAACCCTTTACTAATGTGTTTTTGCAGACTTGATGGCATTGATGGTACTTGCAGGAGGTTGCTCTCATCTGAACTTAGGGATCACGATGGGGCATAAGGGAAAGGTGGTCTTTTAGGTATGTAGAGCCCAGACCGTTTAGGGCCTTATAGGTCAAAACCAGCATCTTGATTTGCACCCAGAATGCTATTGGAAGCTCATGCAGACTGGAGCACCAGAGTTATGTACTCCTGGTGCCCCATCCCTGTTAGAAGGCAGGCTACTGCATTATGCACCATCTACAGTTTCTTTACTAAATCCACTACAAAAGGCAAACTGACAAGGGTCCAGAAAGTGATGGCACCCAGATATGCCTGTGGTTGTCAGGTGACTGCTAGGTAGTGGTCTGACCATGACTGAGTTTTCTTGACAACATCCTTGCTAATCGGGGCTCCTTATCTAGGCCAGCCAAACCAGGGTGAGGTGGACCCCTGCCTGGCTCCAGGCTTCTTAAGGGCCATGGGTTGCCTTGGAGCAGTCTGCTCAAGACACTCCCCCCACCCCCAATGCATTACAAGTTTTATTTATTTCCCTTTATTCCTTTCACAGTTATGATTTATATCCCTGTTTACTTGTCATAGCTCCTTTTTGGAGTTTAGAAGGGAAGTCATCTTAGTTAGTATATATGCAGTGTCAAGATATGCAGATGTCTCATCCTTGACTGGGATCCTTGGGCATCACTACAATACAAATAATACGTGTAGAAACCAAACATAGTATTTACAAGGGAGGTTTTCAGCGCACCAAAGGCAGTTTCCTTCTCCTTTTTAAAGCTCATGAAAGTTGGGTTTTGGGCCTCCATTTGTGCATCTGATATTTTTCACCTCATTGACATTGAGGCAGGAGTCATCCTCAGTTCTCATTTTCTCCACTGTTTTCATGCACATTTTTCTAAGAGTTGGTTATTATTTCCATGTCCTAAATGTTCTTTTCTTTTTCATCTTATTCAAGGAGATGAAGAGTCCTAGAATAGCACAAGATAAGAAGAAATATATTTTACTGTCAGTAAAACATCCTGTTAGTTTAAACCTTTTTTTCATTTTATCATCTTTCCTTTTCTAAAATCCTGACTAATGGCATTTTCACTGCCATCCCTGTTGTCTTCCAGTCTACTTGACTGGTAATTGCCTATAGGAGATGATCAGAAAATTGCATTCCCGCTAACGAAAACTGTAGGGTAAAATTCCTAGTACTATTGACCATAATAGTTTTAACATTGAGTACAGTGAGACCAGGGCATCACTTGGGGTTCTGGGGGGCCAAGGGCACTTTTGTGTACGTGTGAGTAAGAGAATATCCAAAGTTCACATTTCAGTGGTGAAAAGTTCATGCTATTTTATTCAAGATTTCATAACATATAGTAGGTATCTTGAAAAAAAATCAGTCCCTTTTCCTTCTCATACTAATAATCATTGTACATGATTATAATCAAGTTATGTACATGACTATAGTCATTGTACGTGATCACTAACCATATTAGTGTACAGCTTTCAGAAATTTACAGACTGCTCTTTTGTGATTAAATAAAAACAAAAAAGATACTGAAATGTATTATTTACTTGCATTGGAGAGGTGGGAAGAAGTCTCAGTCAAGTGCAAAGAGTGCTAGTCAAACACGTAAGCTAAAGTCTTCTTGTCTCGAAGAATTCTGAATATTGTAAGTTAAATGTGACTAGTTGTATTGGTTAGTTATTTTAAATGTTGACTAGTTATATTAATTGTTGTTAAAATAATTGGATCTACAGGGTAGAAAATAGAGAAATTTTCAATAATTTCTATTTAAATGCATCATCTATAAATCTGTGGGGGAGGATATTTTAACCAATTAAAAACAACTAGATAAAATGTCTTATACTTTTTGTACAAATTGGATAGAACACCTTTGACATGATTAAATAGAGGAGCAGCAGTTTCATTTATTTGTTCCTCAGATGATTCCTAATTATTTAATGATCTTTCAACATGCTATCATTTTATTGTGTTTTGTTTGTTCTCTGTTATCAGAATTTATTTATTTATTTATTTATTCATTGTCACAGAATCTTTGTCAGATTCTGTGACACTTTTGAAGTCAGTGTCTTCTATATACTCAAATATGCCTTGAAGAAATGACCTTAATGTTTGATACCCTTGAAAATGTAGCAGCTGTCAAAGTTTATTGCTAGAATGACTGTTTAAGGTAGAAGTAGTATCTAGTTTTCAACTAGAGCTCTAATGGAAAGGTTACTAGTAACATTGAAGAATCCAGTGCTTAAAGTAATATTTTTTTGAAGACTATAATAACATATCCATTTGCATAACCTCACAGATTTTTTTAAAAAAAAACTTGTAAAGGTTTTTTTTCTTCCAGAGTAATATGTAGTAAACCAGTGTAAGTGATATGCAGTTCCTTCTAGAGTTCAAGTGTCCTTAACTGTCTGATTAGGATGTATATTTCTGATGGATGGAGCTTACCTCGGTTCGATGTGCTTGGATGAAATGTATCAAGTAACTGTGCGTGTTAGTGACAAATATGAGAGGGGGGAAAATGTCTTAGAAGATGTCATGGTTGAGAAGATAAAACCAGAGTTTTGTGTATAGAATACTGAACAGGAACACGAACAGTAAAGTACAATATTTTGGGAAATTTCATAATGTTTTTGGTTTCTGTTCCTAGCCTATATGATTATTTGCTTAATGTTGAATGGTTGATTTTTTTCGTACGTAAAAAGTTACAATACCTTTCAATATTATGTGTGAGCAATGGTACAGCCAAATATGATAAATCTGGTAGGGTGAATAATGATTATCTTTCTTCAATGGCTAGGATGGATTAAATACTTGTTCTTAATAAGACCTTAAAATGTATCAGTTGAGTTGTAATAAAAGTTTAAAAGGTACTAAAGCTTTGCAGTCCTGAGGAACAATAGATGTTAACCTCACTGGTCAAATGTTCAAACATGTTAAATTGTGATACCTTATCTGATATATATCTGATATATCTATACATGCCCCTCATAGTTTCTGCACTTTTCTTTGAAGTTGCAGGCCCCTCTTTCAAATGAAAAGGGGTGTCAATAAAGTGTACATATAAGTTTCTATATTTGTTTTCAGTTGCATTTGATCTTTTCTTATTTAGTTGTTATCTCCTAGTTTAGTGTCCTATTTAACATTCCTGTCAGTCAGTGTAAGCTGAAAAATAGTCAATAACATTTGATATGATAAGAAAATTCAACTTTAGGTGAACAAATCAGCAATTCACCATGAGCTGTTGGAAAGTGTTATGCACAAGGAGAAAATTTAGAAACTTCTGTTTTTATTCCTAGATTAAAAAGGAAATGTATATTTGTCCGAATTTTTAGAGCTGTCCCAGTTTTTCTGATTTATTGTTTCCTGGTATGGCAGCCCTAATTGCATAAAATTAACCTTGATAACTTTCCTTCTGGACATCCTAGTTAGTGTCATATGCCTTGTTTAAGATAGAATCATGGAAGCTTATTACAGCAGGTGACTTTTGGATTGTGTTCAGTGGTTCTCCACTTCTTTGCTTTTGTGTCTTTGGCAAGCTAGTTAATGTCTTTGTTATTTGGTTCTCTTTCCTGTGAAACAGGTGTAATAACCTCACTTTGCTGGTGGTTGCAGAGCTCTTTGATCATCTTAAGATGTAGGAGTAAGTGAAGGAGTAATGATGTGGTAATAAAAAAAAGTTTACTTTTTAAATTAAGCACTTTGGGCCAAGTGTTTCTAGTGAAATTGATCTGGTCCAGATGCATGTGTTTAAAAAGTAGCTTAAAATTAATCCTTATCCTTATTCTTGTATGGCCTTTCAAGGAAGGGGGATGTGACTCCAGCGTAGCCAGAAGGCTGTTTGAATTTAGGGCACCAGTAAATGCCCATAAGGGGCTGAAACAACATTTGAGGAGTTGCGTAAAGCAGATAAATCTTGGGCACATTGTTTTATCTGTGGCCAGTAACATCACAGTGCTCCAAAAGCATGGGTAGTTCTAGCCGGTGAGTATTCTTCTTTGTTTTGAATTGATCCTCAGTAGATTGGCTAAGCAGTTTTAAGGCTGTGTGGCATGAAGCAGCTATATCACACTACAGAACCTGTCCTGTCAGAGGTAAATATTAAAACAGAAGGAGATAGCTTTTTATATTTTTCCAAGTGAAGCAGTTAAATTTCTACAAAAAATTGTATATCAATATATTTTTATTGTAGTTGTGTTTTCTCTCAAGCAATTGCTAAGTAGAACAAAATTGTCATAAAATGGCATTTGGCTTTGGGTAAATCAAAGTGCATTCTGTGTGACACAAGCCTCTATTAATCCACTTACACAGAGTATTATCACGAGAAACTGTCCTGTCTTCAGACTTTCAATGACTGACAACCAATTGCAAACATCACAAAAACTACCAGAGACTCAGTAAAATGACAATATTTTATCTCTTCTTGAAAACATGGCTATAAATTGCACATGAAAGAAAGCTATGTTATTTTCTCCCAAAACCTTAAACTAAAACTGTATTTCAGCCCACTTAACATAAATATAAATTGTTTTATATGATAATTTAAATTTAAAAGAAAGATTTTGTAGTAGGATAAGCAGTTCTAGAGGTGTTTACCCTTCTGGTAGAATATGCCCACAAAGTGCAAACACAAATACATGTACTGGAGTATTTTATACCTTTCCATTCTTAGGTGGAAAAGCATTCAGAATAATCCAGATGTAGACATCAGAGAAAGAAAATGTCTTGTCCATCTCTTTGCCATTGTGGGATTGTTTTCAACAGTATATTATTGAGAGGGCATAGTATTCTCTAGTTTTAAATATCTCATTCAATGGATATTCTTTGAGAAACCATTCTTTAGTGTTATAATTGGCTTCGCTTATATGATTTTTTCTTTATATTCAGTCTAAATATTCTTTCTTTATTCATCCCAGTCCCTATTCATAATACTGTGTAGACTGTGCTGATCAGCTTTACTCTTTCCTCCGTTTACACATTTCAAATATTGCTGGAGGGTTATATTTCATAGTTAATCATTATTTAGGTAAACTTTAAGAAATAGAGTGAAATTCTGTTCTCATGGAAATCAATGGCAGTTTTCCCATTAACTGTAGTACATCCAGGATTTCACTCATAGGGAGTTTAGTTCTTTTACCATAAATTACTTTTTCTAGCCAATTAATAATAGTTCTAGGCTTTGTATGAAATCCTGTCAGTTTATAGATATTTTATTATATCCGATTTTAGAACATTTCTTAATACCCTAGGTACTCTCTCACCATTGCTGCACATAACTTAGGATTCAGCTACCTACGGTCTGCAGTCTGGATCCATCTTATAAAGATCTCCAGTCTAGCCCATAGAGGTCCAATCCCGTATTGGAGATTGGTGACATGGAACTGTACCAGGCAACCCATCCCTTCTGCAGAGCACCCCTCCATAGTGGAGCCTGCTGCTGTTCAGCATCTGTACTTCCCTTGCTATAGAAGGGATGCAGCATCTGTACTTCCCTCATTGCAGAGGGATTGGGAATCTCCAATGAAGAAAGTGCGGAGGCAGTGAATCAGAGTGAGTGTAGGTAGCTGGCTGCTTGATGGGATGGTGACAAGGGGGTAGAGGAATGGCTCTCAGCCACAGCCAAGTCACAGACTTCAGCCAGAACTGGCAAAGGGCTGCCAGCCCCTAGATTAGATTATTCTTTCCTGTGATGCATCTGTATGTGTGGTCCCAAACTACATAACTTTGCCATCATAATTTGTTTTTGATAACCCCTAGATCTTTTTTCCAAGCATCTCTTTCACATTCAGTGCATTCTTATTCAGAGTAGGTATTGAAGCAGTGTCATCATAGTCAAACATGTATAAATTGTGAATAATCAAAGTCAGCGAACTGATATTTTTTTCTGAGTATTTATGTTCTAAGGCAGTGTGATTCGGAACAGTGCCCATGTTGACTAGTTATATTAAATGTTGTTAAAATAATTGGTAGGTAGGATCTACAGGATAGAAAACTGAGACATTTTCAATAATTTCTATTAAAATACATCATCTATAAGTCTGTGAGAGATTATACTTTAACCAACTAAAAACAACATGATATAATCTTTCACACCTGTTGTACAGATTGGATAGAATACCTTTGACACAATTAAATAGAGGTGCAACAGTTTCATTTATATATTCCTTAAATGATTTGTCATTCTTTAATTTTAATGATCTGTCAACATGCTATCATTTTATTGTGTTTTGTTTGTTCTCTGTTTAAGGAATCCATTGATTCATTCATGCATACATTTTACTTTGTCAGAACCTTAGGATAATTTTAGTCTTTCAGGCCACAACTAAACATTACACTTAAGGCATGATTAACCAGTTACCCAGCTACATGTTCATTCAATAAATGACATGATAAAAAGAGGAATAAGCTGTAAAGTTATTCCACAAAATATGTGTAATACCTTTATAGCTGCTTCCCATCACACCATTATTTGAGCATGTTGCCAGGGCCCCCTGTGCCAAGAAGACCTGTCAGCTGGTTGGAGTTCCTAGCTGGTGGGGAAGCATGTGTACCCTGAGCCTAGGAGCTCCCAGCTGATGCTGGCTCCCATCAGCTGACAGGACTTTCAATCATGGGGATGCCCCATGTATCCCCATGGCTAGGAGACTGCAGCTGGTGCATTGTCCCAGCCACATGGGTGCATGAACCACCCCCATGGCTGGGACACCATGTCAGTTGCAGTCTCACAGCCACAGGGATATAAGAAACACCCCTGAGGCTGGGATACCACATCAACTGCAGCCTCCCTGTCAGGGGGACTCCTGGAGCACCCCCATGGCTGGTAGCTTGTGTCAGCTAATGGGGTTCTTAGCCATGGTGGTAAACCTCCATGACTGAGAGCCCCATCACCTGAGGGGGGTCCTTGCCCTTGTAGGGGGATGGGGTGGGAATTGCTTCCTTGACTCCCTCCCCATCTGTGTCCAACAGAGCTATTCAAGCAACTACACTGCCTAGGCACTGTGCTAACTGTACTGTCCCAGAGAGCCAGATCTGGGGGTGGGGGCAAGAGGGAGGGTTTCGGGAGCAGGAAGGGGG
>NW_017729022.1:152810483-152810759 GCF_001723915.1 Gavialis gangeticus | reverse complement strand
GGAAGGAGGACAGCGCAGGGCAGCCTGGGTTGTAGGCAGTGGTGCCCCTGTCATGGCCAGAGGGGCTCATGGCAGGAGATCCATGGCCCAGTGCCAGGGCATGGGCACTAAAAGGCTCCAGCCCTACTCATCCAGGGAGGTCTTGGTTTATGTGGGTGATGTGCTATTAGACCAACATAAGGCCTCATGAGCCAGGGCAGGAGGGGGTAGGCCAGACCGCCGTTGAGGATTGGAGGGCCAATGATATCACCAATGACAAAATTGGGGATTCAGGAG
>NW_017729022.1:152803043-152805483 GCF_001723915.1 Gavialis gangeticus | reverse complement strand
CTGTTGTACAGATTGGATAGAATACCTTTGACACAATTAAATAGAGGTGCAACAGTTTCATTTATATATTCCTTAAATGATTTGTCATTCTTTAATTTTAATGATCTGTCAACATGCTATCATTTTATTGTGTTTTGTTTGTTCTCTGTTTAAGGAATCCATTGATTCATTCATGCATACATTTTACTTTGTCAGAACCTTAGGATAATTTTAGTCTTTCAGGCCACAACTAAACATTACACTTAAGGCATGATTAACCAGTTACCCAGCTACATGTTCATTCAATAAATGACATGATAAAAAGAGGAATAAGCTGTAAAGTTATTCCACAAAATATGTGTAATACCTTTATAGCTGCTTCCCATCACACCATTATTTGAGCATGTTGCCAGGGCCCCCTGTGCCAAGAAGACCTGTCAGCTGGTTGGAGTTCCTAGCTGGTGGGGAAGCATGTGTACCCTGAGCCTAGGAGCTCCCAGCTGATGCTGGCTCCCATCAGCTGACAGGACTTTCAATCATGGGGATGCCCCATGTATCCCCATGGCTAGGAGACTGCAGCTGGTGCATTGTCCCAGCCACATGGGTGCATGAACCACCCCCATGGCTGGGACACCATGTCAGTTGCAGTCTCACAGCCACAGGGATATAAGAAACACCCCTGAGGCTGGGATACCACATCAACTGCAGCCTCCCTGTCAGGGGGACTCCTGGAGCACCCCCATGGCTGGTAGCTTGTGTCAGCTAATGGGGTTCTTAGCCATGGTGGTAAACCTCCATGACTGAGAGCCCCATCACCTGAGGGGGGTCCTTGCCCTTGTAGGGGGATGGGGTGGGAATTGCTTCCTTGACTCCCTCCCCATCTGTGTCCAACAGAGCTATTCAAGCAACTACACTGCCTAGGCACTGTGCTAACTGTACTGTCCCAGAGAGCCAGATCTGGGGGTGGGGGCAAGAGGGAGGGTTTCGGGAGCAGGAAGGGGGTATATGGGGGAGGAGGGATGTGCTATGTACATTGTCATGAATAAGCACCACACATGCACACTCATGGGTGTGCAACCCCCCTATCTCTCCCTGCATGTACATAGACATATGCATAATGTCAGCCACGCTGTCTGTGCCCTTGCACATGCCCTCCTAGTTCCCACCTCTCTCTGAGGAGGGGAGAGGTGGGCAACATTGGTGGGTCTGTGTGGGGGCTCCCACCCCCTCACAGCAGCTGCTGGCCCAGGGAGGGAGGGGGTTTGGACAGGGGACTCACCAGAAGTCCTTCAATGTCTCCTTGGTCTGCAGACTCCACAATTGGGCTCAGGAAGCCTGGCTGTGGAGCCTGAATAATGGATCCAGGATGGTTAACCAGAGACATGTGCGTAGATGGCACCAGGCAAAAGAAGACCAAAGGGGATTCTCGATGTGAACAGTTGGATTGGACAGGTTGGTGACTGCTTCCATCTGCCCTGCTGAGGCACTTGAATGAGCCACATAGGCACAGGAATGAACTGTGCCAGTTGAAGAACAGGGTTTCCAGGTGACCACCTGTTGTCTGATGGAGGCCACTCTCACTGCTACAGAGTTGAGAGAGTTGCAGCACCAGGATAAGGAGTTTATGCACAGGGTCAAAGACAGCTTGGGATCCAGCCATGACACCTCTGCATCAGTGCTGCCTCCCACAGAGAAACTGTTGGTCTCCTGGGCAGAAGTCATGGGGCAGGCTGCCACTCCCCACCAGCATAGAGCCCCACTCTAAGGACTCCTTCATGGGGCAATATGTCTGAGAATCTGCTCTGGGGATCAGCAGTGTGGGAAGGGAGGGGAACTGTGTTTCCTGAGACCCACTGTCAGAGCTGGTATTGACCCTGCCTGCCTTCCAGGGCCAACTCACTACCCACAGCTGCTGTTGGTTGTTGGCATAGGTGCAGGGCCCCAAAAAGGTTCCAGGCAAGTCCCTGAGGGGCACAGGAATGCACAGGATTACAAGGGCAGGGGAGTTGGTTCACTAGCCCACCAGGCCAGGCCACTCAGGCCCCAGGTCCTGCTGTAGAAGAGTGATGCAGCCTCTGCGAAGATAGGCAGCCCCATGGGCTCATGTCCATGTTCTAGAGTGGGCAGCATTCTACAGTTTTTCTTTATGCACACACAAAGTTTGGCAGCTGCAACTTTTAATTAAAGAGAAGGGCAGCAGTTTCACTCACTGCATTCCCCCTGCCACCCCAAGATTTCGTGTTTGCTAAGTTGAGCTCCTGCAGTTGCACACGTCCCTCCCTCCTCAACATCATAACTTCCTGGTGCAGCCAGAGTCTTCCCTAACTCTCTCAGTATTAACTTAAGAAGGTTCCAAGTTCTGGAGCAGGCAATGTTCACAGTTTTTGTTTAATAAACATAGTAAAGTTTTAGCAACTTCAGCATTTGATTAAAATGAGGTATGTCTCTTCCTTGCACCACA
>NW_017729022.1:152797734-152798043 GCF_001723915.1 Gavialis gangeticus | reverse complement strand
TTCATCAGCTTAGGGAACAGGGAGTTGTGCAAGACATGAGCATCGCCTTCATCAACCATGTGAAAGTTGGCCCAGTCTTGCCCTGGACACCTGTTTTCTTTCATAGCTTCATAGTTTCATAGTTAGAAGGCTCGGAAGGGACCTGAGCAGATCATCAAGTCCAACCCCCTGCCATGGCAGGAAAGAGTACTGGGGTCAAACGACCCCAGCAAGGTGATTGTCTAGCCTTGTCTTAAAGACCCCCAGGGTAGGAGCCAGCACCACTTCGCTTGGAAGTTGGTTCCAGGTCCTAGCCGCCCTGACAGTGAT
>NW_017729022.1:152791669-152797703 GCF_001723915.1 Gavialis gangeticus | reverse complement strand
TAGCTGCCCTGACAGTGAAGTAGTGCCTCCTGATGTCTACTTTGAATTTACCCTCTGCCAGCTTGTGACCATTATTTCTAGTCACTCCTGGTAGTGCTCCGGGGAACAGGGACTCCCCCATTGCCTTTGTATGTACATGTCCTGGATGTCTGGGTTCAGTGCGCACACACACATACACTCATGGAACCCAGGCCTCCAGGACATGCACATACGTGCGCACACACAACCCAGCTGTCTGAGGCCTGCAGACACCCCCCCCCCCAAAACCTCTCCCACAGAACCCAGGCATCCAGAGCACATGCTTATATGTTGCACACATGCAGACACGTGCACACACACTCACACACACACACACACAGAACCCAGGTGTCTAGGGCACCCCCCCGAGCCTAGCTCCCCCTTCCCCTCCCAGCCTAGGTGTCAGGGACACACGCACAGAACCTAGCCATCCAAAGCATGCAGACGTACACACACAGAGAACCCAGGCATCCAGGATGTACACATACACACACATAGACTTCTGGCATCTGGGACATGCAAACATGTACACACGTGTGCACACGGAACTCAGGCATCTGGGGCGCGTGCGCACACACACACACACACACCCACACACACCCACACACACACACACACACACACACACACACACACACACACACACACACAGAACCCAGGCATATGGGGCATACTCACACACTTGGAGGGTGCAGGGTGAACTGGATAGGCATGTGTGGGACAGCCAGCTGATGGCTTGTGTCCACAATGAGCCACCACTACATCAGGTCTGTGTGGGTGGCCTTGACGTCCCAGCCAGCCAATCAGGTGGCTCAGCAGTTCAGTTCTGCTCAGGAGTCTTTAGCAGCCCAAGGAGCCCACGGGGCATGCTGGCAGGTGTGCGAGAGTCACCTCCTATCTGCTGGGCTCAGGTTGTACAGGCAGGCTCCAAGTCCCTTCCTCCCACAAGGGCTAACATGTTCTGCTTGCTCCTGACCTAACCTTGGGCACTTAGAGTAAAAGTCAAAAGTTAGAGCGCTTCTGCCTCAGGCTTCTTGAACACTTGTACTAAGCCATAGTGGTATTGTATGTAGGTTGCATTCATTGACCGCATCTAATGATAAAGAATGTATTTTAACTCAAAGCATGCTTTTAAAGTTGATCATGCAGCCATCTTATAGATGTGAACATAATATAATAACAATACATTTCAAAATGTATTCAACTGGTTGTTTAGGTTATTGAAGAATTGGGACCAGCTAGGGCCTTACAATGTGTAGGCACTTTTGTAGAATAAAGGTCTGTCTCTGTTTGTCAATTAAACATAATGTGGCATTGGAAATGGCAGGTATTCTTAGTTGTACCACACAACTTGTTCATAAAGATCTGTGATAGAATTCCCTTTAATCTCTGGTCACATCAGCATGGGCAATTCATTCCTCATTGATTTATCAGGCAAGTTACTGTACCTGTTTCTTCATAGCATTTCTATCAAATTGTCCTCAGGGACAAACTATTTCTCTAGTGAGTGAGAGGTTTCATGGGGACTTATGCTGTTTTTTATGTGTGTATGGGGAAAATAGCAATACATGAATAATTTGAAAAATGTCAATGGTTGTAGCAGTAGTGATCTAGAAATTGAATGGGCTGCAAATACAGTATTCCAGTGCACTGCTGCATATATAATGTATGTGCAGCATATGCTGAGGTCTTTTTCAAAACATTTACATTAAACCTGTCAGGTATTTATGAATAGCAAAAATTAATTTCCCTCAGTTCTGTCATCAGTTAGAGAAATGGATTTCAGTACAGAAGACTGTCAGTGTTTCTTGCATACCAGAACAGCTCACTTCAATGTCATAGAATTACACCAGGTGGCCTGCTAAAAGTCAGCTTAATGTGATTTCAAATGATAGGGTAGGGAATGTGAGGGAAATTAAAATAGTATCATACTTATGATTTAAAAGGAAGTTAATTACAAGGGCTTGTTAATAAACAAAGAAAAATTCAGACGGTACTATCTGTTGTGTAGCATATCAATAATGAACATGATAGTATAAAAATAAAATTTAACGCTACGTAACTTTAAGTTGGTTATGCAATGTTTAATTAAATTGTTGACATGTTATGCTTATTGGTACCTTTTTGTGTTTGCAAAGAATTGCTAAATTTTGTTTTTATCTTTTAAAGTGTTAATAAGAGAATATTGTTCAACTGACCAGATTAACATTGTTGTAGTCTTTTTCCCCCCTCTAAGATAGTTAATATGCATGATGCAAATGAAAAAGCATTTGAACACAGCCAGTCAATATTTTGAAATTAGAATCTCTATATCCCCACACACAGTCTAGCAATATCAAACTCTCCGAGTTTTTCATTCAAAATGTCTTTATTTCTATTGTTATTGTTTATTCCTCTTACCGTTTATTCCTATTATTATTCCTTTATTGTTGGTCTAATAAAAGATATAAACTTTACTATGAGTCCTGATTGCCCTTTTCCTCTAGACCAATACGGCTACAACCTGGATACCTGACTTTGTTACTATTATACATTTAACATATTTATTTTTTTTAATATTTATGTTTGCATGCAGTGTGCTAATTACATGTGCTGGTATGATTAAAACAGTAGACCAAATAACTATGTATTTTGCTTGTTATCAGGATAAAACAAGCAAAAGATGCTTCTCAATTTGTAGAACAATTAAGGAATACCTCTCTTTTTACTGAATTTGCTGTTTTTATTTTTGAACTATTTAATCAGTTCAGCAGTAAGTAATAGGTTGCTGAATGGAATTCCTCCCTTTTTAAACTTTGGTCATATTTCATTTTTAACTGTAATGTATGAATTAAAGATTTACAGCTACATTTTCATGTCAAAATTCAACCCATGTAATTTAACTCACCACATTCTTAGAACCACTCAGAAGGAAAAACGGTTTGGATATATTTCTTCTCTGAAATGTATGCAATATGAACATGTCTGAGAATCTGGAAAATGCATGAACCACTGATAAAGAATATGCCAGAGTAGATTGCATGGCTTTCTACATATTCACACAATATAAAAATATAAAGAAAGACAGAGATAAATTGAAGCGCAATACCTCTGACTCAAAAATTGCTCTTTCCAAAAAAAATTGCATATAAAAGTCCAAAATACTGTTTATGAATGATCTGTTTTAGGAAAAACAATTTAAATTAAACTATTATACTGCACATTTTAAGCCCCTCTTCTAGTGTCAGCACATATAACAGATGCCGCCTCTTGTATTAATATGTAGTTTCTTTATAGACATTTACATTAATTAATTTAATAATTAGCATGGGCATAATGCTTAACTGGTATATTTTCAAACACTATAAAAGCAGTGATCAATATTTTTTATTCTAAATAGCAAATACAAGGCATAGGTTGAACAGACTGAGATGGATAACTAAACCTGAATAGTCCCATTAAAATAATGAATGCTTTGTTCGATTGGGGCTTTGTATGGATTCTATCAGTAGTGTCAGGACTATGATGTACTCAAGGTGCCTCGTTCATTTTTATTTCTCTCCAGTAGGGCTCAGAATGGTGTGGGTCTTAGAACTGGAGGAGTAGCTCTTCAGGAAGGCACCCCTTGGGAGGATGAGGACCAATGGGCACAAGCTAACTGAGGAAAAATTTAGGCTGGACATAAGGAGAAACTTCTTTTCTGTAAGGGTAGCTAGATCTGGAACATGCTCCCAGGAGAGGTGTTGTTGTTAAAGATGAGGCTGGAGTTGTTAAAGATGAGGCTGGACAAGCACCTTATTGAGCTCGTTTGAGCCCAGTAACCTCCTACCCATGGCAGGGGACCAGACTTGACAATCTCACAGGTCCCATCCAGTCCTGTGATTCTATGATTCTAACTGAAAATTCAGGAGCTTTTGTATATCAGGATAAGAATATACTGTTCAGAATAGAAGTGTTGGTAATATTGGTTAGCAACTTTTAAATCTAACTTTCAGGTCACTTCACAAGTTTTGCTTTAAATCAATGTTTGGTTTTGATTATCATCTTACTGTTTTTTATTGGCATAAGCAAGATAATGAATATACTAAATAGCTGACAATTCTCTAAGCCTCTAGTTTTGGTTTTTTCACAATGATAATGTGTTTCTTAAGACACCGTTTTTGTACTTCCTCTGAAATAGTCACTTTACTTTAAGATATGGTTTGCCAAACACTTGCTTTGCAAATAATTCAAAGGATGCAAGTACCATTTCCTGCATGTGAAGACAAGGCACACACTGCATAGAACCTGAAAGCCTAGACTCTTGAATAAGACATTTGAGCTTGGTTAAAAAACAAGGAATGTATCGAATATAGGTGATTTAGGATCTGGATTTTTTTCTCCTTCGTCTATACTCATTCAGAGCAGACCCAAGTTCTTGCTTCTGAATATATATGGTGTAGCAAACTGTCCTTTATCAGGGGACTTGAATGCTGTACTCACTAAATGTCTTCAGTGCAGGGTAACCAGTCCAGTAGAGTATTTACTGAACTTCTTAGGTACGTTTTGTTTTCAGGAAACTTTTACAGTGCTAGCAGTGCCTAGGTTAGCTGGTTTAAAGTTAGACTAAGTATATATAGACATATTCTTAACTGGGTTGACAAGTACGGACCATTCTGAGGATTAGATTTGATGGCCTACAAATAATATGAAGTCTGCTGAAGCTACTTTAGGGTTCTGGAACCTATAATTTATTTCCCTATTCCTCAAGCAAAATACTGCAGGGTAGTTGGGGACCTATTAAGTGGCAAGGTACACTTGGTGGGGGTGGGGTGCAGGGTGCCTAAACAAAAGTACAGGCCTGAGTATTACATATCATTTTTGTAGTGTGGAAAGAGCCATCTATAATTGTGAAAATCTGCTGTCCTGTTGTATTCATACTTTCTTCAATCCTTCAAAACCTTCCTCAAAAAAAAAAGTGGGGAAGGTGGGCTGGGAAGTTCCTTCTTCTGGTTGCTGTGGTATTTTTAAATATGAGTGGAATTGGTGGGCAGGGTTGCCAACTGTAAGCAAATTTACAGACCATCTATTAAAAAAAGGCTAAAACCACTTGCCTTTAAAGTCCATAAAAAATAGACCTCTATGTAATACAAACAAACAAACAAACAAACCAAGAACCAAAACCAATGCAATTGGGAGCTTGATTGAAGATTCCTCAGTAGAAAGAAGCAGCACAAGCCATCCCAGCCCAGGGCAAGTGGTGGCTCAGCTCTGGCATTACCCTGGGCTCGGAGCTGGGGGCTACAGCAGCTGCCTACCCCAACTTGTACTCAAATGCAAAAACAGGATTTTCTCCCCCCATGTTTATTGTGGGAGGAAAAAACTTGGTTTTGAGTAAATACAGTATTATATAATGTCTGTTCTATGAGAAATGTTGGTATTTCATCATTTATTTCTATCTTGAATTGGGATTAGCAATCATAATAGGAAAATTTATAATAAAGAGAAAAAAAATCCCTCCAAAATTTTATTTAGACATGTTGTAACATTTTGTTTAAACATGTCTGACCAAAATTAATTGTTTTGCGATTCCCAAACTGAAATATTTCAATTTGATGACCTGAATCGTAACACTTAATTTTGAGTCTGTTCAACATTAGACTTTATCATGGCACTCCCTAGTACTTCTCCCCCATTCTTTCCTCTGGACTGGGCTGGGCATTCTGCCAAATTTTCTTTTCCTGGTAACTTATTTACGTGTGGAAAGTTCATTATGGAAAATACTATCAAATTACTGGTTAAGAATGATGGGGGGGGAGGGGATGGACAGTGGGGATGGAGCCCCATGTCCGCCCCTGTTTTGTCTGGGTCCATTCTCCCACATTCCCTTCCTCCGCCCCTGCCATTTGGGGTTCAGCCCTACTTCTACCCGCATTGGGCCCAGGCCTGCTCCTCCCTCTCCTCCCGCACCAGGTCAGGCCTGGGCCCGCACTTCCCCTCCCTCTGCTGCACTGGGCCCGGGTCTAATCCTCACTTCTCCCTTTCCCCCCCCCCCGAC
>NW_017729022.1:152786965-152791475 GCF_001723915.1 Gavialis gangeticus | reverse complement strand
CCCCCCCCCCCGACACTGCATCAGGCCCAGGGCTACTCCCCCCCCACCACTTGGGGTCCAGGATCACTCCACCCACTGCCTCCAAGGAGCGGGGGGGGGCGAGGCCAGCAGCATTGGCCTCAGCTCCCCCCTACTCTGTCCCCACTGTCATGGTGGTGCTCTGCTGCCACCTCCTGTCTGAAATGCTTTTGGAGCACTCTGTTTCAGACAACCAATCAGAGCGCACATAAAGCATTACGGACAAACAGACTAAGACTTTTATGATATTAGAATAGTTTGGCTGAGGGAGGTATGCCTATGTAGAAGATTAGACACATGAAATGCATGAATTTTAGCTCTTACAAGACACTATGGTACCATAGACAAACTAAATTTACTGTTGAACTGTTTCAAAATGAAAGGTTTCTGTGAATTCAGTAACCAAAATATTTCAATTCAGGTCAAACCAATCAGAAATTAAATCTGTTTTTATTTTTTTCCAGTGGAAATGTATTCTCGTTGGCCAAAATGTTTACATTTTACAGAAAATTGTGTTTTGCATTTGAAAAAAAACCTATGCATTCTCAACACTACAGTTCTAGCCAACTTTTGTTTCTGACCTAGCTATAATACTTTCCAGGTGGGGAGATCTCACAGGTCATGATCTCTATCAGTTATTGTCTTTTGCAAAATGTTACTATCCAGTGTGCCATCTTTCCATTGCTGGCATGCCTTTATTTCTGCAGTCTTGCATATAGTAAATTATTGTTGAAAATCTTTATTTTTGTAGCAGTTCCTATTGGATATCATGCCACTACATAGTAATTTACCTTTATTTAAATTATATAACCTTTGTGATGGCATGACTCGTATGCTGAAATCCTAGCAGTTTGGATACCCAAAAGCTGGATTGTCTTATCATTCTGAATAATTATTTTTATTTTAAGTGAAAAGACCTTTTAGGATGAGGGGAAGCAGTTGGGGGAGAAGTGGAAGGAGAAGATCTAGTAAGTCTTTACTGATGCAACTAACATGTTAAATAAAGTTTAAGAATGAAAATAATTCCCCACATATTACCTCTGTCATTTCCTTTGAACATTTTGAGAACTGGCAAATAATTAGGATTTCATGTTTCTATAAACGCTAGTAAATGTATTTACTTAACTGGCTTAACTTATTCCCAGTTACCAGAATTTTTGCAATTTACTGCACTGCTTAAGTAGTAACCATTATTATTTTGCTTTGTTCATATAGTCCTATGCCCAGCACTGTGGTGCCCCAGAACATCCATTATCTTTTGGAGAAATAGGCTCTCTCCATTGTAGCAGCTTCCTTGATGGAAAACTTTTCAATTAAGAGGTATACCTTATGAAAAGAATACAATGGGACTTTTCCCTTCCCTGTATTTAGGTTTTCAGTGAAAAATCAATGCTAATTTCTGCTCTCTGGAGCAGATGGCACAGCACCAGCACAGCCCAGGGCTGAAAAGCATGCTGGGATGCTGGGGGACTGTGATTTAACTTGAACCAGGAAGGGGTCTGGGACAGAAGTTTTATAAAGCAAATCAGTTAAGTCTGAAACTACATTCAACCAGGTTTATTTCAAACCAGTTTCAGCCATTTTGAAACTGGTTTATGTGCACTGAACTTCTGTTCTCTTACAGGTTTAAACCAGTTTCTGGATCACTTAAACCAGTTTATGTGTAACTTCTGTTGCTAGAATACTTATTTTTTGTAGAACATCATAGTATTATTTTTTTACTATTTATTTATCAAGCCTGTTGCACGTAGTTATAATCTTTTATTGAAATTGTTATCACATCTGCTGGATCCTACTTTTATAGAATTAATATATAATAATGAAATCCAAACAGAAGTTTTAACAAAATATTTATTTTAAATAGTAACCTGAGCATTTCTATCAAAAGGCAGGTAATTACAACAAGGAAGAACAAAGATGCAGGAAAATTCCTGTAAAGCAGAGCTTGAAGATGATTTTTTGATTGTTAGAGAAACATTTAGAATATTGCAATTTAAAAAAAACACTGAATGGTTTAACTGCTTGACTTAAGTATTATTAAACTGGATGAAGTATAGTTAGAAAATAAAAAGTGAGTGTCAGTATTGTTAGAGCTTAATATATTTTAATTAATTTATTAGTCCAGATCATTGTTTCTGAAGTGCAACAGGAACATTAGAATTTTAATTTCTTTCAGTCTTTAGTGGGATTGCCTAAGGATGCTACTGCTTCCTTATCTGGTTACTGTGTGTGTGGAGATGTCATTGTTTCCCACTTGAGTGAGGCTTGCTGCTAAAAACACAGCATGAGGTTTAAACTGCTGGTAACCATTATCTAGTGCTAACATTTCACGAAAGGTCTGATAATAGGATGAGAGAGAAATATCAATCTTTAATTTAACCTGTAGCCCTTGTTCATTTTCTCTCTCCAACTTATTTGTGGCATTCCAAAGTGATCTTTTAACAGACAGCGAAACAGCTCTTAATACCAGTTTTTTTCCCTAGTGCAAAATAAATTTAAAAATGTGGTTTGAATGAAAATGTATTGTGTTTTAGAAAATAAAAATGCTAATAGCGTCTTCATGAAATAAATAAACTTGTGGGGGGAAAAAATTCAAGACATGTTTCTGTTAATTAACATTATATTACTTTTGTATCTTTTCCACAAGGTATAATTTGGCTTAGATCTTTTATGAGTCAAGCTAATATATAGATTGTTAGCTTTTGGCTATAATGTTCATTAGCTTCTCATCTGACCTGTGCAGCAGCAGTAATAATTTAAACGGAATCCCTTAGGATCAGAGACAGTGACAAGCTAGATACATGACTTTGGCCAACTGAACGCTTAAAATCTGACATGTAACCTGAAAAAGATCTTTTGCTGGCCTGCAACGTACTCAACTTCCCAACCTTTAAAATTTATTTACGATGGTGAATGCTGTTGTATGATGCTTCCCTTTTGTGGTATACATCCTGCTTGGTTCAGCCTCATTCTGCCATGGCTGTTTCCATCATCACAAGTAGTTGATCTGTTTCATGTCTTATGGAATCGATAAATCTCATCCCTAAAGAGTCCAGCAGGCCTTTGATTCCTGACCTGACATTTGCTAATGCTATTCCTGATGACCTGCCACTACGGATCTTCAGAACTGCACTCTGTGTTTGACAACAGTCATAATATGAATCAATATTTAGCATTCAGTAAGTGAGCTGGGGAGTCATTTTATTGCTGCAAAAGGCTACATTGCCCCTGGGCAGCTGTCAGAAATGGGTAGTTATTAATAGCCCTCTCTTTTCACTTAGCATAGTCAGTAGGGGTCAGGCATGAAATGATTTAATCAGTTTATGATATCTGTGACAAAGAGCACTTAAAATGTAATCACAAAATTTAGGAAGAAGTGTCCCTGGGCTGTAGTAATGTTTTCCTCATTTAATTTTCTCTGAGGTTGATGCAGTACACTGTGAGGCTGACCAGGTTACAAATCCATGTTTAAAGACCTTCACTCTGTTTCCTCTTACTCCAAATCCATCTCAGGAATTTTTGTATTATTTAAAGGAAATATGACATGGTTTTTACATGTAGTAGCAGGAACCCTCCTTAACAAGGAGATAGACAAGGGTATGTATTTGAAAGGGGATGGAATTGGCTCAAAGTAGCATTACGTACATTCTCTTCTGTGATTTCTTTTAAAAATTGGGTGCATAAGTTATATCTGTCCTCAGGCACCTGTATGGTATGTGACTAGTTCCTAAAGAGAAGATTACCATAGGTGTCACTGACCTTGGCAGTGTTACAGCAGTTGCTTTTTCACACAGATGCACAAAATGTTCTTGAACAATTTCTCCAATGTGTGAAGAAGAAATAAGCTTTTCTCCTGAATCTGGCACATCACCCACTCTTTTCACCTACTTTTTCTACACTGTAGCTAGATATTATGGACAATGAATGGAAAATCTCACTCTCCAGTCATGTGTCAATTTTTCTATGTCCATGTCCTTGGGCATTTCACAATAGACTTTGTTTCACCCTCCTGCACTTTTTGGAGGAAACCTCTTTAAGAATCTTTTACCAAATACCACTGAGTAAAGGTAAAGTTCATTTATGTTCTGTAGTGGTGGTCGCCTTTTTCAGATACTGAGATGGTGACTGCGAGGATAATCATTTAAAGTTCTATAATATACTTGTTGCACCTTCCTAAAATTGATTTCTGCAATGTTTGAGAATAAAAGCAGCTGCTTTCTGAGCACCACAGTATCTTAGATAGGATGTTTTAAGACACTGTCACCAGCCATTTCCTATGAACCCAAGAAGTTCCTCTGCATTACTATGAATGGAGATTTCCCTCTGTATGATAAAGTATCATACGCTGTACTTATTTTATGCAATCCACTATTATTAATAAATATCATTGGGATCAGGGCTCCTTTACCCTTCATGTTGTAGAAAAACATAGGGAGTCCCTGCTCCTACAATCTTGCTACCAGAGGCTTATTTATATTTATATATATATATA
>NW_017729022.1:152757799-152786665 GCF_001723915.1 Gavialis gangeticus | reverse complement strand
ATATATATAGTGGAAGACTTATAATTTGCAGTTCCAATAGCGCGCGCGTGTGTGTGTATATGCATGCTATTGGAATTGCAAATTACAAGTCTTCCACTTTGTCCAGTCTGCAGGCAGTATGAGTCTGTTAAAGCTGAAACTAGAGAGCCTTGGCTGTAGCAGCTCACATTTTCATTTTGGAGTTGCTGGTTCAGTCCCTGGAGTGTCAGTCAAGATGGAGGCCATCACAGTCCAACATCCCTTTATAGTCGTAAGGTGCCATCAGTCATAATCTTCAAACCTACCACATTTGTTCAGTTGGTCTTTGTAGTTATAAAAACTATCTCGGTGATATAAACTCATTGATCATTCACTGAGTCCTACTTTGTTTCTGGCAAAATAGGTGCAGTCACTGTGGGTGAGGCTGCTTGTTCACAGATTTCTATCTAAACTCATTTTAATAGTCCCTGCCTTCTCCCATTCCCTGGTTAGACAGGTTCTATCTCTTGAAATTAATGAAAGCCTCAGTATTGGGTTTATTGAGCTGTGGGTCCTGCTCATAGACTGCAGATTTTCCCAGAAAGCAGTTCCTGTTGGAGATTGAAACTTGTATTGTCTTCATCGTGTTGAAATACACTGGGGTTTTGTTTCTGCTGCTGTGTACATTTGTCAAATTTTGGAGAAAATAAGATACTTTGTCCCCATGTATTTACAGCTGCTACATATCAGTATTTTCTTCTCATCTATGCAATTTTTTTCTCCCATCATACTATTTATTTCCTTGATTTCTTTTACAAATAGAAACACTGTGAGAATATTTTATTAAAATGTTGATTTGTTTCCTGTATCAGAAGCTTGTACTTTTACTGTGCCACAATCTACTTAATCTAATTGATTGTATGGTGGCTTTTCCTGCTTGTTGTAGTATATTGTGCGTGCCCATCTGCTTCTCTAATGCTGTTTCACAGGGAGACTTTTCTCTTTTACACCTTATATCCAGGCTGCATCTAAATCCTGCTGGTTCATGCTTCTACTGTGTTCTGACTTGTTTTCTTTACCTTCTTACTTTCTGTCCTCCCAAATGCACCCATTTCCCCAAATTTCTTCACAGTTCATTTTCCTTGCCCATAGATATCTAACTCATGATTTTTCTCTTTGAAGTTCTCCACAGATTCCCCACCTGCTATTGCATCAGATGTTAGCTTCCAATCACCAGCTACAAAGCTTTGCTTATGCCTGCCTCTTCCTACTTGTTTTTCCTTATTCACACTGACCTCCGTCTTTTCTGTTCTCCCAATTTCCAACCGTGTCAACTGTTTTTCAGCTTCAAACAAAATCACCTCTATGACTTCTTCCACATAGCCCCTTTTGCTTCTGTAAACTTATCTGTGGGTCCCTGTTCTGCCAGGGTTAACTCCCTTGCCCTTAAAGGCCATGATTCTTAGACTGAATCAAATTGCTTTGTATGTAACATACTAATTGTTTCTGTTTTCTTTTTTTCTAAATGCTCTCTACTTGGCTATAGGTAGCCATGAGCCATAGGCAGTAGCAGATGTAGGCATTTGAAAAGGGAAGTTTAGAAGGTGGGCAACAGAGAGGTCACTGCAGGTATGCTACACCAGATGTCAGCAACTTTAATAACGGTGGGTTGCTGATCTCCTGCTGCCACTGCAGACATCCCTGCTCTAGGAAGAGGAGTGAGCTGTCTCACCCCCCTAATGCAGCTTCCACTGGCAAGCAGCATCAAGAATGGCAACAGTGGGCAGAGGCTGAAGTACAGGGGGAAAGAGTGGGAGGAATGTAGCTCTCTGCACAAAGTAGGGATGACTATGTAGCAGCAGAGGATTAGCACACCATTAAGACAATGCCAGCTAACTCAGCTGATGGGGCAGTAGCAGTGGATAAGCCCCCAGGTGTAAAATGGGGGCCAGATCCAATGTCTTTGGAGCTCTGAACTGTGCTAAGGATTCAGAGGGGTGCAGCTGCATCACTGCAACCCCTGGGATCTGCCCTGGCCAGTTGATAGCCACAGCATCAAATAAACACATAAATAAATAGCATATTTCCTACTTCATTGCCAACTTTGTGTCCCGTGTTCTGCACAGAGGAGACTGTGTATTGCTTTTTTAAAAAAAAGGACAAAAACCTGAAAGTTTACTGCTTACATTTCTGATCTAGGTATGGAAAATCTGGCTAAAATAATATTTGATTTTCCTAGATGATTCTAGGTACTCATACCGCATTCTGTTTGTGTAATATTGCGGTTTTCATGCCATGAAATATTCTCTTTGATATCTTATCTTATGGTATTTATATCTAACAAAGACGTTTGTTCTGATTTTTTTAACAATATATTACTAACAGGATTTTAATTGGTGGGTTAACAAAAAACTCTAGGAAAGTTGCGCTGGATACCGCGTGAGTCAATAATCTTGATAACAGCATAGCCATAGATTTTCTTTTTTAATTCCAGCTTCGATAGGAGCAGAGAGAAGGAATGTATTGCTCAGCATTTGTCTTAATCATCATTTTGCACTTAGTGGCATTATATTTATCCTTTTGTTGCATCCATTCCCTGAAAGCTTTCTTTATACTTTAACGTCCTCTTCAAGGGTTTTCAGACTTTTTGCTCATGTTTGCCGTTTCCTGATATCATAATTCATACAAGACTGTTCATATAGCTTATATATGAATCTAGAGAAAAGGCCATGCAGATGATGATGATGCCCAGGTTACAGGAGAAGTCATGGAGTGTTGAGTGACAGGAAGTTTGGTGAAGTATTGTCCATGTTGGTGACTGTGGGTTTAGAGGATATTCTTGTTGAGCTAGATAATCACAAGGAGAGGTTGAAGATAGAAGCTTCACACCTCAAAAAGGATATAGAAGATATAGAGAAGGTACAAAGGAGAACAAGGATGATCAGGGATATGGAGCAGTTTCCATATGAGAAGGGACTAAATAGGCTAGGACTTTTCAACTTAGACAAGAGATGCCTGAGGGGGGACATGCAAGAGGTTTACAAACTATTAAATGTTGCAGAGAAAGTAATAGGGATTTATTATTTACTGCCTTTCACAACACTAGGACCAGGGGAAATAAAATGAAACTATTGGTTAGTAGGTTTAAAACTTAACAAAAATGTTATTTTGACACAATGAGTAATTAACTTTTGGAGCCCAGTAGCTTAACCCAATTTCAAACAGGTTTGAACCAATTCCTCAAGGAAAGGCCCATCAGTAGTACTGAATAGGATAGATAATAGGGGGGGTACAGCTTCCGAGTCAGAATTCCTAAGCCTCCAGAAATGCCAGAAGCTGCAATGGAAGAGGAGCAAGGAGTGGAAAATCCTGGACATGCTATGTTCACCCTCCTTCTCTGGTACTCTCTGCTACTGCATGGGACAGGATGCTGCCTTGATGAACCTATGGTCTGACCCAATAAGTGGCATTTCTTATGTTTTGCTGAAGCTCAGATTTTAGTTTGAATAGAGGCTAACAAGTCTTGAACAGATAAGTAGATCTGTAGAGAAAAGACAAGAAGGGACCAAAGATGAAGGTGACCCTTCAGATCAAACACAGAGGACTAGTTAGAAAGATAGGAAAAGAACTAAGAGAGGGCTGATTCACAAAATCTAATAGAGGAAGATACTTGGAATAAAAGATCCTGGTGCTAAACATGGCTGACAGGTTGAGAATAAACTGCTGTTCATGAACATTTGGCAGGAAGAGGTAGAGCACAGAGACGAGAGAAAAGGGTCGATGAAGAGGCAAGTGGGGTCAAGTACTATATGATGTCTCAGTAGATTTTTTGTTGTAAAATGATACATAATTAAAACTAAATATAAAGTTCACGTATGTGTATTTGAATGAAGGCCTTTAGATTTGGTTTAATTATTCTTTTCAGCTGTTTATTAAAAAAATAATCCTACTTCTTATATAGTCATTATGTAGTTCAGTGTGGTACATGTCACTAGTTCTTGCTAAACCAAAGTGCTATCTTGTCAGGAACCATTAGCAAAAAAAAAAAAGAAGTCCTTGTGTGTGAAAATGTTCATAGAATGAAAATGTTAGACATATGCTACAGTTCTGAATTTCATAACACATTGAAGTCTTTGTTTGAAAAGTCTGGCATTTTCAGAAGTGGCAGACACTATATTCAAGTGCCTGTAATGGACCAATACAGCAGTTGACATCTGACACTCAGTTGACTGCGTGACCCAGAAGGTTACATGGGTAGGTAGCACATAAAATCCCCATTTCAGGCTTTCTCCAGTAACAGGAATGGTTGTGACATGAGGCTAAACTACCCATAACTATCTTCTAAAAACCTATCCAGAAATTTAACCCTCAAGAAAATTCTACATTGTGTACAGCATTACCCATTGACTTGGAGACATATCATACTTTTGTTTGGAGAATTACATGATTAGATTTTTGAAAGTTACAAATATATCATCAGAATTGTATTTCCCAGCTAAGCCACGCTACATGGAAGAATGACAGGATAGGTTGAGCCTTTCTTTCTATTCTCTTTTTATCTTCTGAAGTGAGATGGTGCCTTGCTGTACAGAATATCCACTGCAGTGTCACACCATGGTTATAAAATGATACAAATTGTTAATAGAAATCACTGGTAGAAAATACCTATTACTATAGATCATCAAGTCCATCTATCTGTAGGTGATGAAATATTTTGCATGATTCATTAAAAAGCCATTCATAAGTCTTTGATGTGATTTAATCAACAATATAAAGATAAAAATGAACAAAAAGAACTTTACAGTTAAAATAATATTTTATTTTAAAATTCAGCTTCTAATATCTAACATAAAGTAAAGCATATATTATGTAAATCATAACATTATAAGCAATTAATACCACTTTTTATGTAACTGTTTCTCTCGTGATTTTTAGGTTAATTTGGATTTAAAGAATTTACATGCATTTAATTTTACTTAAACTGAAAATTGCTAAATTTCATTAATTATTAAATGTTACGTTTGAAGGCAATAGTAGCTCTAGTGTCCTGTGTTGATATGCTGATGACTACTGGTGCAGTTTAATTCAATGGTCCTTGTTTAAGTTTATAATAATAAATGTTTATGATTATGATTTATAATAATAAATGATAAATAATATAAATGATTTTTTACGGCCCTGCCACCATATGCAAATTAATAAACTTTGCTAAATTTTCTTCTTCAAAGTAGTGTTGTCTTCTCCGCACTTTCATGCTGAAGTCATGAGGCTGAGAATACTTTCAGACTCATAAGTTCACTGTGCTAATTTTGGCTATATTTGTTTATAAAATTATTTGTCGTCTTCCTACATGTATGCATCCTGTTTTATACTTAATTCTTGTTAAGGCCGGACAACAGAATGGTCATGTGCACGCAAGTGTGCATATGCATTTTGTGGTGCCTGGAAGACTTCTGAGACACTCGCACTTCACGCCTTTAAGGGTAGGACAAGGGTACAACATGTGTCCCACAAATTTAGATACCAGGAGATCCCAGTATTAAAAAAAAAAAAGCATGTGGAAAAAAAAGCAGGGTGGCATATGTGGTGGCAGCATGCTTCACCCAAAACTGGAGCCTGGCTGGCCAGAGCCATGCTTTGGTTGGCAGCCAGGCTCTGTACTCCTCAGTTGCCACCACTGGAGCCCTGGAAGGTCCCCAGCCCAGGTGCTGGCCCCAGCTTTCCCTACCCCATCTAGGGCAATTTACTGCATGCCAGAGCTCACATGCAGGGGCATTCCCTGGGGACAACTAGCAGAGGCACAAATATGTGCCCCTGCTAGTTATCCCTGGAGAAATGCCTGTACAAACTCATCTGGATGTGCCTGACCTGTGCTGGGATCTGGCCCATGGTGCAGATATGGCCCCTAAGTTGTAAGGGACTAAAACTGCTATAGTTCATTAGTGCTTTGATTTGGTTTAATTATTTCAGATTGGACTACTTGCATATTATCACTTACTGGAACTGGTACAGATGTGAGCTGTTTCTGGAGTTGCTTTAGATTTACAGAAGTGAAGTAGAAGTGAGATCAGAATCTGATCCATTGTTTTAAGTTCGTCTTTTAAGTTTTATGAACAATATATGAAAAAAAGACTGACATGAATATAATGTTTTGATTTTAATATTTGAACATCTTTCTGAAGTAGGCTTTATTTTCCTCATTTTAAAGATATAAGGTACAGGTAGATTTGTACTTACTGAGAGTTGTGCAGGAAGTCATTGGTGAGATATCAGGTCCTTGAAATAAGATGTGTAGTATTTGAAATATTAGTGTGCCCAATACCAGTGCTTCACAGTCATTCTGGATAGTACCATAGAAAGCAGATCCTCAACCTTTTGACTGCTACCATGGAAGGTCAAGGAAGACAAGACAGCCATTCTATGAAGTCTGTGAGGAATCCCATAATTGATAAACTTTTGGAATTTATTTGTTCTTTCTTACCTAAGGGAAACAGATGTTGCCTTATATCTTATTTGTGCTGCTGTGAAAATGTTTACGGTCGCACAAATGGTGAGCAAATAGATGTTACTACCCTTTGTCACATCACATCAAAGGAAAATCAGTGGCACGACACAAGGTAATAATGGGCTTTGCCACCTAATTGTGGGCTATGTCTGTTAGCTCTGTGGTGGGAGAGTACAAGCCTCCTAAGCTGCTCCTACTCTCCATCCACCTTGGTCAGGTGCTGCAGGGGCTTGAGGGCTCCTCATGAGAATCTTGGGGTTCTTCTCTGTAAGCAGGGAAGTCAAGGCTCCCTGCTCAGCAAGACCCCATGATTGCACAGGAAAGGTCTGGCTAAGCAGGGGAAAGTGGGGAGATTACATCACTCATTGTTTGGAGGGACCATGCTTCCTAGTTTGGCTGGGACAGTCCTGGATTCCTTAGGCTGTCCTGGCATCCTGGCCAGTTAGTGAAAATTGAAGGAAGAGTCCCAGATTGGTGGGGATTGGCCAGGGCAGGATGAGGTAGGGGAAAAGTGTTCCAGGGGGGTTGGGGATGGGGTGGCTGCAAACCCTGCCCTGTTGGGTCCCTCCCCTCTCCCAGCAATTTGTGAGGATGGCTCTGGGCTCTAGATTTGGGCCAACTAGTGGCTGCAGCAACAGCAACAAAGAGGCTGCTCAGCTGCAACCACTGCCGTATGAGGTACTTGCATGCGCTGCCTGTGTAGGATGGGTGCAGGGAGAGGCAGTCATGCTCCTGGCAGTGCTGGCCATGGGCTGCTGTGCACCTGGTTCTGCACGGAGCCTGGCACCCCCTGCCTGCCAATCTGAACCTCCTTCCAGGCACAGCAAACAGGAGCCAATGGGGTGCTGGATGGCCCCGTGCCAGGTGAGAGGGTGCATACACCAGGCTAGTGAGGGAATCATAGGGGTACAGGGTGCAGTCCAGTGGGCAGGATAAGTGACGTGTGCTGGGCAGGCAGGAAGGTGCCATGCCACTCTGCCTACAGTAGCACTGCTGACTTCAGAGAGTGGGGAGTTGGGGGAGAGGGGGCAGTGTCCTAGATTTCCCATGGTCCCATATCATAACCCTACCATTGCCTCATGCCATTAAGGGTGGGACAAGGGGCAACCGATGGTTTTTGCCCATGAAGCAGATCAGCTGTACTGCAACACGTTGTGACACAGCTGATCTTCTTTATTTGGTGATGTCTATTTCTGGCCTCATAAACTGCATGTTAAGATGGCAGCATGCTCCATTCCATTAGGTCAGTGGTTCCCAACCTTTTTTCAACTCAAGACACCCCTCCATAACTTTTGTGATTCGAGTGATTCCCCATTTTAAAAAAAAAGTTTTTCTTGCTGTGCTTACTTCCTTGCAGAGGTGCTGGGCAGTGAAGGCAAGGGAATGGTCAGGCAGGAATGAACATGAGTCTGAATTTATGTGCTGCTCTCTTTACATTTGGTTACATCCCTCGAAGGATCCCACAACACCTTGGTTGAGAATCACACTGTATTAGGTAGTACCAGTATATTAGTTTTAATGAGAGATGTGCCAAACCATTTTTAATAAGGAGCTAGTATAATACTGAGGATATTGCCTTTTCTGTGGACTCTCCCTTATTCTGTAGTAAGGTTGGAGTGATGTTCTGGCCATGATAATCCAGGAAATAATTAAGAGGCATTGCCACAACAGGGTTCTTTGTGGGTTATTGTAACTGAATATACCTTCTGATACTCAATGATAAAAGTTGAATAAACAGTTGAAGTAACTGCAGGAATCATGGGCACTTAAGCTGTATGTCTGAGAACCCTTTAAAAACACAGTGAATCCAGGATCAATTACTATATCTACAAGACTACTCATATGCTAGGACTGTGAAATGCATGGAATATGCACGAAAAACAATAGCAGAGATGTGTACCTTAGTCACCCCTGAAAAGGTAAGCATTTGCCAGTGTTATATACTTGGTGAGATTATTCACTCTCCAAGAAAAGCCCGCAAACAGGCTGAGCTGGTGAAATCTCCATGAAGTTTCATTTACTAGCTTTCATATAGTTTATTCTGTCTGGGAGCCAAGTTTACCCTCTCCCCAGTACCACATATTGCCAGATTAAGACAGTCCTGGAGCATCTGCCAGAGGCCAGAGACCATCACATGTAGGGTTACCCTGCTGGTGCCCCCCACCCCCCTTGTACCCTCACTCACAAGCCACAGCCTCCCCAGCCCTGCCAGTGCCCCTCACTCCCAACCTGCAGCTCCCTGGTCCTGCCAGCCCTGCCGGGGGATGGGGGGGCAGGCCCAGGTACTTCCATCCTGACTGGGTTGGAATGCAGTAGCTCTGATTCATGTGGGCAGTAGCAGACCAAGTCCAGCCCTGTGGGCAGGAGGGGAGACCTGTGGCACCCCCTGCCTTGGGTTGGGGCTCCCGTGCTGCACCAGGTGGCCTGGCCATGTCCTTCTCTTTCCCCACCAGTAGGAGTCTTCCAGCCACCCCACCCCTGTGAGCACAGGTGTTGGCTCCTGTGCCACTGGCCCAGCCATGGAGCTCCCCGCTGCCCTCAAAGGATCCCCTCCTACTCCCTTCCCCGACTAGAGAGGTACCTCCCCCCCACCCCTGCTGCCCTGCCATAGCACTGGTGCCCAGACAGCTTTCCTCTGTGCCAGCAGGCACCATTCCCCTTATACACCCATCCACTCCACACACACACACACACGCACGCACGCACGCGCGCGCGCGCCCTGGCCCTCCACTCCCTACCCCCATAGATTTATTTGCATCCAGCTGCCAAAGCTGCTCCCACCACCCTGCATGGCTACATGCCAGCCACATGCATGTGTGCATGCACTCACATGTGGTACCCCCTGCCTTCAATCAACCTCCCCCCGCTCCCACCAGCGGAGCAGAGCAAAATCCTGAATGTTTGTTCAGATTTCAAAAGACCACCTGGATGGAGATTGGAGGATCCAAAAAGAGGACATGTCCAGAAAAACCTGGACATACAGTAACGCTAATCCCATGGAACCTTTGTGTTTTGTGCCCTCGATCAGTCTGAAGCTGCCTCTGTCTCTCCCTCATTTACCTGTCAGCATAGCCTCTGTGCTTGGAAAACACTTACGAAAAGTCTGAGAGTGAATGAATGATCAGGCAGATTTCTGATAGTGCTATTAATAGGGAATTGCACATGTACCAACCCCCACACATGCCATGTTGCTTCCTGTTCATTTAGCTGTATTGGAAAAAATTTCCACATGACCCAAACATGGCATTCTTCCTCACCCCCTAATTCTGTGCCTGCAAAGGACAATCTACTCAGGAATGCTCCTGTCCTGCCATGGATCCATTGGCAATAAAACTTAGCTTCTCTTCTAAGGAAAAAATATTGCATTTATGTGGTATATTTTTGCAAAGAATGATTCTTTTTAATGGTGATTCCATCATAATGGCCTAAATGTGCCCGCACCCAAGATGAAAATAGTTTTCTTGAAGTGAGCAATCAGCTATAGGAGCATTTTCCGGTAACTTTCTGAAATACAATGATTTTTGTTCGTTCTCTTTGTCCAAAGGATGTCAGATACAAACAAAAGACACTTTACATACTTCTTTTGGATGGGAGTAGACCTGCTCTTCCTAGACCTTTTACAAAATGATGTATCAGTAATTTAAGCTTATTTTGCTGTCAGGAAACTGGATAAAAATAAGAATATTAGTGTTTTCAAATCCTAGCTGAAGACTGCTCAATCTAACTGGTACTGAGGGGCAAAATTTGCTCCATTGTCTAAATGCAGAGGGTCTCTTATGATATATCTGTATCAGCCTAGTATAATATCCCAGGAAGCATTATGCTGAGAAGTGATGTTCTTACGCCGTACAGACTTGATCCTACACCTTTAAAGCTAGTGGAAGCCTTGTCATGGACATTAGCTCAAACTATTACACTTTAGCTTTCCTTGCAAAGTATGGAGGGGAGCAACATAACCAGCTCTTACCTGTCAAAAATGGATTCCTAAAGATTTCCAGCAAACGATTATTTGCGTTGAGTATTAGGCAAGGATTTCCTTTAAATTTCTAGGTGTAGTGATAATTAGCATAGTTTCCCTATTATTTTTCATAGATTTCATAGATTTCTAGGGTCTGAAGGGACCTTGTAGATCATTGAGTCTAACACCCTGCTCTACGCAGGAAAGAGTGCTGGGGTTAAATAACCCTGGCTAGGTGCCTGTCTAGGTGCCTTTTTCTTAGACACTTTGCTACTATACATTTTCTTCTATTTTTAAAGACAGTTTCTCTATGTTGCATAAATACTGTCTCTATGTTGCATAAATACAGGACCTAATTTTGCCCTCAGCTATATTCATGAAAATCTACTAAAGCTACCTGAGATGGGATGTTATCAATGGAAGTGAAGCAAAATTTAGTACAGTGAATGTAAACTATAATAAAATATCCTAGTTTGTGGCAACACCAAACTAGCACCTATTTGAATGGCATCTTACATGTTTATTAGGGCTGTGTGAAGCCCTAATTCGATTCAGCAGAGATTCTACCTGATTCAGTGGCTGAATCTCTGAATCAAATCAGAACCCTCTGAATCAATTCAGAGAGATTCGGAAAGATTTGATGATTCAGATATAGACACAGCTTTAAATGTTTTTTCAGGTGGCTTGTGAATGCTGCAATGCTGGGGCTCATGGAACGTCCCACAGAAGCGTGGGGGGCTCCCTAGCACACTCGGCAGCAGACCTGGAAGTGGACCAGAAGCATGTCCAGTCTACTTCCGGGTCCACTGGAGAGCACACTGGGGGCCTCCCTGTGCTCCCCCAGCTTGGTGACTGGTGCCTCCTGGGTCTGGGGGAGCACTTAGAATGGACTTCCAGTCCACTTCTGGGTTTACCATCAACCACACAAATCCCCCCGCCCCGCGCTGTGCTCCTGTGAGATGCTCCGTCTGCCCCAGCATCAGAGCATTCGTGAGCTGTGCCTGGAATCTTGAGGTATGTAGAAAAAAACATTTAAAGCTGTGTCTATGTCCCAATTAGTGATTCTCTGCATCAAATCTTCAGATTCGGATTCAGCTGAATCAAACTGGGGACAATGATCCGAATCAACAAATGAAATCACTGTCCCCAATTCAGGCTGAATCTGAATCCAAATTGAATAGAGCCCGTTTCACACACCCCTAATGTTTATTTAGTGATCGCTGACTTTTTTGGTTGCATGTTTTTTTCATTTGTTCTTTACTTGTTTTTATAGGTTTAATTTTGTTACCAGGATTATTCCTTTATCAGATATTTAATTTAGATGGATTTTACTATAAAATCAGGACCCATAGAGATGCTTAATGGTTGGTTTATTTTTTATAATATATAACTGGATTAGTCCTGTATCCCATATTCAGTAAAGTCAACATAAATGTATTTAGCAATAAATATTTGCCTTAGAGGATTTTTTTCCACCGAGTACAGTGAAGCTCACTTAAATAAGTACCCGATACAAAAATAATCCTGTTAAAATGAAACAATCGAACTTTGAACTAGTCCCCTGGAATTGTATAACATCTTGATTGATAAATACCTGATTCATATATAATCTGTTAAAAGACTAATGAATAAAATGAATAATGAACAAAATCCTGGTTTGCCAAATTGAGAAATACATGGCTTTCAAAATCAAAGTTGTTACAGGAAAGTTTATTTATGAATAAATCTGTTCAACTCTGTAATAAAGACAGAATGAAATCTCTCTTCTTCTGGCAACAGTGCTTCATTTAGAAGAATAGGTTCACTGAATATTTTCAAATATGTGTTAAATAGGTTTATGGAAAAATAACCATATTTCTTTACAGTGAAAATATTATTTTTTTTTGTTTTCACAAGGGAAGGAAGTTTAGTTTTGCAGAAAATCACTAACACATAACCACTGAATAATGTTTTTTTTTCCAATTTCAGTGCAATCCCATCTGATTTTTCCAATAAAGGAGCTTTAATGGTTGTATCATGTTATGTCACATGAAAGAAAATGTTTTGCCTCACCCTTTAAAAACATTCAGTAGTTTAAGTAAAGTTTGATGATTTCAATTCAAATGTTTTAACATGTATGCTATTGTAATTTAGAATACAGATCATTAGCGTACCTGCTTGTTGTAGGTCATATACTTTTTTATTTAAAAAACAAACCAAAAAAACTTTTACCGTAACAATTTTTTCTTAAAATTGTTTCTTTTCCTCAGAATTTTAAAATAAACTATATATTTGTATATTTAAAATCTTAATTTTAATATTTTTATTTAAGCACACATTTTTAAGTATGTGGAACAATGACAGTTGTGAAAAAACAGCATAAAATCATCATTTCAAACACCTATTAAATATACATCAACACAGATCAGTTACCAAATAAAAACCAGATCCTATAAATACATTCTGACATGTATAGTCCCATTGGCCTCACTGGGATGAAACAGTACATGGTTTTTCACATGGCCAAGTATTTTCAGGATAGGGCTTGAATAGGAATGCTGTGTAACAGCTGTTTTGTGTTTATTGCATGGAAGGAGAAGTGGGTTGGAGAAGAAGAGATTCTGTATGTCTTTGCACTCTTTACTTATTTTGGAATTTGTTTATTGTGGAAATAATCAGACCTTGTCAGGCTCAGTAGCTCTTAACTTGTACAATCACAAAGGTTCAGGTGACCTTAGGCTTAAGAGTATAAAAGGTTACGTCTTTAGTTCTATCCTCCTTTTGTTATTTGACCTCATTGGAATGGCCACACTATCCTGTCTTGAGGACCATCCTGAGATTTAAAATCATTAGTCTCTTTTACATATGTAAAGGTACTTAGGAGATAAATTCTGAATGAGTAGGAAGGTGGATTTGCATAATGATGTAGAACTGTCAGTTTGATTTTCTTTTAAAGGTATCTTCTTTAACAAGGTTTTCTTTAGCTAGAGATGTGCATGGAAAAAGGAAGATGTTTGTACTGATACAGGGATGATTCAGCTATACTTTGGATATATTCAGTTAAACTAAAATATATAATCATGTTTATTAAAAGCCATAAATTGCATATTTCTGTTATTTCAGATGGTTTTAGTAGGTAATTTGCTACTTTCTCCAAGAAGAATTCTTTCTGCATGTTTGAAAACTTTCTAATATCTATATTTGCAAATTAATAAACAGCAAGTGCATATAATTGAATGGGCAGGATCCTTAATTTAAAACAACAACAATCTTTCCATGTTAGTATCCATAATATATGAGTACTTATGGAATAAAAGGTGTTCTCAGGTTTTAATAAATAAAGCACATATAAATCAAATAAGAAAACTAAACAATGTAAAAATGCACAGCCATTAAGGAAACTCTTTGGCTTATGTCAGTCTTTACAGATTCTGTTCTCTGCAATACAGAAAATGACCCATGTGCTAGGGACAGAAATTACACATAAACTGGCATAAGTGATCGGAAACAGGTTCAAATCTGTATCGCAATATAAGTTCAGTGCACATAAACCACTTTCAAAATGGCTGAAACTGGTTTAAGGTAAACCTGGATGGATGTGGTAACATTTAGGTCAAATCTGTTTATTGAACTTCTGTCCCAGATCCCCTCCAGATTCAAGCTGCCTGCTTCTGCCAAGCAGGGCGATGTGTTCTAGCATCCCCTGGCTTCTGGTTTGGGCCACTGCATGTGGCTGCATTTCTGGAATCAAAAGGGAATGTCTGTTCACTTACTTATCAGTTCAATCTATGCAGCTTAGACTAATCCGCAAAGATTGAATCAATTCAGCCTCTGGCTTTTTGACTGTCTGTACTTAGCTATGGAGAACAGTGGCTGCCATTCACAGGTCTATCCATTTAGATACTTTGGATCTCAGTCACTGTGATACCTGGGCATCTCAAAATCTGGTATAGCTTTTTAAAGGGTTATTATGCCTGGAGCCCATGAATGTAGATATCACTTAGGGCCTTGTTAACCCCTGGATTGTTTGTGCATTAACACTTAAAGTGGCTTAAAGCACCTGTTATGCGGCTCAAATTATGCCACTCCAGTGTAGGATTATCTCTTGATCCACACTACCCAGCTCCTGTTCCATTAAGATGTGGCCACTCCCTGCAGATGTGCTACTCAAGTTGAAGGTGTGACTGCTCCAAACTTCAAGATAACCCTAAGCCGATCAACATTTGTACGCGACACAGTGGAAGGTATAAAAAGGTCCTTAGATGAAGCCTGCATGTAGCTCAGGAATAGGTGCAGCCTACTTGGCATTTATAATTAGGAAGACAGCATTTTTTCACATCTGTGGCTACTTAGGGAACCTGAAGCAGTGCAGTCTTGGGAGTGAGCAACCTCAGAACTGTCTTAATGATTGAAGACAGGTTCTATCCCTTGAGGGAGAATTTTGGATGTTGTGAGTTTGTCATAGTTTTTTCCTCTTTCAGTTGCTCTCATCTCTTATTTGGGCTTCACTTACTAGTCCGTGTTCAATTGCTGGTCTCAGTCAGGATATTTGAGATCAGAGCAATAGTGATGTTTGGTGTGTTTTACTTCTGTTACATGTATATTACTTATTTATCCATGCTGTTTTATAGTGTCTCCAGATGACTTCTAGATGTGGGAAATGGTGGTACTTGGTAAGATTATCAGGTGTTGTTATCATTTTTAAGATATCATCTGAGAAAAAGCACCAAATCACTATTATATATCTGAGCAAGACAGCAGCATTCTATAAACTGACATATCAAAAGGTCTAGAGAAGCCTGGCAGTATCAGTATGGATGTATGCCATTTTTTCATGAGCAACAGAAGATCATCTGCTACTGCATTTGTGGTTTCATGTAATGACTGAAAGCCTGAGGGATATAGGATGTTGATTGGTTAAAGTTGAGTAGGAAGTTATCTTTGGCAAGCTTCCCAACTTCTTGTTAAGGACTAAGACTGTTTACAGCATTGAGCTGAATAATAATGTTTGGAATTATTGGCTAGGCTATAGCATGCTTTTATGGCTTGAACATTCCCTCTATAATGAGATTGCTTATATTTTTAATAGAGCTTCTAAATGTGTTTGGTACAGTTGTACAAAACAAAGAGAGCAGGCATAGGTCATGATTCCAGGTCCTGGCTCTGATTTCTTGAATCTCTGTTGTTTGTATTGTATATGGACCAAATACAGGCAGGGAAATTAATGAAATTCGTTGGTTGTGTAGAGTGTGAAGCCCACTTGTGCTTTAGGTTGCTATAGAAGATAGAACCAAATAGGTTTCAACACAGAACTTGCCTGAGTTAGGATTTGTGTGTTTTTTTTTTAAATAGTTAAAGTTAACAGGTAGTTGTAACTTACTTACTGAAAGTTGTGGCTTGTGCAAGGAAAAAATACTATAAAAAGATGGAAGCATATTTTGTTTTCATATCTAAGGCTAGTTCAGAACAATGGAAAGTAGTGCCATCATTTATTTCCCTCAGGACACCGATTGCTTCAATACAATTGCACGCAATAGGATATGACAGCCATTTTGAGAAAAGATGGTTCTTAAATTAATTTTCTAGTAAAAACAAGATTATTCTTAACCACCTACTGAAGCAAATATTTTGTTTTAAAGAGTTATGGCAAAAATGTCCACTGATCCTAAATATGCTTTGCAAAAATGATTCATTATGACAACACTTGTCAACCTGAGCAGTTAAGTTAAAGAAGAAGAAAGAAAGGAAAAAGGAGAAGAAGGTTCTTTATTGTGGTATCATTAGAAATGTCATGTAGTAACGTTCTGTTTGCAATTTTTATTTAGTGTTCATGAGTTTTAATTTTTAGAAAAGTATATAGCTAAATAACATAAACGTAACATAAACTGGAGTTAAGGTTGAGTTCATCTTAGAACTACTCATTTTGAGTAAAAATGTTAATTATCTCAAAATGAAAAAACATGACAAACCAAGAAAACCTAATGTTAAGTTTAAACTTAAAAGAAATCCAAATGTAATGGCAAGGAAGTACACAACTGAACATTAAAATTGAATGGGTTTGTAGTGACATCATGAAGAAAAAGGATGAAAAAAATCTGTAGCTTTTAAAATAATTTTCATATAAGCTCTTATCATATAAAAGTGATAATGCTCCATTGGCTTGATATCTAAATAGGCACAAGTAAAATACAGTATGAAAAATTTCCATTTTATTTAAAAAAATTATAAAACAAGGATCTAAATCAGAAAAAGAAAACTTCTTTGGAGTAGCTCCATGTAATGTACCACACAAGAGGTTCTGTTTAAAGGGAGTCTCTTTAATACCAGCAGGGATTGTGGTATTACTTTCTAGCAGTCAACTGGTAGATTTAAATAATGTACAATACTAATATAATACCATAATAATTACATTGCAGTACCTATCATTTTATCATAATTCTTACAGTTGTGGTGTTTATTGGAATTATACTGTCTTATAAAATGCTATGTATATGTAATACACATACTGATTTAGTTATGATACTGTCAAGTTTCTGGTGCTTTTTTTTCCCCTGCCACTTTGTTAACATAAAGGTATGAGAGCAGAATATTGAACTATCAACTGCTGAGATCCAACAGCAGATCTCAGTTTTTCATCAAAAGTTTGTGTTTTCATCAATGAGGTGGTGGAATTATGCTGGCACTGTTTGAATCATGAAGCTAAGGAAATCTCTTCTTGCTCTTCCAGCTGGAGGTAAGGTTCTATGATGACAGTAGCTATTAGGGAGGGATTGACACACCTCTTTAGAAAGTCAGTTAAATCTAGTAATTGGGTGTCCTTCCAAGTGTAGGGATCTGGGGATAAGGACATGGAAAATAGCCTGTGTTTATGGGGGGGAGGGATGCTAAGGAGAAATTAACTTCCTTTTTCTTGCTGAAAAACAGGATAGAAAAAGCCATGAATGAAAACGTATTTGAAGAAATAGACAAATATAACTGTATCAATCAACTTAAAAAAGGGCAAAGGAGGATGGCAGTTAGGTCTTTTTATATCCTGGAAATTACCAAACCTTGTTTGCCAGTAGCTATGTTAAATCAAAACATTTGGAGTTCTCATGTCAAAAGAAGTGATGTTAGGAATATGATAGTTGACACAGCAACATAAATGGAGCTATATATAATCGTTTTGTGAAGCAAAGTTTAGTAAATAGAAATAAAAATTAAATTCATTTCTGTGATTGAAATGGTTGAGAAATTGAAATGACAGTCTGGGCTGTAGTGTTAGAATTAAGACATTTCCTTGATATGATATTTCATCGCTGTCACCACTGTGTGTTTTTGTGCGTGTGTGCGTGCACATGCGCGCACATGTGTATGTTTGTGTGTGTGTTTGTGTTTTTAAACAATATCAGCCACTATTTATACACCTACAATTTCTGGTCAGATTAAGTTGGAAGGTTGTGGTACCCACATGTATAAAATAGCATAATAATGTTCTATTCTTTTTGGAACAAATTTGTTACACAAAATGTCAAATGAGTCATTTTGTTCATGTCAGATATTTGAAAGTAATGGAAAGATGCCAAAGTGAAAGCCCAGTAATTCATGTACTGGTGTAATGGAGCAAATGAAATGCAAAGCTCTTGTACAGGTCCAATTTCAGCACCAAATGCTTACCTGTCAGTCAGCAAAATTGTCCCTGAATAAAAATGAACCCATTTGAGAGGGAAGAGATTTTAATATACATCAAATTCTTTGAATCTCTTGTGAGGTAGAAGATGCTCTGAGAGAGAAATGCTGAAAAGGAAATTTTAGAGTTGCCTGAGTGCAAGCTGCAAATCACACTTGTATTGCTTGCTATGAAAGGTTTTGGTGTGTCTTTACTCTTTGGTATTGCACCTGCTTGGTCTCTCTTATCTACATGGATAGGCAGGTGATTTCCCCCAGGCTGTGATAGATTTGGCCACTCATTGATTTGAAGGGAAAGTTTTAGACAGGTAACGTATTGACTTTTGGTTGCAGCTGTGGGTTGTGTTTGTGGAAAATCTGATTAAAAGTCTGTCATGAAATGCCAAAATCAGAATTACCTTTGTAGGTATCATTTATTGTGGCTCAGAGTAACTGTAATTTCTCTGAAGAGCTAAGTATTTGAATTCGTTCATACCCTTTTAAATGACTGCCGAGGTAACCTCTTATATTAACAAGCTATTTTCCTCCAGGGTTTAACAAGCAAATATTAAATAGAACATTGTGCAGGTTTTGTTTTTCAGAGTCTGGATTGCCAGTTTCCTGCTCTCCCTTTTTTATGAAGTCATGATTTGTTCCTTATTTCAATTGGCTGTTTCAGATTTCCGTGTGGCAAGACTGAGGTGCTTATAGAAGCCTGCACAGCTATTGAAAACCAGTAATGACTAGTTCTTCTAAACATTAATGCATTGAGAATGAACTAGCAATCAGGACTCAAAAAATAAAACATGCAGCATTGGAAACAATGATAATTAAATCAAGTCAAGTCATATATACTTATGTCTACCCTAATACTTGAAAAATTATGACACTGAGAAAATGTACACTAATGCCTCCTAACCAAAGCATGTGAAACAAAGAAAAACCTGTGGTCACAGAACTGAATTTATTTTAATCCACTGGTTCGTGTGGGTATTCCTTGTACCTGTGGGTCTCGAAATAATCATACTTGTATCAATCTATATTGCATGACTTTTGTAAGCTGTGAAAATAGTGTTTTTCACTAAATTGTCACTTATTATTGTTCATTTGTGGCCACTAACATAGAAAAATGTTTCAGCTACAATGTCAAAAGAATAGGGACAATCTGATGTTTTCTTTTGATGCTGTTTGTTGATATCTAGACCACTGCAGCTTGATTGCCTAACATTAAACCTATAATAACAGTGCAATCATAGCAGTATCATCATGAATGTCGTTACAATAGAAACAACATTTACACGGCTTCAGAATGGTAATTATCAAACTTTTTGTCATGAAGCGCTTATTTGCTAGCATTGATCTGCCCGGGTCAGTTGTTAGCTCTTCTCATCTGAGGTGTATTGATTGTATAATCAGTAGATAGAGGCTGCGGGCAGATGAAATTCAGTGTTGTTGGGCAAATTATTGGCTGCTTGCCTGTTGACCTGGACCCTGCTGGTTGCACCTTAGACAGTGGTGGGATTATTACTCATTTCAGTGACCCTACTCTGACAGAGAACTCTGTATCATTATAAAAGATAAATGCCATCCTGCTTTGCTGTGGACATGGTTGAATACACAGGTGTCAGTTGGTAGCTAGGCTGAAAATCTTTTGCATACAAGTATATTTATAATGAGTTTTCTGACTTTTTCCTCTTATTTATTTATATTCTGTAGAGATCTGTGTGTACAGAGATATCTCAAACATACCTACAGAAATATAGTTTGAAAGTATAGTACTTTGTATCGGAAATTCGGTATGCAGCTTACACCAGCAATTAGATACCAAGATTTTGATACCTGCCCTATTTTTAAATTATTTATAATTGGGCTGACTCATACTTGTAATCAAGAAATATGGAAATGGTATGCATACCAAGGTGACCAGCCTAACACCCACACAGAACTACACTGTTCTCTGACACCTACATTCCTTTTCCTACTGTGAAAAATTTCTTGAACTTTTAACTTTGATTTATTTTCTGATGGTTGTACTTTGCTTCTTTTATTTTTTTTTGTACCTGCTTCAGTATCTCTGCATACCATGACAGTGGACATGGCAGCAGCATGAAGACATTTAGATTTGCAAATGGGAAGCTAATTTGCTGTAGCAACAATTAATCCAGTAGTAAGATGTATGTATGCTGAAAAAGAAGGTGATTAATATATGGGACCTTTGTTAGATACAAATGTCATAAACATAGCTATCCTAGATATGTTCATATTGGAACTCCTGCTGTAGAAATAATGGGAAAAGCTACAACCGCATAAATAGGAGGGAGGTTTGGCTGTATTGTGTACTTGAAAATTATTAACCATAAGGTAAGAGAGCCTTCTCACTCACATGACAAGGAGGAGAGTTCAGTATTCATGAATACTTCTACATCCCTCCCTGGAGCCAGCTGTGCCTTGTTTAGGTGATGTACTGTACTTTCTGGCAATGGCTGATCCATTGTGTTGTAAAAGGTCAGTCATTACCTGAACATTGTATTTAAACCACCTGCTCACAGCAAGTAGTCTTATCAGGATGACCAGCAGCTTTACAATACTAATGGCTCTGAATTCTGCTGGAGCCAGGGTAATAATACTGAGCACTTACATAGCAATTTACATCTTGAAAGTACTGCACAAACATTAGCTAATTAATGATGCACTGAACAATTTACAGATAATATACAACATTATATAGCCCTCTGAATATACGTTGCATGACCTAAATTTAATTGTTTGAGACAATGGATCTACTTTTAAAAAGCAAAATGCAAATTGCATAGTATAAATGTACAAATAACATGGTGTAACTAGTCTAAAATCTCTAATATAAATAGCTCACCGATGAAAATAAGACTTTTCATACCAGTGGTGTTTTTAACTACATCTAAAACATTTTAAACAAAAACCTCTAGAAAAATAGCATTAGTATAACAGAGCTGATGCAACTTGTTCTGTAAAAGTATATCAGTTTATCTATATTGTGTATTAGGTAAGCACAAGAGGGGGAAAGAGAAGTATATTTGGAGAAGGTTGGCTCTAAAAATGAGGGCTGTGTTCCTGACCTGTCTTTACAAAGGAAAAGTTGTATTTTAAGAAACACTGACTGAATTGTTATAAGGTACAGTGTAAGAGAGGAGAATGGCATATATAATACAATTGTGTACTGTATATCCAAGAGTAGCCCTTGGCTGGACTATTTAATATTTTGAAAATGTTTTCTGGATAGTATTATCTATGAACCCAGTAGACCAGTGATTCTCTACAGACTTGATAGACCCTGGGGAGCTATTGTCAGGTGCCATGCAATATTAACACTGATAGAGGTTCAAATACCTACACGTGCTTAACAAGATAAACTCAAAGATTATAAATAGGAATCCATAGTGTCAAAAAGATACTGACTTGTGGTATTGCTGAAGTAATGTTGTAGCTGTGATGGTCCTGGAAATATGTGAGAGCCAAGGATTTCTGTGGTTGACCAAGGGCATGGTTGGGGGCAGACTCAGACAAGCTTTTGAATGCAATGCATTCTTCCTCAAGTCTGAGGAAAATGCATTAGATTTGAAAGCTTGTCTGAGGCCACAAACAACTATTCCTTTTTATCAATGAAAACTTTCACCAAAAGAAATCTCTGGGAGTGGGTACATATTGGTATTCAGCCTGCAGCTATCTCCTGCATACAGGGTGATTCCAGTCCGGAGAAGGCATAGGGACTATTGACTGCCTCCCCCCTTCTCTCTCCCCCCTTCCCCCCCACGAGGGAAAGACACCTTACACTTTCCTCAGACCAGGGTCTGGGAAATAGGCAGGGAGCATCCTTCTCTGCTAAAGCCCCTGGTTCATTCTCCAAGCAGGGCAATACCTGTTTTGGGGAAGAGGTAGGGAGACCTCATGGTTGCTCCTTCCCCTGTGGACCATCTGGAAGGGGAGGGGTGCAGCAGGGCAACTCCACCACTGCCCACTCCCCAGACCTGAGACCCTAATCCAGGGAGCAGGTGGGGAGTACTATGTAGCCATTCCTCCTTTCTTCTCCCTGCACCCAGTATGAGAGAGGGGCAGGAGTAGTGAGGCAGTGTTTATTCTGCCTTCTCCAGACCAGGGTGAACCCAGTCTGGAGAAGGCACAGGAACCTTTCCCCATCACTTGATTCCGCCCCATCACTTGATTCCTCCTAGAACTGAGAGGAGTCAAGCTGCCAATGCTCCCTATGCCTTTCCCAGACCAAGATAATCCTAGTCTCAGGAAGATGCAGGGAACATTTCTCCACTACTTGACTCCTCCCAGGGACCCCAGGAGGAGTTAAGCAGCAGGGAAGTGTACAGACATTCTTTTCTGTGGGAGACTCTCTCTCTTAAGAGAGCTCTTCCTTGGTGAAAATGAAAGATCTTCCTCCTTCAGAAGGCCTTTTTCCTGTGCAAGAAACTTAATGAACACCTATGTGTTTTTGGTTTCTATCCAGAGAACAGCAGTTCTCCTGCTAGAAATGTAATGCCTGTATGTAGCCTAAGTCTACCCCAACCATGCAGTTGACGCAATTAAAGATATCACCCACAGAAATCCTTGTCTCTGACCTCTTGTGTTCTTTCTGAGTTCTCTGGACCAAAAAAATTTGCTCTACTATTTTACTGTGGTCAGAAGGACAAGGAAAGGTGAAGAGCTGGTATTTGCTGAGGGGTGACTTGAATCTAAACATGAGAACTGCAGTAGACCCTTCCAGAAGATAAGGATTTATAATGTAGTGTGAAAGCTGCTAAACATGCACAAGATGTGAGGCAAATTAATTGGTAGGAATACCAGTCTATTGATCATCTTCCTCGGGGATCTTGGTGGCCAAGGTAGGTTTCCACAAGAACAGCTTGGATTCCTGCCTGTAGTATAGGGCAGCACACTCATTGCACACATCAGCTGCCTCCTAGACATCTTCATGACTATTCATATATATTCCCTGTACTAAAGTTCCATCACTCTGTACTTCAGAGGCTCCCTGCAACCCTACCCTTAACCCAGTGACTTCAGAGATGGTGTACATGTTTCTGCTCCCACCTGTGTCATTACCCCACGTTCTTTCTCCAGCCATGAAAGATCACTCAGCTAATAATATTTTGCAAGTATATAATTCTGCATACACGTTTAACCTAAATTACTAAAAGTAGCCAGTCTTTAGATAAAATGGGACTTGGAACAAGGATTCCAATTGAGGTGTCCCTCTTCCCAGGTGAATGCAGTGAAGAGACTAATGTTTTCTTTGCAGGTCTCTCATCTCCCAGGTGAAGGCTCTGACCACTAAACTGTTGGAGTAAAATGGGACTCTGCTCTTAAAGCCAATGGCTGTATTTTAAGAGACAGTGGCAAGTCTCACTGCATTTTGTGAAGAGGAGACTGATCTGCTTAGCCATGCTCTTAAGGATGAATTTAAGGATTGAATGGGTTAAATGTTAGTGACACTATGAGCTCCACATGGGAGCATGCTTGCGGCAGATGCTGGCAGTGGTATCAGTGGCAGGGGCGAGGGGATGGGAAGCGGCAAGCAGGGACCACCCGCAGACGCCACTGGCCATGTCAGCAGCAAAGGCAGGGGCCATGGCAAGTGACGACTGCCCGCAAAAGCCAGCAGCAGCTTCAGTGGTAGCCAATCTCAGGGGAAACGTGCTGCCCCGTGACCGCCCCCCATGTGTTGCCTATGCTTACCACCAATAAAAGTCAGAGGGAACTGTAGAAACAGCCCTGACTAACCATCAAGTGAGGAATTGCAATGCAAAAGCCTAAACAGGTGGAGCACCTGCAGAAAATATTGTGAATTGATTTTAACTATTCCTCACTTGCATGAGGTTCTGGTATGTCCAAGAGATAGTATCTCCAAGGGACTGAGTGAATGAAAAAATGGAATGGAGAGAGAAATCTGAAGATGGGAAGGCTGTTGGGGAAGAAGAAAACTGGTATATATAGACAGAGGGGGTAGTTATGGAGGAGAAGAGGATTACAAAGGCAGGACAAAAAGAGAGGAAGGAGAAAATAAAAATATGTGGCCTTACCTCCTTGTGGTTCTGTTCTTTGGTTTATCAGTGGAATTACTAAGTGATTCAAGATGGTCCTTCCTATAAACTTCCCTGGGAAGGTCTGACTGCTCTGCTGCTATAGTACTGTCTGGAATCCTGGGAGGAATAATCAGAATACACTTATTTTTCATTTACTTTGACATAAGAAAAGAATTACTCTATTGCTAATTTACTTCATAAATAACCAACATTTAACACTGAGCACTCAATCCAGCAACTACTGAAGACTGTGGAAAACCTTTCTGATGTCAGTGGAGCTGGATCATATCTCTAATTATTTAGTCAAAGTAATTGCATACAAGACTTAGTGCAGAAACCAGTAAATTTGAAAAAGTATGGCAAAGATTAGGTGTATCAAACATTTGGGCACGTGGATCCAGCCCACAAAACCATGTTGTTTGGCCTGCAGGGCTCATAGAAGGACTGGGAAACCCAGCGTACAGAGCCCCACTGAATGCATGTCCGGGGTGAGCTACAGCAGCATTAACCCCTCTGGTTCCCTGATGCTGCTTGCACCAGGGCTGCCACAGCATCTGGATCTGGCCTGGGAGGCTGGGTGAGTTTCATACCTCTGACAGACTATGCATGTTATTTTCATATTTTAAATTATTTTAAACCACTTAGATAAAGAATAATCCCAAAGTATTTTATAATATTTCACTAATAAACAGTCACGGTACCCAAGAAGTAAGTATGAATAGTCTCTTTCTACAGATGTCAGAGAGCTTTAGTTACCTAGCTATGGATACACAACTGCTGAATGGCTAAGTTAGTTCTGAGTTTGATGCTTTCTCTTCTTCACAATGGGTGTGTCTACATATGACACTATGCTGTCACAGCAACGTACTGCGGTGATATAGCAATGCACTGCAGGCAAAAACCATGATGCCGCAGCTACATCACCATAGCAATGCACTCCCTTATTATAGTGCACTAAGAAGGTGACATAGCAGCCAAAAATAACCATGTGCGGCAGGCACAGCGCAGTATGAGCTGTTACTGCATGATCATTTAGTACTTCCAAAAGGAAGTACTAAATGATGGCAGAGTAACAATGGCACTATACAGCCATATGTAGATGCACCTAATAATTCTCAAACAACTTCACGAAACCTTAACTCAAAATTACTTATGCAGTATCTTTCACCACCAGGCCAGCTTAATAAGTAGGGCATTTGTTGGTGTACATCATTTATGATGGTGATTCTTTTCTACTTGGAGAGTGTTTTATATTGTTATATATATTTTTACACAAGTGGTAACTCATTACAATTTTCTAGTACTATTTTCTCTTATTTGACAGCAAATAATGTGTGCAGAAAGCTTTGTTAAAAGCTTTAAAATGCAAGTTTTCTACTAGCCAACTACTGTATTTACTTACTTCCCCATCTCCAACACAGGGTACATAAAAATAATTGTAATTTATTTTACAAAAATAAACTCTGAAGATTATGATGAATAACATTTTTAAATGATTAAGCTAAAGACTAGAAGACATGTTTTTTTTGGGAGACTCATATCATATAGTGCCCCCCCAAGGCATTTCGTGTTAAACAGCCATACAGTCAGTCAAGTTTTAGTTCAGGAAGAGAAATATTTAAATATAGCAGCAAACCAAATTTCAGATTTTGCTGTCTGTAGCAAAACTAAGATTTGGGGTGGGGGTCTTTGCATTTTTTTCTATATAATTTTATAATTAAAATGGCTAGTTTTATAAAGGTTCTTCAGGATCCTCACTCTCAGGTCATGTAATTTGTAACCTGTGTTCTAAAAGATTGTGGACCTTTCTGAAACTTCCTAGCTGCAATATAGTTTCATCAGGATGATTACAGACTATATAATAGCTGCCTGATAGCACTTTCCTCTTCCTTCATTTTTTCAGTTGTTTAAAGTCTGTAATATTTTTTCTTTTCTACTCCAAGTGTGTGTCCAGCAGTCCTTCCTAAAGGTTTGCTCTGCTCTGAGAAGTTGGGGCTGTGTAAAAGTTTGAAATAGCACATTTCACTCTGATAAGCCCCATCCAGTATCTTGTGTTCCGATGTCCTATCCCCACACAATGTCTGCAGGCAGTCTTGGGGCTTGGGAAAATTTCAGAATACAAGGTAACTCAAAACATCTGCAGAACCCAAAGTACTAAGATGAACTATTTCATGTACCAGAGCACTAGAGGAGAGATATTCATTATGACTAAAAACGATGGATACTTTTAACGACCCTGAAGACAGGCCTAAAGTGCCAGTAAGTATGTCTAACATTTTCCCCAACTATATAGTTGGTCCAGCAAAAAATATCACCAGAAACATTGCTTCTTTCAGAGGACAATATTTTTCCAAGGGCTCTGATTACCTAAAAGTCACAGTATCCTTGTGAAGTAGTTTTGGGGTCTTTGCAGTTTCCCTGCAGATTTGATTTGCAAAATTCATGTTAGAATATCTACCAGAATCCAAGGCAACCTTGAATTTAAGATGACTGCCCCCCAAATAATTGAAATTTTTTTACATAGAAAATGTACACATTTCTAGGGCTGTCAGTCACCATTAACATGTGCGATTAACACATTAATTGTCTCTTGCATTAATATTTTTAACATGGTTTTGGAGTCTGGGCTCCACTCTCACCATCTCCACTGTCTCCAGTTTGTCTGGCAGGGCAGCAGTGCAGAGGACTGCAGGGCAGCTCAGGCATGGGCTCCAGGCTGCTGCAGAGGCAGGGGTGGAATGCAGAGGGGCATACACACAGACACAGATGAGCAGCTCCAGCATGCACATGGCCAGGACCCAGCCCAGTGGCATGTGGAGCAGTGCCCAGCAGGTAAGTCTGTAGAGGGGAAGGGGGGTAGATCGAGGCCTCCCACAGTGAGGGAATGAATGGGGCAGGGATGCATGGGACCCTAGGTTCAGAGCAGCTCATCCAGAGGCATGGGGGGTGTGGCTCTCTGCTGCTGCACACACCCCCATGGGAGGTATGGGGGCATGTGCCCTGCAGATTTGTGCATGGAGCAGAGGCAGGCTGCCTTCTGTGGGCTGAGGCTCTATGCTTCTGCTGTCTTTGCCCCGGGAGCCACATGTGCCTCCCACTGCCGGGTGGGCAGGGGATGTGCAGCCAGTGCATGGCTCCCAGGCAGCAGAGCCCCAGCCCACAGCGGGCAGCTTGTCTCTGCGCCATGCACAAATCTGAGGGGCACATGCCCCCATCTCTCCCTCCCCTGGGGGGTACACAGTGGCAGGGAGCTACAGCCCCCTCCACACTCCTGGATGAGCCATCCATAGCTTTATGAACTGCTCGAGCCCCAGGGCTCCATTCATCTGTGGCCCTGCCCCACTCCCTCCCTCATCATGGGGGCCTTGATCTGCCCTCTCCACTCCTTCTCTCCCGCCCTTTCCCCTCCACAGACTTACCTGCTGGATTCTGCTCTACCTGCAGCCAGGCTGTGTTCCTGCAGGGTTACCATATTTCCAGTTTCACAGAAGATCACTTGTGAGAGGGTAATATGATTGTGAGGGGGCAGTGATATGACCATTGCCCTGCTGCCCCTCACTCCTGACCTACAGTACCCTGCACCCTGCTAGGGTGTTTGGGGCATGTCCCCCCTCCCTGGGCTCCAGACCCGCCTATGTGGGCCCCCTCCCCCCAGGCTCCAAACCTCATACACATACCTACAGCCCCCCACACCTTCACTAATTCCCCCCCCACACACCCACCATATAAATACCCACCCCCAACTATACAAAGTGCCTGCATAATTTTGCATAATTTTTAGTTTTTCTGTGCATAATTTTGAGTTTTTAGCTGTGTGATTAAAATCACAATTAATTGCGACTAATTTTTTAATTGCACAACTAATCATGATCAGATTTTTTAATCATTTGACAGCCCTATAAATTTGTTATAATTTGCCATGGATATAATCTAATTATTGGAAGGCTGTAAGATCAGGCAATAGGTTAGCTACTAAAGAAAAAGGATACAGAGAAAAGATTGGATTGTCAGCTTCATCAAATGATGGAATAGCAAATGCAGTACTGGAACCCAAATGCTTCAGCTTGCATGTGGAAAAGGTCAAGTTATTTGGATGGAGATTCTAGTTGAAATTCCTCAATAATATTCTTGGGTCATTCTAGCATTGCTGATACTTAGCATTAAGTTCATCTCAACAGAAATATCTTGGATTCTTCTATCAAAAAGTTCTCTTCAGAACAGAATATTGTCATCTGGTTTTTCAGCAGTTTCTAGAATCTTTATCAAAGTGTTTTTACTGGTAGCAGTTACAGCATTCTGTTAAGGGATGGGGGGAGGTATTATACTTGTTGTGTTGTGAGCAATATTCTCATCAAGGTAAGAAATGGCAGACAAACTCTGTATTTATAATAAAGCAATCTAATGAAGGATAAATCTGAATTTTAAATGTGTAGAGCTTCTTGACACTCGGTAGGTTTTTAATTTATCTAGTCATAAACATTATTTTCATACTCATTTTCTCAGAAATTCAAGTAGGTGACAACCTGTGAAGGTAATCAAAAAACAGAATGGAAGGGCCATTCAATATTATCAAAAAGTGAGCAAAGTTGCCATTCATCATCATGTCTTTTTCATGTTAAGTGTAAAATATTAATTAGCTGTCTTAAATTTCTCCCCCCCACACACTTTAATGGGCAAACAGTGGGAGTGGGGCAGGCCTTGGTAAAGTCAAATGACCTGAACCCTGTCCCTTGCCCCCTGCTGCCTGCCCC
>NW_017729022.1:152756692-152757383 GCF_001723915.1 Gavialis gangeticus | reverse complement strand
CTGCCTGCCCCCCTGACACCTGCCCCTTTCCCCCACCCCATTTACTATCCCTCCCACCTGCCCCCCCACCTAAGCTCCATTATGCCCACATCCCAGGTATTCCCCACCTCCTGCCTGGCCTTGCTCCCTCCTGTTTGGCCTCACCGCCCCCCTGTGTCTATCTCCCCTCCCACATTTACCCTTTTGTTGCAACAACCCCAGCAAGTGCTCCTCTTCCTGCTTGGCCTCCCCAGCTTGCTGCCACCCCCTGCCCCTCCCCACCCCAACATGCCACTTATACTTCATTGCAACTCTGGATCTGGCTCCAGCTCCACTTGGGCTTAGGGCACAGAGTACATGTTCTTGTCCCCACTCCACCACACATCAGTGGCTGTAGTGGCAACGGCTCTGGTCTTGGCCCCAGAGCTGGAGCCAAGGCTGGAGTTGCCGTTGCCACTGCCACTGCTGCTGCTTTGTGGCCAGGCGGGGGCTGGAACAACCATGTGCTCCATGCTCCAGGCCAGAGTGGGGCTGAAAACAGAGCTGTGAAGCCAGTATGTGGCTGCTGATGGCAGGTGGGAGGGGGGTGGCAGTGGCTACAGGTATGCTTCCAACTCTGACCCAGAGCCTGGATCAAGCCCGGAGTCAGAGGCGGAGGAGTCACCTGTCCTCCTGTTTATACCTGAATCCAAGATAAGGGGATTTTTCCCAT
>NW_017729022.1:152751315-152756513 GCF_001723915.1 Gavialis gangeticus | reverse complement strand
GGGGGGGGGGGGGACCTCATCTTGGATTTCAGTAAATACAGTGCCTGTTTTTAGCATGGAATAAAATATATCTGGTCACTGTTAACCAAAAGTGTTGGAATTTTAACATTTTTTAAAAATTTGATGAAAGTCATTGTATTCATTAATGAAAGCAGTTGGACTGTGAAAATAACATTGCCCCTAATATTTAGATGAACATAAAATAATGCTTTTCTTGACTTATAGATGACTTTAGTAAAAACCCTAAACGTTTCTGGTGAGATAAGCCTTTTTCTTTCAAGGAGTATATTGTCATTTAAAATCTTGGGAAACCATATCAGACAGCTTTCATTGAGAACTTTGCTAGATGTATAGTGCACTGCTTGGCCGTACATCTTTGCAAAAATATATCCCTTGAAGGAAGAAAGGACTTTTCTGTTGTTGTACTCTACTGTTGATAGAGCAGTGTTGTCCAGAATGGGTATCTATATGGTACAAGACAGTGCTGTCATGATTATCAAAACTTGGGTTCATGTGCAGACTTTGGGCAGGAATGTGACTGTAAAAAGAGATAGAATTTATAAGCACATGGATGTTTGTGTATGTCATTAATAATGGACAAAAATAGTAGGTAATTAATTTGTACACATTGAATTTGCAAAAGTAGTTATAAGGTGCATAGCTGCCAAGTATAAGCATAATTAGATACACAGTTGCACTTAGAAACACTGTAATGATTTCAGCAGAGGGTACTTAAAAACAAAAACAACTGATTGGCCTTGAGTTCACAGGCAAGTATTTAACCATGAAAGTTCACATTCTGTATAATTACCTAATTATAAGTACTATATTTACTTAACTCTAAAATGAAGCTTCCCTCCCCCCCCCCAACCCCAGTAACATGGGGGTGAAAAGCCTCTCATCTTAGAATTGATCATGAGAGAGGTGGAGAGGCGGCTGCTGTGTCTTGGACTCCAGCCCCTACCTGGGCCACAGCTGCAGCTTCTGTCTGTCCCCCTCTCTGCACCACATCTGCATCTCATGAACTCCACTGTGCTGCCTACTTGCCTCCCCCCATGCAACCTTTGTTCCCTTGCCTGCCCCTCTCTCTCCCCTCCTTACCCTTGGCTCTTTGGTGCCAGGCTCTATGCACCCTGAACTCTGGGGCACTGAGTGTGCTCCTAGCCTGGCGCTATAGCAATGGTGCTGCTGGTGCTGTGCTCTGTGCCCCAGGCTGGAACAGAGACAGAACCTGAGCAAGGGTAAGTGGGTGAAGGCTGTGGGGTGGGGAACAGGATAGGGGCAGAAGTGGCAGGGGAAGGCATAAACAAAGGACAAGCTGCTTGGCCTTCCAACACCACCTGCCTCCCCACTGCCTACTCCCCTACAGTGGTGGGAGGGATGAATTGAAGGCAAACCTCCAATAATTAGATTGTATACATGGGAAAATATAACATTTATAAATTTTTGAAGTATGGAATCTAATTACTGGGGGGTTGTCTTGAATTCAGGATCATCTTCGATTTGAGTAAATACAGTAGGTAAGTAACTATAAGTGGATACTTAAACTTATGTATTACACATATATGTAGTTACAATTTTTTAAGCATCTGCAATGATTGTTTATCAAATAGCATTAAGTTTGTATTTATTTATTTTAAAAAATTCTAATGTATTGGGTGCCAGAGGGTTTGGATGGCTAAGATGATTCATAATGGGATAGAGAGATGCTCTAAATTCTAGGTAACGTGATTAAATCTAGGACTGATGGTTGGTGTCTAGCATTTTGTCTCTTGCAGAATGACTAATTGTCTAAACCCACTTCCTGCTGGACAAATATCTGTATCCAAAAGCCATCATCACAGAAAATGTTTTTCCTCAAGGATGCTCCCCTTAGTCCATATTCACGGAAAATTGGTCAGTTAGTGTATTTTTGATGTTTGCCTGCTCTCGCTACTCTTTTTTGGGATAAATAAAATAGTCTGTCACTTTTCTTAGGTTGCAAACAGATGTTGCATTTATACTGGGATAAACAGTTTTATCCTGGGACAAAGTGCAGTCATACAGATATCTATTTCCATTGTCTCAGGATAAATCCTAAAAAGTTTCCTGGATAAGAGGTAATAACAGTTTTTCCTAAGATATTGCAGAGTAAGTCTGTACGGTTATCCTGATACTGCATCATTGAACCAGTGGCAAGCAAGTAGCACTGCATTCAGCTGCTTTCTAAACCATGACTTGAAGGATGATACATGTACATGCCAATCCTGAGAGATTTTTGTTCCAAGGCAAACACAGGCCCAATTTATCCAGGGACAAATGCAATATCTGTTCATAGCCATAGATTCATAGAGTCATAGTAGTAGGGCTAGAAGGGACTATCAGAGCTCACTTAGCCCAATCCCCTGCCTTAGGCAGGATCATCCCTACACAACCCATCCCATACAACCATAATCTAAACTCTGCATAAGACTATCCTCAACCCTGACACAATATAGACCTGCCATCGGTTAAGCAGGGGAACCACAGCAGCCAGTGCCTTGCTTCTGTAATATGTTATCAATATAAACACTCAAGAGGTCCCAGATAAAGGGCCATGCCTCCTGCTACAGACAAAGCAACCCCACCCCCCTGCCAAGTCCATACCAATCTGACCATGGGGTAAAATTCCTTCTTGATCCTAAATATGGTAATCCACTTGACCCTGAGCAGAGGGGCAAGACCCTCTAACCAGAAACCTCCAGCTTTTCTCTGAGCAGAAGAATCAGCACAGCCTTAGCTATAGCCAAACCCAGTGCCTCTGGAGAGGCTTAAAAACACCCTGACACATATAGGAACACTGTAATTATCATATAGCATAAGATGTCCTCACAGGGAATGTTTCCTTCTGATCCACCAATAGTTGGAAATCAAATTAAGCTGAGAATGTATAAGGTTTCTAGCCCTTCAAAAATGTTATTTAATATTTTGATAATATTTATAATTTTTAAAGTATTTACTAAAAGAATTCTGGATAATCTTACTATCAGTCATTGAACTTTCATGTAAATGTGATGGTTTAGCATTGTGTGTTAGTTACATGATATATGTAAAAGAAATTATTAGTAATACAGATAAAACATTTTTTAATCAAAAATAATTTTGGAGAAGATGCAAAAGAAGTTCTCCTGGAGCAGAACTGAGAGTCTTCAAGAGACCCCATCCAGGTCAGATGTGGATATGGATAGAGATTTTTGTAATGACATTAGAAAGGTAAATGCTACTAGAAATTGTGTTTATAACAGGGTGGCCTTGAAGTCCCTAGAGGCTGACCAAATTCCTTGCACCCTGTTCTTAGGGCAGGCCACCCTTCTTTTGCTGAGCATGCCTTGATATAAATGGTTATTTAACCTTGATATAAAGGATGGGAGGGTGCCCTGATCATACACTAATGGTCAATACGTGTTGGGGGGTCAACGCCATAAGGGCTAATTGTGTGTCTCCATTCCTCCCCTACACCATACCACATGCCTTGCAGGTGTTTTGAGTCACCAGTCTAGTGGGACATGTGTCCATATATCTCCAGGCCACTTCAGGCCTGCCTTCCTTTGTTGGGGTTTTATCCTTCCCAGCTTCAGCCCCACTACTCTGGTTGGTCCCATAAGCCAAGGCCTGGCCTGGCTGATCTAGGCCTGGTCTCTAGCCTCAGCCCTGGTCTCCACCCAGCTCTGGGCTCTGCAGCCCCCTCCTCTCCCCCCTCCTACACCCGTTCTGTCCAGCTCTGGGCTGCACACCTCCCCCCCGCCCTCCCTGGTGCTCTGCCTTGAGGCTGCTGCCCAGCCAGGTTCAAGATAGTCATATACCCCTAGGACACTAATGTCCAAACCACCTCTTTAGTCCCGAACACAAGCCAGCAGTGTAACTTAAAACACTGAAGCCTTCTGCTAGGCACCCAAACCCACACTGGGCTTAACATAAAGGCCACTTGCCTGCAAAATATCTTTCTCTCTGCCCCAAGCAGCTCTTCCTTGTTCCCAAGTCTGCAGAGATGCTTCCTTCCAGACCCCCTGTAGATTCCGGGGGCCTCACCATGCTGCTATCAAGAGCTCCACACTTTGCAACTCTCAGGGCTGGCCTCTCTGACTGGCTCAAGCCCAGGGCTTATGTAGCTCTGGCCTGAGCTCTCTTCTTGTTATGTGATGGCCCAGTCAGTTTCCTGACTACAGGGCTGTAGTTTAAGTGTTGATCTGCTGGCTACCTGTACTATATTGTCTACCCTTAAAAGGGCTGCACCACTCTTCAGTAACAAGGCCAGGGTTCCCTGTTACAGTGTTATTATGGGAGAATCGTCCTGCTAATAGTTAAAAGTTGGAACAAAAGCGAATGATGTAGCTAGCATTGGATCCAACCACCTTTGACTCTGCAGTCTTAATTAGGGTTTCCAGTTCCTAAAAAGAGGAAATCTGTTGGGAGAAACCTCACTCCCAACCCACAGCCCCCTGGCCCTGCCAGTACCCCTTACTCCCAACCTGAAACCCCCCCCAACCCAGCTGCTGACCCTCACTTGTGACCCGCAGGCCCCTGGCTGCTAATGCCCCTCACTCCTGACCCACATTTCCCTGCCCCCCTGGGCCATGCTGGTGCCCTTCACTCCTGACCTGCAGCCCCTTGGCACTGCCAGTGCCCCTCACTCCCAATCCAAAAGCCCCCTGCGCCCCTCGTGCCCTCAGTCCCAAGCCACAGCCCTCCCCAGCCCTGCCAGTGCCCCTCACTCCCAACCTACAGCCCCCTGCTTCCCCCAGCCCTGCCAGAGGGGGCCCCCAGCTGCCCCCTTCCCAACCAGGCTAGTATGTGGCAGCTGCAATTCATGTGGGCAGTGGCAGAGTGCATCCGGCCCCAGTACAGGGTGGAAGGGAGGAGGCCTGTGGCACCCCTCATCCTGAGCTAGGGCTCCCATGCTGTGCTAGGTGGCCTGTTCATATCCTTTCCTTCCCCACCCCCCGGGCAGCATCTCCCAGCTATCCCACCCCACCACACAACTGTGAGCACAGGCATTGGATCCTGTGCCACCTGCCCAGCCGTGGAGCTCCCCGCTGCCCTCAAAGGGCCCCCTGACCTCTTCCCCCACTGGAGGGGCAAGTGCCAGGTCCCTGGCCTACTACAGCCCCAGCACCCAAACAGCTTTCCCCAGCACTGGCAGGCACCCATCCCCTCCACACACCATGCACACACCTCCCCCC
>NW_017729022.1:152734673-152751018 GCF_001723915.1 Gavialis gangeticus | reverse complement strand
CCTCCCCCCTCCCACCAGTCCCCAAGTCCTAGCCCTCCAAGCCCCACCCCCCGCCCCTGACTTACCTGCATCCAGCTTCCGAGGCCGCTCCCACCATGCCTGGCTGCATGCTGGCCACATGCATAAGCCTGTGATACACAGAAGCATATCGCAGAAGCATGTCCTTACCTCTAATCACCCTCCCCCTGCTCCTACCAGCAGAGCAAAGCAAAATCCCAGACATTTGTTCAGATTTGAAAAAGTTGCTTGGACGGAGATCGGAGGATCCAAAAAGAGGACATGTCTGGGAAAACACAGACATATGGCAACCCTAACCTTAATGGGCAGACACACATTTACAGCTGAGTCAAACAGGATCAGCCTTTGGGATAAATGTGGCATGAGATTCAAACTCACATCTCTGAGGCTAACACAAGATGCTTTAATTGCTTTGTCAGTGTGCTCCATGTTAATAATGGCAGGGCGCAGAGATTCCTGAATGTAATAGGCAACAGATTCTTCACTAAACAGTCACTGAACTGACAGGAGAAAATGCTATTTTATAGAGATGCTTTTGGTAATTAGCAGGGACATCATAGAACAGCTTGTCATAGTGGACTGAGTTGTCATTAGTTTAAATAAAGTGGAAGGATAAACAAACATAGATCTGTAACTAAAATTCTCAAATTTATAAAAAAGATAAATTAAGTAAATTGGTTAAGTAAACCCAACTGGAATGAGGAGCTTAGGGATTTGAATGTAGAGAACTGAAAATGTGCAAAATCTGCCTGAAACTTGTCTTCCCTCCACTCCCAGGCAGCATCTCCCACCCATCCTAAAAACCTTGTCAGGGAGGGTTCCTAGTCCTAACTGAATGAAAAACACACTCAAGAAAGCTGTTAAGAATAAACAGATAGGCTTAAGAAATGGAAAAAGACAGATAAAGAAAATGTATGTCAAAAAGAAAGTTGAGAAATATAGAATGCCAAAAACCAAAATATGTTAGACCATACAAGGATATTAAATAGCTAAGGCTGCCTATATATGTGCTTGGAGGGAGGGGGGTAGGGATGTTTTAATTAAAGCGGCTCTTAGAGAGCCACTCTAATTAAAAAACCTCGCTGTCATGTGTATAAGCCCCCGCATATTTAAAAATGGTCACAGGACACTTGATCTAAACCTCGTTCAACAAGGTTTAGATAAAGCACCATGTGGCCATTTTTAAATACATGGGGGCTTATAAATGGGAGAGTGAGACCATGCTGGAGCATTTTAATTAGAGGGTTCTAATTAGGACATGAACCAGCACATGTATAGGCAGCCAAAGGTTCTTCAGCCCTTAAATCAGAAGAGAACAAAGAAAGAAGTGACTGCTGTATAGTGAGGATAGTGTAGAGATGAAGAGTGATGTAGTTGAAACTCAAAATCTGAATGAATAGTGTACCTCAGTTTTCAATAAGGATGATATATATATGAGTAAAAAAAATGGGTATGATGTAATGCTATGTAATGGGAGTGAAGACATGGATAATGGGAGTAAGGACTTTACCACAACTATGAAAGAAGCAAAATTCTTAAAATTTAAGTCAGAGAATAATGAAATCAGAGATTTGATAACAAGTATTTTTAACTTGTGAGTGGTGCTATATGATTAGAGATTATCAATAGACATTATCTATATCCAAGAGGGAAGGCTGTATGTCTGATAATCTGACTTAGCAGTATGGAGAAACTGAATGATCTGAAGCAATAGAAAATGATGCAATAGAAATGGGATGAAATTCAATAACACAGAGTGGAAGGTCATGCACCAAGGACTAATAAGAATTTCTGTTATAAGTAAGAAGGTGATCACTTGAAAATGACTGAAGAGAAGAAAGACTTGAATTACAGGATAGCTATGAGCTGCCAATATGATACAGCCATGGGAAGAAAAAAAAAGCAAATGTGATTCTAAGGCAGGAGCAGGCAATTATTTGGGCCTATGGGCCACATAGGCAGTTCTGGGGAGCTGTTGTGGGCTGCTCAGCACCAACCCCCCACTCCTGCCAAGAGCCCGGAGCCCTCATGCCCTATGGCTTCTCCCAGCCATCAGTGCCCAGCAACAGCTGAGCATGGCACAGCCCTATCTCTGACCCTGCCCCACTCTTGTGCTTGCTTCAGACTCGCCCCAGCCAGAGTGGATCATCTGGAGACCAGCTGGAACCCATGCGCACAGCTCCGACTCCAGCCCACCCTGCACCTGCTCTAGACTGCCCGCTCACGTTGAACAGTGGCAGTGGCAAGGCAGAAGCTGCTGCTGGCATGGGGGAAGAGTGGCCACCTCCCCACACTACTACTGGGCCATTCTTGCTGCAGCCAAACAAAGCCCATGTCTGGGTTGCCCTGTGGCTCCTCTCCACTGCTATTGCTAGGGACTGAAGGACCTGCTGCAGGGATAAAGTCCCTCTGCAGGCCAGATCCAGCCTTCCAGGCATATTTTGCTCACCCCTGTTCTAGGGTGTATTAGCTGATCAGATAAAGATATTATTTCCATAGTACAAGGTCTCAGAAATACTCTAAACAATTTTGGGCACTCATGTTCAAGGAAGATGAATGCAGGAAGTACAGACAGTGGCTGCTGAGGTCAGGAGACTAGAGAGAACCTACCAAATGAGAGGACACTCAAAGAGTTTCGTTTACTTAACATAGCAAAACAAAAGCCGGGAAGGAATATGTTCATAGATATATTAAGCAAGTTTTGTTAGTACAATCCTTTATTGGTTCAGTTATAAACCATTTAAGCTAAAGGACAAATTTGGCACACACGGGTATACATTGGCCATGAATAAATTTAAGCTAGTCACTAAGTTTCTATAACAGCCTTTCAGTGGGAGCAAGAAGTCCATCTACTTCTCAGGTGAAGCTTGATCAATTTATGAAAAGGATTAGAGTAATGTGGTTAGCTTTGATAGTAGGGGACTGGACTCACTGACCGAGAACAGTCCTTGTTTCAGTCCCACAACTGTATCCCTCACACGATTGGTTTACTGTATGGAAAGAATATTTATTTATGTCAAATTTGAAATGTTATCACTCTTCTATTTTACTGACTATCCCTTGTTCTTATATCATTAAACACAATGAATGCACATTCATTATTTTGTGTACTTGCATCATGTCCCTTCTGATTCGTATTCTCTATCAGGTAACCATTCTAGGCTTTCAGTTTCTCTTTCTGTGAAAGTTTTTCATGTCCCTAATCATCTTTAGGTACATCTGAACCTCCTCTAATTATTCTGATTTTGTGTGCGCAAACACCACATTCACAAAGAGAAACCTTTAAATATATCTTTCTAGTAAATATAAAGTTACTAAGATAGTCAACTTTGTCCAAAGACAAAACAAAAAGAACAAACCTACTGCGTTAAAAAGATTGCGATAAACTATATAGGACAATGAAAATAATACCTCACAAATACAGGGCTCTATCCAGGCGGAATTATATATGGTTTTCTGGGTCACGAGAGTTCCGGAAGGTCGGAGATTCTGGCTGTGCAGTGCACTGACCTATCCCGGGGCAAGGTCAGCTCACTATGCAAGATGTTCTAGACCCCAAAAGCATCTCAGCAGGAAGCTACAGTGATGTTTGTTGGGGGAAAAAAGGGGCTTATGCAAATGAGATCCCAGGCTTGCACATACCAAAACTGACATTGCTGTTTCTGCTCACATTTGGCTGTGAGATTACTGATAAATGACTAAGGTTACACCTTCCTTTCTTAAAACAAAATAGTAAAAATCACTAGATCCAAAGAGATTTTAGGGATGTCAAACCTGGGTCCAAATCTTTACAGTACTTCTGATTTAGCCATCAACAAAACTTAACATCCTAGCCTTTTCTTCACCCATTTGTGGCATTGACCTAACCCTGGCATTTTCCTTGGTGAAAGGAAGCTTCCAGCTCTCTCTCTCTCTCTCTTTTTTTTTTTACTCCCTTTCAGGAAAAGGTTGGTTGACCTCAAAAAGGCTAGATCTATTCAAACCTCCAGCTAGATTGTTTTTCTTTCTGACATGCATATGTGCATACCCTGTCCCCCGGTTACCGTGTGAAACCTCTGTATTAACTGCACTTTAGAAGCATTAAAAGCCATGATGTAGGCTTCATCCAGGAACATCCTGGGCCTACAGCTGATATGTCTGTGTTTTCATTTAAATGAGGAGCATCCATTTTTAACTTAGTCTTGTGTAATTATAATAAGTGGATTGTATTTACATGTTTGGCTTACTGAGAAAAATAGGAGGCCCTCTAATTCAATTGGTTTTAGTTGGGTATCTGCTCCCTTAGACTTGAAAACATACTTGAAATTTTTAATAACTACATTTTTCAAGTGTTATCCTAGTTTCTAATTTTCTGAGAAGCACTATTGTCTGTAGGATAGCACTGGAAATGAAAGGACCTTTTAGTGTTCATTTTGATCATGCTGAAAGTTGCATTTAAAAATAGTTCATATTTAACATGCTTTTTGCAAGTGCTGGTTTTCTCTTTCCATAACAATGATACTACATTTTGTGAGCTAATTTAATTATCTAATATAACCTGAAACAAGTCTAATTTGCTTCAAATAAACATTTTTTTAAAGTTATGAAGGAGTAGGTCCTTTTGCTATTGAAAAAAAATGGCGGAGTCATAGACAGGTAGGGCTGGAAACGGCCTCAGAGGTCATCTAGTCCAGCATTTCTCAACCCATGGGTCATGATCCAAAAGTGGGTTGCAAGAATATATGAAAGAGTTGTGAAAAACTTTAAAAATGACCCAACAAACCTTAAAAATGGATTCTCTTTTAAAGGAGAAAAACGGGAAACTGTGGCTTTTCCCTTGCAGTTTGTCAGAGTTCCAGCCAACAAGGGGTTGCTTGGGGGCCCCCATGCCCTCTCCCCGCTCTACACACCCACCCCCAGCCCCACACACTGGGGGGCTGGGGCCTGGGGGCAGAAGTGTGGGAGTGAGGGGAACTGGGTTGGGATTGGTCATTGTTGTTTACAAATGGGTCCTGGTACAAGAAAGGTTGAGACCCACTGATCTAGTCCAACTCTCCTACTCCTGGCAAGATAGGCCCTGTGCAAGCCATCTTAGAAAAGTGTGTCTAACCCAGGGGTGGGCAATTATTTTGGCTGGAGGGCTGCTTAATGAGTTTTGGTGAGCTGTCAGGGGCTGCATGAGTAGCCCCACCCCTTGACAGTTGCCTCACCCAGAAGTCCCATCCCTAACTCCTGAACTTTTGCCACCAGAAGTCCCTCCCCTTGCCCCAGAAGTACTCCTTTTGGGCGGGGAAGGGGGCTGCCATTTTGGAACAAGAAAAAACCCCCAAATCATATACTAAAAAAAACAAACATCTACAACATATTTTCATTTTATTAAAAAAAATATATTTTTATCCTGATTTATGTGTGTTTGCATAGTGTATATAGAGGTGATTGCATAATAGCTCAAAATACAGTCTTACTCTTGTATATTGTGTGTAGCAGGGGTAAGGGGATAAATGTGGGGGATGTATAGGATGTGTGGTTGGGTGGATGTTTTTGGTGGGGTGTGGGGGATGTGTGCGGGGTGTGTGGGTATGCGTGGGGAAGTGTGGGTGTATATGTGGGTGTGGGCCCGACCCGTCCTGTCCCGTCCTGTCCCCTCCTGGCAGCACACAGTTCCCTGCTGCATGGCTGGGACCCATGCAGCATGGCATGGAGGAGATGGGCTGGGCTGGGCTAGCTCTGTGCTGTACCATGCAGTTCCCGGCTGCAAGGCTGGAATCTGCACGGCATGGCACAGAGCTAGCCTGGTCCATTCTGGAAGCACGTGGTTCCCTACTTTGTGGCTGGAACCCATGGGGTGTGGCATAGAGCTGGCCCGGCCTGGCCCAGCCCATCCTTTCCTGGCAGCATGTGGTTCCCAGCTGCAAGTCTGGGATTGACACAGTGCAGCACAGAGCTGGCCAAGTGGCGCTCTAGACTGCAAGAAGTCCCACACCATCGAGCTGGGTCAGCTTTGTGCCTCCATGTGGTGCTCCTGGCACTGTAGCTGGGAGTGGCACATGGAGGCACAGAGCCAGAGTTCCTCAAGCCCCATGGAGTGCGGCTATTGCCAGCGGTCTTCTTCTTCTGACCCCCCACCCCACCTGTTCTTACCTGAATTTTGACTCTTGGATGGAGGGAGCACTGGAGAACAGCCACAGGGTCACCAGGGCAGAAGCCTCTGCTAGCCAGAAGCTTCCAGTCTCTAGAAGCTTCTGGGACATGGGGGCAGAGCAGGGCAGGGCAGGGCAGGTGGGGGTTGGGTTGGTTGCATTGCAATCAGAGCCTGAGCTGCTTGCTGCTGCAGCTGGCGCCTCGTGCCACTGACACCTCATTGGCTTTCAGACAGGCAGCCATGGGGCAGATAATAATTGTCTAAATTTTAGAGGGGCCCCATGGGCCAGGTAGAATGGCCTGGTGGGCTGGATGCAGCCCATGGGCTGTATTTTGCCCCTCCCTGGTCTAACCTGCTCTTAAAAATTTTGCGAACAAAGGAGGAGTCTTCAGATGACTGTTCAGGATCTGCAAGGTATTTCTGACAAATCAGCAAAGGGGACCAGCATGCTCTACAATATAGCTCCCTGCTTATAACCCTGACTGTGAAGTTTAAGGCTGGTAACAATTTTGCTACAACTGAAAATTCACTTTCTTCCTCTATTGCCTCAGGAGTTAAAATACACATTTGCTTGAAAAGGAATTTAAATAAAAGGCATTGAAGACGTATATGACCAAAAATAACTTATAGAATGCTCAGGTCTGGATAGATGTAACAATTTTATCTATGCCAAAGGATACTGATATAAGATGTTATGATGAAAATTTAAGACTGCATGGTCAGTAGCAATACTGATCCAACCTTAACTGTACTTCATTGAGGGTCAAATTACTACAGGCTCATGGATATGTGTCAGTTAAATCATAACAGCTGATGTGCGCTTCCCCTCCCTTTGTAAAGTGGCCGAAATGTATGTTTGTTCACGTCCCTGGCCTTGCCTTTTGTTCTATCATATTCATTCAGCATATCTATTGACTATTGTGAAGTTACTCCAAATCTCAACCAGTGTAATGGATTACTGGATTTGGTTCCATGAGTATAAATAGTAAAGAAAAATGCAAACATATAATTCTCAATAACATCACTTTTGATCTTACAAAATATAAAGTAAATTTGTACAGGGAGTTTATTTAAAAAACAAGGATGAGGGGTTTTTTTTTGCTGGATCTGTTCCAGCACAGAACTCTCAACCCAGCAGGGCAAAGAGAGTTTTTATGGTGGCTTTAACCTGCTTTTAACCTCCCAATCTTAAGATGTTCTGAGACCCCCTGCAGTAATATAGATAGTCATGTAAGTCATCTGAGTTTCAGTTCTACAAGTTACCTTACAGCAGTGGTTCTCAACCTTCTTAGACTCAAGGCTGCCTTCCGTAACTTTTGTGAACTGAGCAGCATCCCATTTCAAAACTAATTTCTTTAGTATAGGGCTTACCTGCTTAAAGAGGCTCGGAAGGAGGAGGAGCAGCTGACAAGGAAGAGCCCGTGCTGCAGTGAATGAGAGGAGGAGGAAGAGCAGCTGGAAGAGAGCTATTTATTTTGCTTACCCTCTTCTCTTCTGGTGGCACCCTTCAGAGGCTGAGGTCTCCAGACTTTACAGCAGGGTCTTGAACTTGAGTAGGGGGTCATGGTAGGATAATAGATGTCCTTGTAAAATTTTGGCTAGGCAAGTGATTCTCAACCAGGACATCAGTACAGGAGATAAGCAAGTACAAGGAAAGGAAGCAAGTACAGATTCGGGCTTGTCTCTGTTTGGATGTCTCCACTGCCCAGCATTCCTGCACTTTAATAATATAGTTTTTGAAATGGGGTGCTGCTCCATTCACAAAAGTGATGGAGGAGTGCCTTAAGTGAAACAAGGGGTGCCTTACATGGGTGGATCTAGGATTTTGAGAAGGGGAATGCAGATTGTGTAAAGCCTCAACCCATATAATATAATACATATTTTTCTCTAGGTAAAAAGAATCTAGAAGCTTTACTAATATGCTAGGGGCCTAGGGCTGTATTATTCAGTTTAGGATGGAAGGAAAAACCAAATATTACTTTATTGGAATGAGTTACAACCAGTCTGCAGAGCTGTAAAATAGGAGGCAATACATTACCAAGAGCAGCTAACAGATAGCAGAATTGCAAAAGAAAGGCTAGCTTAATTAGTGGAACACCAAGACTATTAAAAAGGAGAAAGAGTCATTAACACCTGTGGAATGAAGAGGTTAGATTTTAACGAGCCATTAATTCAGTTGAGATTCTCACTGCTGCCTCAATAGAAACACTGCTGCCATTGCCAGGTGGTTGGTTTTAAACTTTAGGTGGAGCATGAATGAAAAGGGGTGCAAGTGCATGCCCTCTGGATCTGCCCTTGATGCCTCAAGTGTAAAAATGTTGAGAACCAGTGGGCTAGGCTATGATCCTAAGGACAAATAATCTGTATATGCTTAGTATATGCTTGTTATAGTATGACAGGTAAATTCTCTGAAGAGTTTTTTTTATTCTGAGTATACTCCATCTCAGGGCTACAGCTACTAAGAATGACTTTCCCAGAGCTATTAAGGTGTAGAAAAGGGGAAGACACTTAACTTGAATGCAGTGGCATAGCCTTATGAAAGCATTGGCCAGGAGAGATAGTGGCAAGAAAAGAAAATCTGGAAAACTAGGAAGAGAAGCCAAGGAGTTACTTGGTTCATGGGGTAAAGGATTAAGAAATGGAGCCCTAGATTAGGGGTACATATCTGAGGATGGGATTTTGACTAGAACTAGCTCTTGGATGTTGAGCTAGGGAGGCACCCTTTTGCCCCCATTTTGCAATTGAGAGGGAGGCAGAGGCATTAGTATCAAAAGTTACAGTCACCACTGCTGTTGGCTACAAAGTGGCAACTGGAGGAGTAAAATTTTGGAATAGTATTCTAAGGAAAATGGTGAGGCTAAAGAACATTTTTGAACATTCAGTCTCTGTATGATTCAACTGGGTAAGTTTATGGAAGGGATGGTATGATGGGACAGGGAGTTTGGGCACACCAATCAAGTGTGTGAGATGTGGAGTCGTGTGTATAAAGTATAAAGACAGCTCCTGTAGTATGGGAAGTGTTTGGTAATCCCATGCCCTTGTTTCCTCTAGTTTACCTATGGCATGTTATAGGATCTTCCCCTGGTGCCTCAAGTGTTTCAGGTATTGTTCCCTGTTCTTATAGGTGGGGGTTTGAAGTAGCATTTTTGGGAATTCCTTGGGTTAAGAATTGCCTCCTAATACATGGGACTGGGCTTGGTGGCCTGAGAGGTCTCTTCTAGTCCTATGTTCCTACAAAATCTTTTTTCTGTAACTTCTATAACCCCCTCCTGCCTGCCCTCCTTGCCCCCTCCCCAATTTCCTGCAAAGAGTAAACAACATGACAGTAACAACCTAAGTTCAGCATATAAACAGAGATATAGTTTCCCAAGGAGTATCTACAAACACCTGGTCTGTGCCAAGAGCAGAAGTACCTTAATGGTCCTTTGGCTATATCTATGTGGGCCTTTTGCTATGTCTGTACTGATAACTTATGTATAAGCATTACATTTAGATCAACCTAACCAAGCTTAGGAGGTGAACTAACTTAGATGGAGAAAGGGTTCCTTCCCTCCAACCCTGACTGGGCTATTTTTAGGTTCCCTTTCTCCCCCCCTTCAACTGGGCAATGCCCCTGACCTATCAGCACCATGCTATTGACCTGGCAGGCCCCCTCATCCCTCTAGCTTCTCCTTCCACCCTGAGTTACTTACCTTGGGATGCCTGCATTGCTCCTAGTAGTGCAAATGGCTGTATATATACCACTCCTGGTCTAGGTTTAGGTGATTTAACGTAAGGTGCTTAAACTTAGGGTATGGTGAATGTTTGTATATATCCATAGTGTCTAATTTAAGGTCATCCACAACCCCATGCCACTGGCTACTTAAACTGTACACCCTTGTCCTGAACTCCTGCTGGCAGTCAGCTCCTGGCTGCTCAGCTTCAGACCCATACCTGTCTGCAGTGTGACGAACATAGTTGTTTATATCAATTCTGCCAGTGGCAATCATGCCAGTTCTGTGTTTCCTATTTTCAGCTGTTATACTTCACTTCCTCTTTTTACTACTTGTTAATAGAGAAGAGTTCAGAAAAAGAGAGAAATAGTCTGCAGACCAAATTCCCAGAGAGGCCCAGTAAGGGAACTTTGGATACATGTTAGTATTGTGCTCAGGAAATACGCACAATGTGGATGTATTTGGTACAGGCTATAATGTACAATGTAGATGGAGGAAGGGCAGCATACATGGTTTAGATTTATGAACTCTCTTGTTAGTCATAATTAAAATGCTTTCATTTTCTGTGGGATGTTCTGGGTTTTTTTTTAAGAAGCAGTGTCCTATAGAAATGTTTCCAAGGGCATTTTCTTTATTGCCTTATTAAATACATTTAGTACTTCTGAGATTTGCTGGCAAGACAGACCCAGAGTCTGGAATCCTTTCTTTTCAGAAATAGTGTCCTAGCAAAAATTAGGGGAAAATTCACACATTAGATTCTTCCAAAGCTATACCCTGTGCAGGGGGAGCCATGTAGGAGTGAGGAGGTAGCTTTTTTTCATAGGTATTTAATACTTAGCTTCTCTGGGGCTTTAACAAGGTAGGCAGTTATGATGGTTGTTTTATATGTGTTGGTATATGTTGTGTTCAGATTGCTTTTGAGATATGTGTTTTGTTTGATTAAAAAGTATAGCTCTTCCTTTTTATTTATTAAGCTGGGGAATTCATACAAATAACAGCAATTTAAGCAGTATAAGTCTCCTTCAGAGTCAGGGCTTTTTGAAGCAATCTAGGAAATTTGAACACATGCATCCTCAGTTGAAATGAAGGAAGTATGTGTATAAACCCACTAGACTGTTTTGAAATCTCAGCCAAATCTCCCTCGTTTTCTCCTTTGAACCAGTGCTACAAGATACTCGGTTAAACAGTTATGACCTTAGAAGTACATAATGCTGGTTATCTTTTTTCACTTTGAGGTTACTCTTTTGAGGGGTTTGGTAATTTTATGGAAGCATGAGAGTTCAACGAAAGCAGATATGGAGAATGCTCAAAGCAGGGTGCATGGCTCAAAAATTTATATTTAGGTATGCTAATCTTCTGAGTTCATAATTAATACTGACCTTTAATTACAGTTTTCTGTTTACTGATATCCTTCTTCAGGTTTATTTGGAGCACCTCTTTCAGACCTGCACTTCACCTCAAATAATATTTGATTTGTTAAATATAAACGTATTACAGAAAACAGTAACATGGAGACTATATGGGAGTTTTGCTATGTGGAAGTTAGGAAGATACCAGAAATATTAATTATCCTGCTTCTAATAAAGTAAATCAAAGGCAAATTTATCAGTGTCCTTTCTAAAATTCTGTCCCTTACTTTCTTAATTAGGGGACATTTTGATTAAAAATATATTTTTTAATCTTGAATTGCTGTAATAGGGCTGGTTTTCACCTTAAGAATAGGATATGAAAGCTTTAAAAATAAAACAAAGATATACTATCCAATGATTTATTATGATAATTTATAATAATCATATTTAGTCAGCTTTAATGAGGTTAATTTGTACACACTTTGTTTTGGAGTCACAGCCTCTGTTGAACTAGGTGAGTGGGTGGAGAAAGCGTCTTAAACAACAGAACAGGTTTTATAAATTAACTTCTTAGCCTTCTAGGGCACCAGGTATCTTCCCTGTTTATTTAAGCTTTCACATTTTTTAATAGAAAGATAGGCAGCAAGGGACTAGATTATTAGTCTGAAACTAAAGTAGAAATGAATGAGTTAATTGTTAGGCTGAAAATCAAGAAAGGGGCAGAGTGTACATAGAAATAGAAGATTAAGGTAACAGTAATGCATGGGCCTTCCAAATAGTATGCAAAACAAGAAGAAAAACAATCGATTTAATTTGAGCTTAACAGCAGCATCATGCAGTATCTAAAATGTGTCTTTTACCCTTATTTTATCTTTCGGGCATGTAATATGTATATGCACTTGTAAGGGTTAAACTACTTTTAATAGATGAATTTTCATTTAAAAGTAAAGAAGATGTTCTGTGCTTCAAGCAGCAGGTGTGTTTTTAATCTTTAATAGGTCACCTTCCCAAGTGCAAGCAGGCAAGCTGTTATTGATCAAAGAGGTTTTGTTGGGTAGCTCTCAGATTATTGAGTGACAAACTTTATTGAATTTGACTTAACAGAAGTCAGAAGACAGCTGAAGCATAAGAGCTTGCACTACCATCAGAGTCATTTTACGACAGCCAGGGAGCAAAGCTCAGAGATGGATACTGAGCTCTTTGCTGGCCCTTGGAGATTAACTGAACAGCCTTCCTACCAATTCCCAAGCCTGTCAGCAGAACCAATTAGATTTTCAACCAGTAGACAAGAAGGATGGCACTTGGGGACCTTTTTGCTTTAGGTCGAAGGCTTTTCAGACTGCGATGAGATGACATTGATGATGACACGTTGAGCATTGGTTGGTTTTACGACAAGTTAAATTAGCAGTCTTGAAATGATTCCAACTGTCTCCTGACTTCTCACTGTTGCCATATTCAGTGGATCCTGTCAGGAGCAGGTTGATGACTTAATAGTCTTTCTTGAGTGGATTTGAGCACTTTGGCTGTGTGTTTATGTGTAGTTGTCATGCTTAAAATATTCATATGAAGGTTTGAAATATTTATTTGAAGGCACCTTCTGCAGAGTTCAGCAGTGAGGTTCTCAGTGATTCTGCTTACTTCTTTTTTCAGATTGCTGTTCTAAGCAGATAGTTCTAAAAACTGCCTTTAACTATTTGATCTGTATTTGATGACATTGTTTCTTGTAGCTGTCAATAACTTCATAGACTTGATAGCTAGGGGCTTATTTGACATCCTACTTCCATAGTTCAGAATATACATGTGCAAACATTACAATAGTTTCAGGACCATTTCAGATTAAGAAAGGTGTATTTACCTTGTACTATCTTGTAATCATTTGAAATCTTTGATTCTCATCCAAGCTGGCTGGGGGCATATAGAAGAAAGGGGAATGAAGAAGGGTGAGAGAGGTTTAAGCTGAAGTCTCTAACAATTAAATTGCCTTAGGCTTTTAAAGCAAGTGAACAGGATATCACTGAAAAGTTTGTCTTTGTATTTTAAAAATATGTGGTACATACAGAAATATTTTGTTTTAAATGGATAAGCTCCTGGTCTATATTAAAAGTAGATCAAGGGATTAATTTAAAAGAATACATCTTGCAGTCCATCATAAGACCATTTTACCAAGACAGAAATAAAACGTGTAGTTTAATCAGCATGTACATTTGTTTTACTGCAATAAAACAAAGAAGAGTTAACCATATTAGTCTGAAGCCAGGTAGAATGTAGGTCAGGGTGGCAAGACTAACTGATTCAGAGGCATGGGCTTTTGTAGGCAACAGACTACTTTGTTAGATGCTATGAATGGACTCACTTATAGCCTGAATGAATGGATGAACTCACTCATAGAATCTGATGAAAGCTTAGGCCTCTCTGAGCCAGGTAGTGTCCAAGGTGCCGCTCTACCCTATCTTCTTCAGTGAAAAGCACAATAAAGCAATTTATCTTCTAAGTTTAAATATTAATGATGATAAAAATGATCCTCACTGGGTGTGTCTATACATGCAATTAATTCGAAGCAATAAACAATGGAGATGTTTGAGCTGAAGTAAACTACTCCTGAGCGCAGCATCTACACATGCACCTTGGGACAGCAGCAACTTGGGCCAGGGTGGAGCAGTTTATGCATGGGCCACTCCTGTCCTGCTCTGCTCTGGGTGGTGGCATCAGGAAGTGGATGGGGTGGCTGGGACATGAGGGCACTGAATGTGCAGAGTCTTGTGGCTAGGCAACAAGCATGAGTAGTCTGGCCCCCTGCTGCCTGGGCTGGCCTGGTACAATTTACACCCATGATCAGTGTCTACATGTCCATTTAATCACAGTTGTGTTCTCCACCACAAAATAGTACTGTCCCCAACAGGTGCTAATAAGCTTATTGCAGCCTAATACCATCACACACATAGATGGTGATGCTTTACTCCGCAGCTAATTAATCTACTCCTCAGTAAGGCACACTTTTAGAAGTGGCCACCATGACATAAAAGCATCCCTAGCATGGTGGAAATGAAAGCGTATTTCACTATTACCTCACTTCACTTGCAGCTGTGGGAAAGATAAATTGGAAGAGTCTTGTACATCTTGCTCTGAAAGTAAGAAATTTGCAGTCTCAAGTAAAGGCTTGGTTAGGTAGGGAGAAATCTTTGAATTCTTCATTTTGAATGTTACCTTCAAAATTTATGAAATCATAATGAGAGACTGAGGGATGTAGACTTGAAATGAGCATTGAGTTGCAAGTTCATGGCTTGTTGCATGATCTGGGATACAGCATTGCATCTCCTTAACATAAGAAGTGCTGTACTGAGTCAGACCAATGATCCATCCATCAGGATGGTCAGTCCATCAGAGTGGTCCATCCATTCTGTCTCCAACAGTGGCAGGGCTGGGTGGTTCAGAGGGAGAGCATTGAACCGGATATGTTTAGAATGATCAATCCTCTATTCAATATGTTCTCTGAAATCCACCATTATTGGCTTAGAGATGTCACAAGAAACAGCTACAACTGTTCTGTTCAATATCCATTAATAATAGAGCTGTCATCCATGAATGTATCTGATCCCCTCTTGAACCTGGCTATGCTAGCTGCCTCTGCCTCAGTTTCCCCATTTATAAAATGAGGATAATCGCATGTACCTACATGAAGAATAAAATGAAGATTATTAGTCAAGTGAAGCAAGCCAAGATTTTGAAATAATGTATTATATGACTGCTTATAATGATACTGATATTTCCTGAGTTATAGATTTCTTGAAGGTTGCCAAGTAGTAATGTGTTAGGTTGCTTGAAGCCATTCCAAAGAAGGCTTTAAAGATCATTACTTTGTGGCCTTGAGGTTGACATGATATTCCAGAAGCACCAGTAATGTGAGAGACTCACTGTGATGATGCACCTGTTGCAAACAATGTTGCCAGGCTGATGGACTCCTGCATTCCAGGTAGGTTAGCTGAAGTTTCTTTGTCAGACCAGAGTTCTCATAATAAGTAATAACATTTATAATGGGTAGAGCATGTTTTCTATGGAGCACAATTTGCTAGGTATTATTATTCCCATTTTAGAGATAAGACACATAGATCAGGGGCAGGTGAAATATGGCCTGTGGGCCGAATGCAGTCCACCAGGCCATTCTATCCAGCCTGCAAGGCCCCACTCAAATTTAGATTTCTTACCTGATGAGGTTTTGCCAGCAGGAGCCACCAGCTGCAGCACCAAGCAGCTCAGACTCTGGTTGCTATATGACCAACCCCAACCTGACCCACTCTGCCACGCCCCCACCCCCTAGAAGCTTCTGGAGACCAGATCGTCTGCCCTGGTGCTCCTGTGGCTGTTCCCCAGCCCTCCCTCTATCCAAGAGTGGAAGGGACTCATGGCACTCTGGTTCTGTGACTCCATGTTCTGCTCCCAGCTAGAGTGCCAGGAGCACCACATGGAGGCATGCAGCTGGCCCAGCCTGATGGTGTGAGACTTCACATGACTCCTGGCACTCTTGCATGCCACTGGGCCAGGCTGACCCCTTGCCATGCCATGTGGGTCCTGACCACACAGCCAGAACTGTGTTCCGTTGGGAAGGGTTGGGCTGGTCCTGTGTCATGCCTTGCAGCCAGGAAATGTGCACCACAGCCAGGACAGGACAGGCAGGGCTGGCTTTGCCACGCTGTGTGGGTCCCACCCTTGCAGCCAGAACTGTATGTTGCATCATATGGGTCCCAGCCTTGCAGCTTGGAACTGCATGCTGCAACTGGGATAGGATAGGTGGGGCTGGCTCTCCACCTCCCACCATACCCCCAACACACACCCACACCCTTCCACAGCCCCCCCCACTCCAATATTCACCCATCCCCTACCCACTCCCACACACCCCATCCAACATACCCACAAACAACCACATCTTCACACCCACTGCACAACCAGACAGCTCCTACATACACCCCCTTACCCTCCCACACACAATATGGAAGAGTAAGAGTGTATTTTGAGCTATTATGCAATCGCATCTAGATACACTATGCAAACACATATAAAACAAGACAAAATATTTTTTAAATGAAATGAAAATAAGTTATAGTAGATGTTTGATTTTTTTTTTTTTTTTAGTATATGATTTGGGTTTT
>NW_017729022.1:152726134-152729673 GCF_001723915.1 Gavialis gangeticus | reverse complement strand
ATCGCATCTAGATACACTATGCAAACACATATAAAACAAGACAAAATATTTTTTAAATGAAATGAAAATAAGTTATAGTAGATGTTTGATTTTTTTTTTTTTTTTAGTATATGATTTGGGTTTTTTTCCCCCCAGTTTCAAGATGGTAGTGCCCCCCCCCCCCCGGAGCACTTCTGGAACGAGGGGAGGGACTTCCGGTGGCGAAGGGCAGCCGTTAAGGGGTGGGACTTCTGGTCCCAAGATGGTGACCAAGGGGCAAAGGCTACCCTTGTGGCCCTTGACCATTTACCAAAACTCATTAAGCGGCCGTCCAGCCAAAATAGTTGCCCACCCCTGGTCTAAATACTCCATGAAATCAGGAACATGTGCCTTAGTTCCCCTCCTGACTGTTAATTTTGTGCTGCGTGTTGGACTAGACTGCCTATGTATGTATAATAAATTCACGTAGTAATGGATTAAAATATACTATGATGATAATTTAACACTGCCCCCCAGCATACATTGGGAGTTCCCTGAGTAATTTCATTGAATGCAAACATACCTGTTTGAAATGTATTCAATATTGATTTAGGTAGGTTATTCCAGTAAATTCTCTGGCTAAATTTGTATGGCTTCAGAAGTCAGAAATTGTATACTGTTATTTATTTGTCTGGCTGGTTATCAAATATTTCTTTTTTTAGGCATGCATCAAGTCACTCCTTTACCTTATCTTTGATAAACAGAATAGATTGATGTTCCTGAGCCTTTCACAATAAGGCACATTTTCCAACTCTTAGTCATATTCTTGGCTCCTCTGGGCACACTTGCCATCTTTTGAACATTCTTGAATTGTGTACAGCAGAACTAGACAGTATTCCATTTCCAGTTACACAGGTGTCAAAAATCCTGTGTGCTTTTAATAAATATCCTTTGTTTATACATCAAGGATCACATTAACTGTCTTGGCCTCATCATTGCCTGGTTAGTTCATTTTCAGCTGATTATTAGCCAGGGTTCTAAAGTCGTCTTCAGAGTCCCCATTTCCAGGATGGAGTTCCCATATAAAGTATTGACCACATTCTTTGTTCATAGATGTATGGCTTTACATGTGGCCAGAATACAACACAGATTCTCGGTGTGTGTCCAGCTTATCAGATATTTTGTGTCAGGGACCTCTTTTCATTGGTTATGCCTTTGTGCATCTTTCCTGTTCCAGAGGCATATGCTCCTAAATATGCCTACCCATTTGAAATCATATGCATCAAAAATGTGGTTATCTCCATCAGTCAATCACAAGCACTCTGGAGACTTAGACCTTGAGAGTGGTCACAGAACAACACCCCCAGAATGGTCTTGCCACTGCATTTGTAGGTGTGATGCATGTGAGCATGAGTGAGGGCAAGGCATGCTTAGGAATGTTCAGTCTTAGCAATAGCAGGAATTCACCACAGACAATACTCTTTGTTAGTTAACACTCTGTAGCTTTGTTATCTCCAAACTTTATCGATAATGATTTCATATTAATAACATCAGACCAAGACCTGATCCCTAATCACTTAAAACTAGAGGTGCACCGATATATCTGTCCCATATTGGATCAGCACCAATATAAAGAAAATTGACAGTATCGGCAATCGGCTTTTTTTTGGCTGATGTGGCTAATAACATCACCAGTAAATGCCCCGTGCATGCATGCAGCTGCAGTACAATATGCAAGCGGCCAGAAGCGCATCCCAGCAGCGTGGAGAGGAGCCAGGTCTGGCTGGTAAGTCTGTTGTGAGGAAAGGAGTGTGGGGGGGCTCAGATTGAGGCCCCACTGGTGAGGGAGGGAGTGGGGCAGAGGCAGGTGCTGCACAGCCAGGGTGGGACATGAGATGGAGCCATGAGTGTCTCATCTGGGGGGCACAGCTCCGCTACTATGTGCATTCCGGGAGGGCATGGGGGGGCGTGTGCCCCCAGGTCTGTGTGTGGGGCAAGGGTGGGCTGCCAATGCAGGCTGGGGCACCAGGATCTTCCCAGTGGGGGGCTGAGCTGGGGCAGTGCTCAGGGCAGGCAGCAGCAGCGCTGGGAGGAGGGGTTTGGGGGCCTACATTGAATTTTGGGATGTGTGAAGCCCTACTGTAGCCCCCAGTCACAGCACTGTGCCACAACTCACCCTGAGCACAACCTGGTCCAGCCCCCTGCCAGAAGGAGGTTGGTATAGCCCTGACCCGAGCCTGCAGTGGCAGCCTACCCTCACCCCATGCGCAGATCCAGGGGGCACATGCCCCCCCGTGCCCTCCCACGGTGTGCATAGCAGTAGTAGCTACCCCCCCCGCACCCCAAAGATGAGCCGCTCATGGCTTCATCCCGTGCCTGCCCCGGCTGCACAGCACCTGCTCCAGCCCCACTCCCACTCTCACCATGGGGGGCCTCGATCTGCCCCCCCATGGCTCTTCCCTCCCTGCTCGCTCCTTCCCCCACAACAAACTTACCAGCCAGATGCTGCATTCTTAGCTGCCCAGCTGCATATCAGCAATCGGATTAGTATTGGCTGATATGGGTCATTAAAAATCGGCCATTGGTATCGGCCCAAAAAATCTCTGTTTGCGCACCACTACTTAAAACATATCTGCTTGCAAATACTTTTTGAGACCCAATTAGCCAATTAGCCATCTAGTTAATGTTTGCCATGTTGAAGGGCTGTCACACTAATTTTTTTGTAAGTTGCCTTCCAGATCCTTAAGCATACATCAGCCTTTTTACCTTTATCCAAGCTTGTAATCTCATAAAAAAGATCAAACTATGTATAAAATCTATTTTCCATGAATCCATGTTGATTGGCATTAATTATATTAATCTCCTTTAATTCTTTGTTAATCCAATTTTATATCATCCATTCCACTATTTTGTCTAGGATCAATGTCAGGTTGGCAGGCATAATTAACCAGGTCATCCCAATTGCCCTTTTAAAATATTAGGGTAGCAGCTTCTTCCAGTCCTCCATTCTAAGGAGTGTTGAAAATCAATATTGACAGCCCAGAGAGCCCAAAGCCAGCCTTTTTTGGGGGGCAGGGGGGAGGGAAGGGAGGTAAGGGGAAAGAGAGGGGAATCTGAGACACAAGTTATTTGAACCTGCTGATATGAAAATGTTTGACTTTTTGGTTGCTTCTCTTCAACATCTTCCTAGGTAACTGTTGGAAAGGAAAGTATTTCATCATCATGTGATGGAAGTAATTCATCTCAATTTTACCCATATATTTATAGAACTCTTCTGCCTTTACATTATCTTTGAAAAAATGATCAAGGGCCACATTTGTAAGAGCCCTGCAGGGGAAGTGATGTTCAGGGGTAACCAACATGGGTTCATGCCAGGCCGATCCTGCCTGACTAACCTGGTCTCTTTGTATGACCAGGTAACAAAAAGCTTAGATGTGAAGGAGGAAGTCAATGTCATCTTCTTGGACTTCCAGAAGGCCTTCGACACAGTGTCCCACCCAATTCTGTTGGGCAAGCTGAGGGACTGCGGCATTGATGAATGCATGGTCACATGGGTGGCAAACTGGCTCCAGGGGCGCACC
>NW_017729022.1:152715221-152721134 GCF_001723915.1 Gavialis gangeticus | reverse complement strand
TGCTCTCACCTTCCCTGGAAATCTTCAAGAGGAGACTGGATAGGCACCTGGCTGGGGTCTTATGACCCCTGCCACCCCCAGTGCTCCTTCCTGCTCATGGCAGGGGGTCAGACTAGATGATCTGTCTAGGTCCCTTCTGACTCATTGATTCTATGATTCTATTAATGACAGTTGTAATATTTCCATCTAGTTACAGACTACTGTTTATCCTTTATATTTCCTTACCAATTTTCTATAATTCCCTGCTTCTCCTTTATTAACTTTGCCTTTTTTCATTTTTTGTATAGCTGCTTCAACTTTTTCCTTAAGCTATTCTTTTAACTTAGTAAAGTCAGCTTTCTCAGCTGTAAAATACAGGTTTTTGGATGTTTAGTAGAGCAGTGCTAAACTGTTCCAGTTTATCATTCACAGTTTTTTGTTAAATTCTTTTTCTTGCACCTTTGGCTCATAATAATTTTCCGATATGTGAAATTGGTCTTTTAAAAACACCAAGTATATATAATACTTGTTTGGATTATGTTCTGGTTTTATACAATCAATGTAATTAAGTTATGATGGCTTACAACTAAATAAAATAACCTTTTAGTTATGAAATAAATTCTTCTTATCTCAAGAATTCTTATAGAATTCCCATGTTGGATACAACAATTTTTGAGTTAAGAAATTGTTACAACAATTTTTGGAAATACATTGAGCTTTTTCTGTGCTGGTTATGTGAGCTTACCAGCATATGTCACTTAAATTGAAAATCTTTGTAAATAACACAGGTTTCTTGCCTATACATTATAGATGGATGCTTAAAAAGATGATAAACCTATTCTCTTGTATGGTTTAGTGGTTTATAGCAGACACCAGTTAGTACTCCATCCATACCAGTTTGAATTGGTATGGATCAAGTACTAAGTCATTTGTTTTTGAGGTGTCTTGAACACAAGTAATTTCATTTTGACAGGGTGCCCCTCTTCTTTTGTTCATCCAATTCTTCTTAAATAGGTTGTTACAATTGATTTTAGCATTCTGATCATGTGCATATTTCTGTCGTTTCACAACTCGATTGCATTTATGATAAAATAAAAAAGACCAACTCCACTTCCTCTTGCTTATTACTCAGACTCCTATAATTGGTACATAAGCAACTGATTCATTTCGTCTTTGCACATTCTTTGGTGCCTTGATTACTTTTGTCCTTGATGATCATGATTTACTTTAAAATCAAGTGCTCACTTGTTTCCCCTTTTCACTTCCCCTTTTGTTATTAAACACCCTCTTAGTTTAGCCAACCTGCTCTCTAGAAAATTAAACTATGTCTATATTCAGTTGTATCTGCCACCACAAGTTCTAGCGGAGAACATCTGCTGCCACTGCCAAGCTGCCAGAGAACATGTGTGCTTCTCATGGTTCTGTGCAGCTCTGTTTGGCAGCTGTGCCATCATAACATGAAGTATGCTATGGGAAGGCAGCACAGTAGCTAACAGAAGGTATGGGAAAGTCTAAGGCTAGGGACAGACATTACACGTAAACTGGTTTAACTGATCACAAACTGCTTTAAACATGTAACAGAACAGATGTTCAGTGAACATAAACCAGTTTGAAAATGGCCAAAACCGGTTTGAGATAAACTTGGTTGAATCTAGTATCAGACTTAACTGATTTGGGTCAAACCAGTTTTTGCAATGTCTGTCTCAGACCCCTTCCTGGTTTAACTAAACTAGAGTCCCCTAGCATCTCATCATGCTTTGCAGCTCTGGTTGGGGCTCTGCTCCATAGAACTGGGCTGGCCCCTCCCCTCTACTCCCTGGCTGGAGCTTGGGCAGAAACGGCAGGCACAGCACCGTCTGCCTGGCTTCCCCCTGTCCCCTCTTTGCTCAAGCAGGCATTCCCCCCTCCCCTCTCTCATAGCATAGATACTTGCCAGCATGTGGTATGCTAGCTAATGCTGAGAGGTGTCTGTGTAAAGCATATAGGACAAAGGCAGACAGGACAGTGTCCCCTTAGAGCCTTTTGGAACTAATCAGCTATTCAGCTGATAACGTCCCTCCATTCCTTTCTTGGAAAAAAGTTGTTTAAAAAGAGCTTGAACTAATGAGAGAGTCTTTTGTTTTCTTAATGGGCTGATAAACACTGTGTTATCAACTCCCTCCTGAGTTGGTCAGGAGCAGTGAGCAGGAGGGAACCCCTCCCTAATCAGAGCATCCTGCTGAGGCCTGGCCATGGCCCACCCCCCCCTGCTCAGCACTGTTGCAGGGAAGGGAGGGATGCCTGAGCGCCCCCTGGCTTCTAGCCTGTGCCTGCATTTATTCAGTCCAGAGGGGATGTCTGTATGGTTACAAACTGGTTCAGCCTAGCCAGGTTAGACTAACCTGCCAAGATTGAATCAATTCAGGCTCAGGATTTTTGAATGTCTGCCTAGCCTTGTGCCATTTCATCCAGCTGCCACATGCCAGCAGAAGCCATACTACATTCAGCACAGGTAGAGTAACACTGCTGGCAGAATGGAAGATCTTGAGTGTGAATGCATGCAAAGTTTTACCAGCAGAAGTTCTACTACAAAACTTTGGTGTGCAGAATAAGCCTTTCAGCTGATACAGATGTCAGGCAAAGACTTCTCTTCAGGTAAGAGGGGCACTGTGCTGCAAAACCCTCTGTTGATTGATGTATACAGATGTTCTCAGAAATCTTATATAAGTGCCTTAATCTCATCTGTATGCTCCCATCCTGTTTCTGCCAAAAAATAAGGACATAGTCATTCTTGTGTTTCTATCACGAATTACTTTGGAATCTTTATATTTGAAAACTGTCCTTACCTCTTATGTTGTCAATAATACTGCTGCCCTCTGGGGACTTTCTGATGATATCTGGAATAGGAAACAGGAGGAGCATTTTTGCTGCTGTTGACAGGTAGGAATCCAGTTTACAAGATGGGAACCTGCTGTAGCTAAAAGATAATATCTGTACTTCCAGTTTCTTGCTCAAAATCTGCATCTCATTTTATCCCATACATTTTTCATGTAAAACATGTAAACAGTCTGCAACTGTTGGATTTAGGACTAGAACTCAAGATCCCTACACACAGGTGAGTGTCTTACGCACAAGGCTATGAAGCTATAATTCCCTATTGTACATGCACACACGTAAGTAGGAAACTACCAAATTCATGATTTTGTGATTTTCAGAAGTCTTGTGAAGTGCCATCTGTCAATCTCTGAGAAGGGTGGGACTTCTAAGGCCCCTCAGCCAGTTGGCCCCGCTGCACTCCACTGCAAAAATGATGCTTGTCGCTACACCATGACCAGGAAATATGAAGGCAGCATCCATGAATTAGGTCTTTCTTATCCTGTCTGCAGCCCAACAAATCTTTAATGCAAAGTGTGAAAAGCTTCAGTAGGAGGTGTTGATACTGCCCTAACAGTGGAATATTGTATAGTTTAATGGTTAGAAGATTCTCTTGGGAGGTGGAAAAATGTGGGTTTGAATAGATTTGGGCAGTGGAGAGAATTAAACCCAGATTTCCCACATCCTGGGTGAGTGTTAGAACCACTGAACTTAAAAGTTGGAGGTACAGGCATCAACATAAAACATCCTGCCATCATGTTTTAAAGTAAATGGTGGCTGCTACTGCATTATGTGCAGAGTCTGATTACATTGGTGAGCATGTCTACCTTATCAAGCCCTGTGGGCAGATCTAGAATTTTGAAAAGGGGGATGCACATCACATATGAGACGACACATATTTTTCTCCATTTAAAATAAACTAGAAACTTAATAATATGATCGGAATCTAGCGCTGTATTGAAACAAAAAAAATGTAACTTCATTGGAATGACTTAAAAACAGTCTGCAGGGCTATGAAATAGGAGCTTCATTACTATGAGCAGCTAATGGATTGCAGGATTTCAGAAGAAAGGGTAACTTGATTGGTAGAGCCATTAAAAAGAAGAGAGGGTAGTTAACACCTATGGAATGAAGAATTTAGAAGAGATCAAATAGATTATAATGAACCATGAAGTTATGACTCTTTCAGCACTACCTAACTAGAAATACTGCTAATACTTTCAGGCAGTTCATTTTAAACTTTGGGTGGAGCAGGCATCAAAGCAGGGCACAAGTGCACTAGTGCATCTCCCCTGGATCCACCCCTGTCAATCCCCTAAGCTGGGGTAGGATGGAGAATGCCAGGTATTCAACCTGTAAAGGCAGAAACTTAAGACATGCAGCAAAAGAGAAATATGGGTTCCTGAGGAGCAGGCCTAGATGGGGTGGGGCCCAGGGCTTCATCCCTGCCTGTCCCCCTCCCCCCCGTCATTCTTGACAGGCAATTGGCTAGTGTGTGTGTGTATGTATGTATAAATATATATATATGTATGTATATGTGTGTGTATATGTTTGTGTGTGTGTGTGTGTAGATAGATAGATAGATAGATAGATAGATACTGGAGGGGAAAAAAGGACCTGACTGAATAAAACAGTGGTTGTTTGTATTCAAGTGTGGCATCTGCACTAACCATACAATACAAAAAGAAGACAGCTCGTTGACACAACATGAGATTCTAGATTACTGTTAGTCAAACCTGCAACTATTTTTTTTAAATGAGAGCAAGACATTGAGTTACAACATAATTCATTGTATGTCACAGTTTGAAAATCCAGTTTACTTAATTGTAGATAATGGTACAAATTCATGAGATGATGTACATGTGCAATTTCGTTCAAATGCATAACAAATAGCCTTTACTATATGATGTCTGGTGAGATGAAAAGTTACTTCAAAGACCTTGAATTTCATAGATTTCATAGACATTAGGGCTGGAAGGGACCTTGGAAGATTCTCGAGTCCAGCCCCCTGCCTCAGGGGCAGGAAGTCAGCAGGGGTTATAGGATCCCAGCAAGATAAACATTGAAATTTCTCTTGAAGGTGTTCAAAGTAGGTGCTTGAACCACCTCTGGTGGCAGTCTATTTCAGACCTTGGGGGCTCGGACAGTAAAGAAGTTCTTCCTTATGTCCAGCCTGAAACAGTCATGAAGGAGTTTGTGACTGTTTGACCTTGTCATCCCCTGGGGCATACCAGATCCCGGTGAGCACCTCTGATAAACTTATAGGCGGCCACCAGATCACCCCCCGAGCCTGCGCTTTTCCAGGCTGAAGAGTCCCATAGCTCTCAGCCTCTCATCATGACCTCTGATCATGTGCATGGCTCTCCTCTGGACTCTCTCAAGCTTCTCCACATCCTTTTCGAATTGTGGAGCCCAAAACCGGACACAGTACTCCAGCTGCGGCCTCACCAGAGCCGAGTACAACGGGACAATGACATCCTGGGATTGGCTTGAGAAGCATCTATGGATGGAAGCCAGCATTTTGCTGACTTTACTAGCTGGAGCATCACATTGAAGACTCATGTTCATCTTGTGGTCAGATGTGACCCCCAAGTCCTTTTTGTCCATAGTGCTAGCCAGTGTAGCACTGACAAGCCTATAAGCATGCTGTGCGTTTTTCTTCCCAAGGTGGAGAAACTTGCATTTTTCAGTGTTAAACACCATCGGGTTCTTGTTCACCCATTTCCTCTGTGGCAGAATGCCACCTTGGTTTCTCCCCAAAAAAATCTCTGCCCTGTGACACTGTGATGTAAATCTCTGTGCTGCGACCATTCAGTTAGGATGGGCCCAGCACACAGGGGACCACACCCTCAGCCTGTCTCTTTAGGGAACTTGAGCTGGCTGCATTCCTAAGGGAGGGGGAAACCGGCTCCCTCTGCTTACGTGACTTGCATCACTTACCTGGGTAAGGGGTTTCTACCTGGGGAGCTGGAATCTGCCCAGTAACAGGTGATGCATTTCAGATTGGTTGGCTGACAGCCAACTGGGGCTGACCTCCGCTGGCCCAGGTGAATGAGGTCACAGGGGCTATATAAGTTAGGA
>NW_017729022.1:152694837-152714826 GCF_001723915.1 Gavialis gangeticus | reverse complement strand
ACAGTCCATTCTTGGGGCGGTGGTGGCACGTTACCCCCAGACTAGCGAGTGTGCTCCGGGAGAGGGGTTGGCCAGACATAAGGCACCCCTAGGGAGGCATTCGGAGCCTGGAAGGTGGTCGGGCGCAGGGAGGTGGGTGGCTCAACGCAGGAGCACCCCCTACTGGCCCACCTCATGTGGTGGAAACAGTGGAGGGATACGAATACCCAGCTGTGTTCCTGAGGTGGGATCTCTGCACCTGCCACATCCTCAGCCTGTCAAGGGATGCTTTACCCCAAAGTTTGGTGTCGTCGGTGAACTTGCCAGTCTGCTTTCGATACCAAATGTCCACATCGTTAATGAAGATGTTGAATGGTATAGGCCCAAGGACAGAGCCTTGAGGGACCCCACTGGTCACAGCACACCACAACAATTGACCTCCGTCAACCACCACCCTCTGGGTCCAGCCACAGAGCCAATTCCCCAGCCAGTGGACTGTGGTGAAGCTGAGGCTGCATTTGGCCAGTTTTGCTAAGAGGTGATCATGGGCTATCAGATCAAAGCCTTTTTTAAAGTCAAGATATACGACATCAATCTCTTCTCCCTTGTCCAGGTGATAGGTCACCTGGTCGTAAAAGGAAATAAGATTGGTCAAGCAAGACCTACCCACAACAAACCCATGCTGGCTATCCCTGGCCACTGGATACTGCCATCAGCCAGTCTGTTAAGAATGGTTTCTTTGATCATCTTTTCTTAGACCTTCCCCAGGATAGAGGTCAGGCTGATGGGCCTGTAGTTTGCCAAATCCACTTTCCTCCCTTTCTTGAAGATAGGCACCACATTTGCCTTCTTTCAGTCTTTGGGCAATTCACCAGAGCACCAGAAGTTTTTGAAGATCTGTGCCAGGGGCTGAGCTATATTGTTTGCCAGCTTCTTGATTACCCTGGGGTGTAAATTGTCAGGGACGGCTGACTTGAAGTTGTCTAGCCTCTCAAGGTGTTCCTTCACAAAGTCAGCACTGATGGAGGGTAAGGGATCACTCTCACCCAGGCATTTCTGTCCTGTAATGGGCAGGGGTACCCCTTGGGACTGGTGAAAAATCAAATTTAGCAGCTCTAGAATAACACAATGCATCTCAAAATGTTTCATTAGGTTCATTGGCTCAGAGATTGAGAGGCAGTAGGAAAATAAGGTTCAGAGCCAACAAGCTTCTGAGCCAAAGCCCTGTAATACCTACATAGGGGCTACGGACAGATGTTGCCCTTGTTGTAGGAGAAAATGTTTTATTGTGGGACAACATGAGCATTTAGACATCCTTGTCACTTGTTGCAGGAAAAATCACCAGAAAGGTTTGCAGATTAAGAGCTATCAACAGTTTGTCATATGTTATCATGACAGATGTTTGAAGTGTTGTCCTACAATATTATTGTGGGACAAGTGGATTGGTCAGACTTCCAGATATCTTGCTCTACATCAGTCCTGATTCTGGTCTCTCTTGAATTTTGTGCCGCTGTTCTGGCCCTGACCACAAAACTCTACTGCCTAGAGATGTCAGGCCTTGGGTAGCTGCTGCTGTCTCTAAACTACCAGCCATTTCATGCTACCACCCACCCAAGACCAGCATTGGAGCCTGCATCCACTAAACCACCCTCAAACACCACCCATCATTGGGAACCTCCATCCACAAAACCATTCAGCTATCAGGGAGGACCCATTAAATGCATCCAACACCCTCAGAAGCAAGTTTGGACCTCCATGCCCCCACACCCATCCATCCTCCCTTCACTGTGGCCCATCAAACTGAAGACTCCAGTGCCATGAGCAAATGCAGCAGCAATTAGACCAGAGAGGATGTCCAGAGACTGATTGTCATCTGTGGTGAGGCTGAGAATCAGCAAACGCTCCAGTCAAACCACTAAAACAAGGAAGTCTTTGAATAACTTTTAAAGGAAGTGGCAGCCTAGGGACATGCCTGTGATTGGACCCAGTGCCTGTCCAAGCGCAAGGTACTGAGGCAGCAGTTCACAAAGACATGGCATAGTAACTGTGTCAGGCATGTGTAGGTTCACATATGCCCAGTATGAGGAACTCTTCTGCTTCTTTGTGGTCAGTGACATCATCATCTCCAAAAACATAGTAGATATGGCAGCCCTTGCAGCCTAGGAGAGCGATGAGGATGCCAATATGACAATGGTTGAAGACACACAGCCCTCACAGGCCAGCATAGGAACCCAGCCAATGAACCAGAATGGGGACTCCCAGTCCATCCACCAGAGCGGCGCAGACTCTGAAATGGGCCTAGGCTTGGACATCAAGGGCCTGGTGCATCCTGCCCCATCAGTGTTCAACATTCCAACCAGCATTTCAGCAGCTGCAGTGCTCGTACAAGAGCAGCAGTGCATCCAGCCAATCTTTAAATCTGCTTTGAAGAGTGATGTGTCCCAACATGGACCTCTTGCTCCAGAAGATCCAACCTGTGACAGGACAAGCCCCAAGGATGGTAAGGGGCAGACCACTGTTATGGTTGGGTCAGGTGAAGTTGTGCAATGCAGGTTTGGTGGGTGAGGAGCTGGAGAGCTCTTGAACTCAGTGTCTCACTAGGCTCCTACAGTGTTTGAAGGTGCCCTGGATATGCATATCAGCTCATCATCTCAGGTGACCATGATGATCCACTCCTGCAAGTGGCTCCTCATCTCCCAGGCTCAGAAACACCGCTCCACAGCTTGGAGTTGCTCCCACATCCATGTGGCAACAATGTGCTGACCTGCAGCCAAAAGATCTTCAGGGCAGCAGCTGTCATGGACTAGGATCTGGATGTAGCCACGTACCATTTGTTCTTTGAGCACATGCATGTGGTTCTCCCCCACAAATCTCATTTGTATTCCCTCATTCTTGGTGCTAATGGAAGTAGTCATGGCAGCCATCAGTGCCTGCTGATGTTGCCTTTTTTGCTTAGTATCCCTCACCAGTTTACAATGCTGGGCCAGCATGGTCTACAAGGCGATGACCACATATGGATCTCTAGCAGCCAATGATGGTGGACACTCCAGAGCACAATCAGCGATGGCAGGCAGCACAAATGTAGTGGAAATACAGTCAGGCAGTCAGGGCCATGAGCTGCCCAGTGAATCAGACCAAAAACCCTCTCACACAAATTCTGCTACCTATCAATGATTTGAGCAACCCCTGAGTGCTTTACTTGGAAGTGGCTGAGTTACAGGAACCTACGGATACTTGACTATCCCCAGGTATGCTAAGATGTGTGCTCTCTCTGGCCAACTGCTGGTAGAAGAGCAGCAGTGCATCCAGCCAATCTTTAAATCTGCTTTGAAGAATGATGTGTGGACATGCCAAGCCCTTGACTTCTACATTCCAGAACAAATTGCAGGACAGCTGATCCCACAACAGATGCAACATCTGTTTGTAGCCACAGAGCTATATAAGGCAGGAGACTAGTTAGACAACATGATACTTCAGAAATGCTAAGCCATTAGCTGTACTAAAAGGCTGCAGAGTTTGACAAAAGTGAGGCAGGAAAGTCCAGAGATGAACATTCTTTGTATCAGTTTGATTTTAAGAATATATGTCTGGTCTCAAATAAACTATGGACTGTGATTCCAGAGATTTAGCTCATGATGGGAGTCTACAGGAAATTATTAAGGCTATTACAGCAGGGGAGCTGGGGTTGTACATTCTCAGCTCTTGAAAATGAGACAGAGTTCTTTGTCTGAGATCTCAGAAAAGAACCACAATGGGTTAAAGCAACCAAGCCCTAAGACAAAATAATGCAAGAACAAATGGACTAACCACCTTTTGGCAGCCGTTTTATTGGTATTGCAAAACCCACAAGTTCAAGTGACAGTCTCCTCAGAAGTTAATGGAATTTGTGTTTAATTTAGATAGTAGATTGCTTATATTTGGAATTGTGTGTTATATAGATGTTTGAAAAGTGCTATTAATATCAGAAATTATACTTCTAAGTGGTTTAGCTTCCCACACAGGGAGTCTGGGAAAGATCACTGCAAAGACACATTTTCTGTTAAGCAGAGGCAGTTGTAACTGTGCCTCTTTCAGGCACATGGAGTCCTGAGTGGCTACTGAACACTACATGCTAAATATGCAGCTTTTTCCTAGTGTAGAAATGGCCTTTGCATATAGGTTCTTCCTGGGACAAGTCTTCCGGCATTTTGTCTGTAAGGGAAAAGGCAGCAGGGGCTTGTCTTCAGAAAGTTTTACAATTTTGGAGGTTGTGGCCCAGCTACTATCCTTCACAAACTCCTGGTCTCCATTTTTCTTGCCTTATCTGAAAGGGCTACTGTATTTCATTATTTTATGCTGTTCATGAAGGCACAAGCCCCTACAGTAAATTGTTCTGGAATCAGTCACTTGACAGAAGGGCAAATGTAGGAAGTGGTTTTAGATAGATACTGATGATGCTAGTTAGACAGTTTTAAAGCAAGTGAACAAAAATAAGCATTCTTAGGACTTGACTTCCAGAAGTGTGGAGCAACACTACCATTTATGTAAATCAGTAAAGGAAAGTTTTAAGTTGAAAAATACATCTGTTCTGGATTGTGTTCGCTGGACAGTCTGCATTGCATTTTCTGTTTCTGTATTTTATGTTAGCTTTTCACAAGATTGATTTGGTTTAGAAATGTTTGTGTTTCAAACATCTTCATGACACTTTAGCAGTAACACATAACACTTTATATATAAGCCTGAGTAGATAAGAGGGTAGTATCATTCCTGTGATCAGCTAACACTCCTGTATACTACTGATATGATTGATATTAATACAATATGATAAGATAAAAAAAACTGCAAATAATGATAAGGCTTTCATATGGTGGTAAAGAGAAGTGCCATTTTTGCCCACTCTAGCACAGCATGAGACTTTTTGGGTAACTTTTGATGATGCTTGTGCCTTAGGTGATCAAACAATACAACTATCTGCCTTCCTGCAGATAGCTGCATTAATGCATCATACCTCGTGCTCAGTGACTTAATTTTCAGGAAGATCATATAACAAACATGCACTTGAAACAGCTTCAAAAGGGGATGGGAATCGCTGCATGTAGCAAGTGTATCCAGCAGCTGTTACGCTTTTACTGTCACTTGTGTGCAAGTCTGAAGCAATACAAGCAGGGGCAGAGGTTGCTACAGTGGTATTGCTACAGGATCATACACATATAATACTTATAATCCTATACATACTGCTGTATGTTCCTGAACAGCAGCAGCTCCCCCTTCCCTTTGGAAGCTGCTATGAGTATATGTTTGTCTTTGCCAATGATTCTCAACCAGAGTGCTGGAGCACTCAAGGGGTGCCCTGAAATATTTTCAAAGGTTGAGTGCCATGCAATAATTGCACTGTTAGGTGTGCAGATATGATTCTCAAGATAAAACCCAGAGATTTCAAATAGGAATCCATAGAGTTAAAAACATTTTGACCTGCTGGGTTCTTTACAATAGAAAAATTGCTGTATTATTTTTTTATAGAAAAAAAATGATTGAAGATTAAGAGCCTGCATTTTCCAAGTGGTGCCTCAATTCTAAGAAGATCAAAAACAACTGGTCTATACCCATGTTGGCACAACTGGAAAACTGCATTAGAAATCTGAAAAAGATATGCAGTAGGAAATGAAGAGTGACTTGTCCCTCACAAAGCACTCAAAAGCCTATGTGCTGATAGCTCATTGAGATTAAGAGGAAACTCTCCACAAAAGTAGCAAAGTCATTATCATTTACTAAGTTTAGCTTGTATTTGAATATGATTTTGTATAGAGAAAATCAGTCTAGGGCAGATGGCTCTCACAAACCCACTACTTAGGAACAAATGTAGTCCTATAATAGCCTACCTGAGTAGCTAGGTACAAGGGATATGCTCAGAGGGAAGGAATCCTTACTTAAAACATCAGGGTAGCCAAAGAGCTGCTCTGTGGAGACTATTTTTTATGGAGCATCCCACTACATGCAGGCAAGAACTACAATGTGCTTGATTTTAGAGGAAGGAACTTGCACATTTATCTTCTGGTCAGGAGTAGGCAAAATATGGCCCAAGGGTCAAATCCAGCCTGCTAACAGGTTTAATCAGGCCCATGGGTGGATGGCCGCCAACCCACTGGATCTGGCCTGTAGGGGCCGGCATCTCTGGCTGCCGTGCAGTGCCAGGTGGGCGAGACCTTATTTAAGGTATGAGCTGTGGGCCTGGACAGGGCTTCCACTGCAGCAGGCATGCAGCAATGTCAGCTATGGATGCCGAGGGCAGGTTCAGGAGCTCCGACACAGAACCTGTCAGCAGTGTCCAGAGCTGACCTGCCGCTCTCCCAGTGTGGTAGAAGCTCCCACCTGGAGCCCTGACCCAGAACCTCCCAGTGGCATCAGCCATGGACCCAGGCAGGAGCTGCTGCCACACCAGGTGGGCAGCGGTGTCTGTCTTTCTTTTTCTCTCGCTCTGCCTCTTCTCTCTCCCTCCCTCCCCCTTTCTCCAGAACCCAGCTGACACTGTAGTTCGCCAGGAACCCCAGTGCTCAGCTGTGGACCAAGGCACAAGCTGCTGCCGTGCCAGGCAGGCATCAGCATCAGCTGAGACACTGCTGACAGGTTCTGATGCTGCTGCCAACCTGGCATGGTAGCAGCTCCTGCCTGGGTCCACGGCTGAGCATCACAGCTCCGGGTGAACTACAGATTTGGTCCAGTTGTGGAGAAAGGAGGAGGGAGGGTAGGAAGGAAGGAGAGGGAGGGGGGAGGGAGAGGGTAGGAAGGAGAGAGAGAAGAGAACAGAGAGAGAGAGAGAGAGAAAAGGAAAGAGGAGCTCTCTTTCTTCTCTTTCTCTCTCTTTCATCTTACTGTATCCATTTTATCCATAATTTAGAATATGTTATTGCTTGAAAATTTGTAATAATTTGAAACAATTTACAGTGAATACAACTTCTAGGTTTAGAGCATGCAACAGATTAGGTTTTTTTAGATGAGGCAAATACAGGTAGATTAGTGTGTCATGGATTGAAAGGCTTTTGAATAGTGATTAAGTGTTACTGCTGTACCAGTGAAAAGCAAAGCCTATAACATTTCGTATTTCATTTAATTGGTGTTTTAATTCAAAAGTTGATGGACTTCCTGTTCAACTGGCTACAATGTTAATTCACTAAAATTCCTTTTTTAGTAACACTGAATTTTTAAAAAAATTTAGAGCTACTCTAATTAGCTTTTTTATCATGTTTTTTGTTTGCCAAGTAAATCAGTATTATAAATGTAGTTAGGATCATTATGTGCATTCATCAAGTTTATATTACACTTCAAGTCATAACACATTTTTTCTTAGTCTTTGTCTTACAAAGTCTATTCTAATTTTATAAAGTACTAGCTTAAAATAAGTATTGGTTCTTCTCTATGATATAAGAGGGAGAGTTATTGTTCTGCTCTCAGCCATATCTATTAATACACTAGGACAATGAGCATTATTTTTTATACTGGTTTTCTTCATATTGAAAAAATATTCCATGTTAGAATAAATAACGTGCCAGCATTTTATGAGTATGTGCATTCAAAAAAATCAAAATCCTGTTCATCATCACAAAAATAATGCACTGTCATGGACACTGACTTTTATTTTTGCCAGGGGGAGCTTAAGATGATGCTCTGACACACGTGGACACTTTTACCCATTTCAGATTTCCCAAGGGGTCCAGGGCCCTCAGGCCCCCATGTACTCAGCACCTATGCACTGAGTTGTTGTAAATTATGTCTTTTCAAAAACATAGTCTACAGAAGAAGAGACTAAAGGTATCTCTCTGAATTATAGCAAGTGAGGTAGAGATCTTGTGAAGGTGTGACTGGTTTGACTGTACAAACGAGCTAGGCCTATAATAGTCTCACCGTGATTTTGTCAAAGGTAGGTGGCTGGGAAAAATCAGCCATCACCTACCTCTTTACAAAATTATTACAGTAGAGTCCTCATATGCATTCTGTCTTTACATTTGTGATATTTGTGCTTTTGCATAAAACACTACTTACATGAAATACCATGTCAGTCTGGGGTTTCAGATGCTGAGGCTTCAGATAAGGAATAATATCTCTCCAACTGAATTCTTCCTGAATAGATTTTTTGAATATTTTCCTTATGATCTCTCAGAATTTTCCTACTGTCTTATAAAGACATGTTTGTATAACATTGCCTCTCCCTTTGTGTTTCATATTTCTATGCTCTTCCTGGCCCTTGTCAATACATTTGGGTTAATATACTCATCACAGCCTGTCTCCCATTTTACATATTTCATATCATGATTTTGTTTAATAAAAACGATACCATTCATTTTCCTGGAAGATCATGCAACTTTGCCTTTCCATACACTATATTTACTCAAATATAGGATGAGGTATTTTCCTCCAATCAGCATGGGGAAAAAAGCCCCTCATCTTAAATTTGCATACCAGCAAGCTCCTCACCCTCCCTGCTGTTAAATACATTGTCTATCATTAAATTGCTTCTAGAAGCAGCATCTGCTCAGTCATGGAAACCAACTATGAAGCTATGAATGCAGCCCATGCTGAGCATGCCCATAAAACACCTGGTCCATATGGGGCAAACACACTGATGGGAACCTTTGTGTGTGTCTGTGGAAGCAGGGGGTGGGACATGAGTGACTGGTGCCTCCTGCATCTGGGGGGGGGGCACCTGCAGAAGCCATTGGCCCTGTCAGGGGGACACCATGTTAGCTACCAACAGCATCAGTGTTGGCCGTCTCAGGAGGGGCATGTGCACCCCCATGTACCCTCTATCAGTTGCCTATGGGGAGGGAGCGGGTTTAAAAAATGGAAAGGTGTTCTCTCTATACGGAACTGGTACCAGGCCTGGAGGTACAGCAATACCAGACTGAAACTGGGACTGTCAGAGCCAGCCCCAACATCTTACCTTTGGTGCCAAAAATGCTACTTTTTTTTTTAATTTAATTTTTTTGTAAAAATATATGTCTCTCCATATATAAGGTTATACACATCTACACTCTACCTATTACACCACAAAAGGATTAAACTTTTCCCATTACAAAAAAACCCATGCCCGCGCTCCCAAGCACCCGTACAAAGGTCTGCTGGCAACCCAAACCCGTTACAATATCCGCGACACACACAAACAACTAAGTCTATGCTGGTCCCTCAGACCAACCCATCCTTCCTTTCCACCCATGCCCCACTTCTGGGGTCACATACTCAGTTCAAGTGCCTTCTCCGTCATTGTTGCTCCAGCTCCTGCTGGAGGACCTGCTGCTGCTGTTGCTGTTGCTGTCCTCTGTTCCACTTGTCTTTTCCTCTTCTTCACTGCCTTCACCCCCCTCTTCACTTGGGGGATGGGGGGAAGGTTGTATGATCCTGTGCCACATGTCCCTGTGCCAGGTGATGTTTGCTGCATCATTTTGGTCTTATAAGAATAAGTTATTGCAGCCCATCTGAATAAGATGTAGTGCCCATTGTGCTCTGTTCCCCCCTGTGCCCAACTCTTTTTCAAGTCACAGTGAACCAATACATCAAATACATTTTGACTTCTTCACTCCCACACCTGAGCAGCACCTTTCTTTCCCATTTCCAATGATTCCTGGTTCTTCAAGATGCTTAAATGTATGGCAAACATCATCACATTTCTGTGTAGCTGAGAGGCTATGTTGCCGTCTCTCTTAGCCTGTTGCATGTGATTAGTGTGGCTCTGCCCTCTATGGGGTGGAGACAGACCAGGCAGCCCTGTGCCTCATCTGCATATAAATTTTTGGAGAATCCCAGGACTTGTGACAAGAACACTTAGTTTCAGTCAAAAGTGGGGGGGCTTAGTATCCATTTTCCCTGCTGTAGCAGTTGGGGGGAAGGGAACGGGGGGGCAGGGGGAATTCAGGACAGTCCTTTGATAATTAGAATTTATACCTGGAAAATTACAAAAATTTGTAAATTTTCCAGGTATAGAATCTAATTACTGGTGGGGGGGAGGGGAGAGGGGGGCGGTTGTTTTATATTTAGGGTTATCTTATATTCAAGTAAATACAGGGGTTGTAATTTTACTTCCTTCGTCATTGGATTATATCTTTGGTAAGATATGAATGGTTAAATAGTTTTAAGTTGTGGTTTTGCAACTAAATAAATAGTTGATAAATCTGGTACTGTCGTATTTTTGTATAGTGTCTCCATGTTTCCACAGTTGTGCTAAGACAGATATTCTATATGCAAAGAATTTTTTCTGTGTCTTTCTATCCTAGAAAAACCTATCCTGAATTCTGAAAGTCAAGAGGGGTCCTTCCCTTTTTTTGAGAATCATGTAAAAAAAAAAGTGCCTTCTATACACTGGTGCAACCGTATTTAAACCTATGGAGTTACACAGGTATAATTTAGAGCATAATTTGCCTTCTAGGATCTTTATTTCTATGTGTCATACAAACAGGAATAAAACAGAAAAAAGACCTAATATTTCAGATGACAGTATCAGGTAGCAAATTAATTTTTGTACTTGTGCCCTAAGCAAATCTTGACTTCCAGATACTGAGACATAATAAATACAGAATCAAACAATACCATGATAATAGATTGACTCTTGGGGGAAATTCATATTGAGAGGAAAGAGTACAGTCAATATTATGGACATCATATTGTTAGTGGCATCATTGGTAACAGCTGTCATGGGAATATATAAAATTTGGTAGAAGCCCCAGTGTTTATGTTGATTTGTTAGGCTGAAATCACACTATTATCACAGAATATTGGAAGACTTTACGTTACAGTAGTTTGTACCTAGGATATTTTAGTGAACTCTATTTTAGGATTATGAGAAAGTATTCCCAATTCAGGCCAGCAATACTGATGAAACTCCAATATTTGTGCCTTTATTCTTTACTAGCCTTTTCAGCCATAAGAACCAGTTATTCCGCTGCCTCTCCTGATTAATTTTTCCTGCATTCTCTTCCCTGCTGTCAGGAGCAGTAGTGAAGACTTCTTTTTAATCAGAAAGGGGATTTTTTTAAAGTACATAAAAACTCAATATGACTGATTAATGTACCTAATATTTATAGATTTTAAGGAAAATTATACCAGCACTTCACTCAGAACTTAATTTTAAGCTGACAGTTGCATTTAGATATTTCAGGTGTCTTCAGAAATTAGTTGCTCTGGGAAATATGTGCTAATGGTTAGAGTAGAGAACTTAAAGTCAGGAATTTCATCCATCTGTAGCAAGGGTACAGTAATGCATTAGATAATTTCCCTCACAGAAAATAAATACATTTTCAGAAATAACATAACTCAGTGAGTTGATAGTGAAAATGAAAACTGTAATAATCATTGGACTTGATTTTGTCCTTACACCAGCAAAACCCATGAAATTCAGTAGTGGACTTCTCTGTAAGAGCAGGATTTCAGGATCAAGCCCTGTGTATTTTGCAAAGTCGTCATTCTGAGTTCAGAATAAGAACAATATTTACTTGAGAAACTCTCATACCTTTATTGTTCTCCATAGACTTCCGATGTTTGGTTGGGATAATTCCCTAAGTGTTGAAAGTGTGTTTTTGTCCCATGAAAATCTATTCAAATTTGATAATAGATGAGGGAGGAGAACTGCTACTTAACAGGCAATCAAGGGTCATATTCTGTGCTTTTAGATAATCATATAGTGACTTTAATGGGAGCCGTGTCAGAATACTTGATCAGAATATTTGATGGCGGAATTTGGCTAGATATTGGAGATGAAGGGCCATTGTTGCATAGAATTTATCCTTTGCTGGGCATGTATAGTCAGGGTTCTTTGATTTTTCTTCCTTTCCTGATCCTGGAACAAGTTACAGTAGTCTAAGGCCTGTGCCTTCACCTATGGTGATGAAAATAGCCATGAAGCAGCATACTACAGTTGATTCATCCACATGAATTAATTCCTTAGAGCTGCCCAGGGACTGTAACAGAAAACTGTGGGCCCAAATTGTACCCCTCCTCTGTGTAGGATAGGAGTTGGCAACCCCTGGCACGCGTGCCCTTAGTGGCACACAGAGACATTTTTCCTGGCACTCCGAGAGATGCACAAAGAAATTGTGGGGGGGGTTTTAAGTTGCTGCTCTGAGCTCTCCCATGCAGCCACAAGTCCCAGCACTGCAGCAGGCACCAGGGCGGAGCCAGAAGAATGCAGGCAGGGATGCTGTCTGTGTTCTACTGCCCCACCTCTTGCTCCCAGGCTGCACCCTCCAGCCCAGCTGGCACCTGGAGGGAGCTGCCCAGGCAGGCAGACAGCCTGTCCCCCCCAGGGCAGCACTGAGGTGCTGAGTCCTGGGGCCGGGCAGTCGGGACAAGGTCTGGATGCTGTGGGGGGAGGCGCTGTGGGTGAGCCAGCTCGGTCGGGCCCTTAGGAAGGTGGGGGCTGGTCTGGGGGGCTTGAGCTGTGGTAGGTGGGCAGGGCTGTGATGGGGCCTGGCCTGCACAGCTCTGCTGGGATGGGCCGTAGACACCCTGTGCATGTGAGGTTGCTGCCTGGCTGGGGCAGGATGCCAGGCTCAGGGGAGTTCCCTCTCCTGGCTCGGCCTTCCTGCATGCTGGGCACAGCCCAAGCAGGGCAGAGCTGTCCCCGGTGCAGGGCCCTGGCTGCAGGAGCCCCCTGGAACCTGGGAACAGCCACAACAACTGCCTCAGCCTGCCCGGGTCCTGGCTTTGCCCACCTGTAGCTCCCCTCAAGGGGCCAGGGCTGGAGCCGGCACTGCACAGTGCTGCTGTACTGCATGCTCTTGGCTGTCTTGAACCTGAGCACCAGCTGCAGCGGCTGTTCCCAGAGCCTGGGGAACAGCCTGCAGCTGCAGCTCCCACTCATAATGTATCCGGCTGGCATAGAGACCAAGCAGGGAGCTCCCTGAGCCCAGCATCCTGCCCCAGCCAGGCAGTGTCCCTTTGTGGGCAGGGTGGCTGTGCCCCATCCCCACGGAGCTGCGCAGGCCAGCTGGTCCCCACCTCTGGTACTGCTGGGCTACCCTCTGTGGCCCGGGTAGCAGAGCCCTGGGGCAGCCCCCACTCCCCGCCTGACCCCAGCTCTCCTCCAGGTGCAGCCTTCCCAAGGGCCTGGCCAGGCCAGCCTGCGCGCAGTGACTTTCCCAGTGCCTGCTCCTCCCTGCTCCTCTCTCCCTTGTTTCCCCTCATGACAACATGCTTAACAAGAAAAAAAAAATCACAAGTACAAGGCAGTACATGAAGTTTTTTTTATTGTCATCAGGTTTTGAATTTTTAGAAAGCCTGTTATTTACTGTAAAACAAAAAAAGCAACATTATTGATTATTAACTGTATTAAATATGAAGTGCATCCTGCCATGTACCCCCTCTACCCCAGTTTTGTTTTTGTGGTGTGCCAGCACTCTGGCACCTTACAAGGTAGACATTGTGTTTTTTTCGGAACTCTGGCCAAAAAACATTGCCTACTCCTGGTGCAGGGTATGGGGGAAAGGATGAGGGAAGCCACATGTTTTGTAAGATATGGAGACAACCAACTTAGGATGCAGTATCATGTCCTGTGCCTATTCTGAGGCACCTCTTTGGGTTACAAAGGCCATATATTGTATCTTTATTAACTTACTAATCAGCATCAAAGTGACAAAAAGAAGCACCACCCCCTTTCTCCATCTCTTATATACACACTGGAGGAGAAACCAGGCCGAGCACATGCAACTGTTCCCTAGTTGGTCCTATTTAGTGAAGGGGGATGGGGTCCAAAGGGTGTTGCCTTTCTCCCTAAACCAGAGTAGACAGCAGTGGAATCCCCATACATTTCTGATCACTTAAACTGGTTTATGTGTAACTTCTGTCCCTAGCCCATATGCCATTTTTCCCCTCTCCTAATAGTTTCTTACTTTCAATGACAGTGGTATAGCAATACAGGCAACCCCTGCTTAGCACTCTCAGCTGGTTCCTCCAAAACTGAGCGTTAAGCAAAACTGAAAGTATTTGATGACCCAAGATGAAGACTGCAAGTGTTTTTAACAACCCAAGATGGCAACCACTAGTGTTATAGCAAAACTTGCTGAGCGCTAAGTGAAATCAGGAATCAATTTAAAATGAGCATTATAGCGAAATAGTGCTAAGTGAAATAGCATTATGTGGGGTTGCCTGTACACTAAAAATGTGACATTTTTAAAACTTCTTATTGTAAAACATCAGTAATACGAAAGCCTAATGGTTTTATTCTAGCCTCGCATCTAGCATCAACATTTTAAATTTTTTTTCTATGTCTGAAATATCTACAGACAAATTCCATGGAAATACTTAACTGTAAGAATAAGAGGGAAAAACCCCAACAATTTTTCCATGTGTTGTAGACTATACTATTATTATGTTTAATGTTATGTTTGTTCTGTCAGTGAACTATGGATTTGTTTGTTAATTCCTATTAATGTTAGCATAAATCCCCTGCTCAGTGTTGGGAGACTAAACCCTTTCATCTTTGGTAGGTAAATTTTCATGCTTGCACTTTTGAAAAATATCCAGAGTTTTCCCTTGATGATAATGAATGAATGCTTTCTACTATATCAACACCTGCATTTAATTTGAGTCTCTGCTTTATTTTGGATTTACACAATTTAACAATCTTTGACAGGAAAGAGGAAAAAAATGGAGACAGCTTGTATTCTGACTCATAAATTAAATTTTTACTTCAATCCATATTTTAAAAAGGTTTTTAATGCTTTAAAAACAAAAGCGTCTCTCATGGTTCCATACTTCAGTTGAGTTTTGCACTTAAAAGAGGTCATCAGTTGTTTTTTTAATGTAACATTTGGTAGCATGTTCTCCCACAAATTACAGTACATTCTCTTGGGTGCAGATTTATTTTGCTGGTTTTTGAGAATCTAAAAGTATATTTGTTAATTAGTTTTAATTAAGATTACTTAGTTCTTCAAGAAATTCAGTGCACCAGGTCAGATTTTTTTCTATCCCTAATGATCTTATTAACAGCCTATGTTCAGGCTCTTCTTACATTTCCATAGAGTTCTAATTCACTGTTATTTTGTGTGCAATCTACATTTTTGGTATTCATTCGCTGTTATTCTTCAGAGCTAAAAGTTTCTTCTTTGGCAAGAGCTGATAACTAATGTTTCATAGAGCTTTTAAAAAAAAACAACTGCTCAGTTGCAAAATGGTTAGTATTTCCCATTCCTCTGCAGTGGCTCTCACCAAAGATAAATGATTTCAAAACCAGAATGTCTTCAGCTAAAATGGTGGTCTCTGACAACACACAGTGCACAAACAACCTTACTTCACTCTTTAATGATGGGGTGGGGGGACGATTAAAACCTTATTTTTCTTTAAAATCAGTTTAGTTTAATCTAAAGTGTTAAACACTGTTAATGAGGAAATTGTAATTGTTATACAGATTAAAGATGCTACAGAGCAGAGGTCAAGTTGTTCTGCTATATGTATTTCTGGACCCAGTCTAGTTTGAATATAATTTTACTTTATATTTAGCTTGAATTTCATTCTCATTCTGCTTTTAGTCATCCTGGGCACATCTTTATGTGTACCTTAATGTGCAGTAGCCTATTTTACTTCACATTAAAGTGTTACGTAAGAAAGTGTGCAATTATACTAATGAACAGTAAAATAGGCTACTGCGCATTAAGCATCACTTAAAAACCATGCACATTTGTTACTGTGCATTAAAGCAGCTTAATGCGAATTTGTTTAGTACATCACATTGGGGGTGCTAAATTTAATGCACATTAAGCAAAATGCCTTAATGCATATGTAGACATGTCCCCTGAAGGCTGAAATAATTCCACTGACTTTGCTGAAACTGCTGTTGATTTGTACTGTTTAAATGAAAAGAGTATTTTGACTCTGTGACTTCAAGTAGGTGTGTTATTATGAGTAAGATTTGGAAAACTTAAACCATACATAGTTGTATTAGTAATAGTTTAATGTATTTCATTTTTGAGACAGCATTAAGGACATTTCAAGGAGTAGTCACTTGCTGCTGCAAGGATTACTATTTTAGGCCCCTATTTTAGTCCATGAGAGTTTAGTTCTTGACTTCAGTGGAGCAGGACTGATCTGGCACCTGGCAGTGTGCAGGGACAAAAAACAAAAGTGATCGTAATGAAAAAGAATTGGAGATTAGTTGTTAGAAAGGATCATTATTGAAAAATAAAACATAGAATAGAAAATTATATTTCTCAGTAATAAACTTGCTGCTGCTGGCTGATTATCCTCATGAAAGGACGGCAGACTTCTGTTTTGTCTGTTGACGTCAAACCATTTCTTGCTAAAGGCAACTGTGCAAGTGGAGTGTGTGGTCTGACCTCATTTTCTTCTATTTCCCCCCTTTTTCAAGCCATTTGTTATCTTAAACAATGGAGTATTTTTGTAAATGGAAATTAGAAAATTATGGCAGCACATTAAAAAAGTGGGGGGAAGGAATCTTATTTCTTTTCTGCTAACACGTCATTTTACAAATTCAGCTTGCACTGGTAATTTTGAATGGAGATTTAGATATGATCACTAAAATAAGGGGGAAGGAAAAAAGGAATCATTAAGATAGTTAATAAAGGAAAGATCATCTAAATTTTTCTTTCATTCTCCCTGATGTAATTCTATTAATGAAGTTGTTCCTGCTTTGCACTGTTATGAGATCAGAATTATGTACATTCTGTTTGCTCATCTTGGTACTATTATTCAATTAGTATGATGTAAAAATGTCTAGAAAAGGTTCTCCACTGTTATTAATATCTGGACAGTTGATATTTAAAAAGCTATCAGAACAGTCTATTGTACATTAAATGCTGTTTCCTTTAGTTTAGTATATACCTTTAAACAAAAAGTAGAGAAAGGTATTTAACAGTGTCAGTCTGAAGTCAGGCAGAAGGCAAGGAGAGGTGAACCTTGTAGACGAACTGAATCAGAGACGCATAAGCTTTTGTGCATCACAGCTCACTTCATCAGATGCTAAGAAAAGTAAAGGTGTATGTCAAACCAGATCCCAAAGGGTTTGTAAATCCCAGCCTCACTGATTCCAAGGAGAAAAGAAGCCATACTCGGAAAAGCCAAGTATCTTCTTCCTTGAGCTACTGTTGGAAAATTAATTGAAAACAAGCAAAACAAAGAGGAGACTGCCAAAATAGCAACTCTAGATTGTTTTGTATATGAATTCGATAATCAAGTAAAATTTCTGGTATAAAATAAATGATGATAGTAGTGACTACAGCAAAACAATATACAATGAGCGGGTAGAGTACCAGTGAAGTGGTGACACAGAATGTTAGTAAGAGAACTTTTCAGTAAAATGCGAACTTAGTCTAAAGGGCACTCATGTGGAAAATCTAGGAAATAAAACACTTAGAGTGTGTCCAGACATGCATGGACATTGGGTTTCCTGGGGACGAGTAACGGCCACTTCTTGTCCCCAAGGAACACCCATGCCACGTGTGCTTTGGCATGTGTCAAGTTGCCCCAGATGGGGTAGGGGAGGCTGTGGCCAGCACTGTGCTGGCCCCAGCACCCTTACCTGGGGTCCTGGGGGCCTCCTGGAGCTGCAGCCACAGTGATCCTGCTGGGCAGAGTCTGGTCGGCAGCCACAGCACAACTCTACGTGGTCCAGCTTTGCTTTTTAGTAGTGCATGAGCATGTGCTGCTTCAGGTTTTTTTTCAATTGGATATCCAGGGGTCAAAAAAAACTGCGGAAAAAAAATAACAGAACAGCGAAGGCTCAGAGAACTCCAGACTGTGTGGTATGTGGCACTGCAAACTTGTTTGGACAAGCCCTTAGAGTTTGCATGGATATTACTTAAAAACTGTATTAGAGTCTCAGGAGGTGTGCATGCTAAACAAAATGGGAACCAGGAAGACTACACTTACACCAATTTGACTAGATAACAGATGTTTACTAAGGTATTTTTGGCTAGAAATCCTTGAAAAATCGGAAAACTAGTTTTTGGGAAGCCAATAAAAAGAAACACAAAGTTACCTCAGACAGTAAGTAGTACAGGAAATTACAAAGCCCAAAGTGGATTTCCAATAGCATATAAGTAAAGGTTCAAGATTTGAGTGATTCCTTGAGCATAACAGAATCAGGAAACCTCTGAAAGATTCCATGGATCTGCTGGATAACCAGTGGTGAAAGGGAGCAATTAAGAAAGTCATTAATTAAAAAACAGAAATAACTCAGGAAGCGGGGACCAACATCCATTAAGCTGAGGAGTTATGTTCCCTGCTCCTCTTGCTTCTTTTCCTTCTGGCTCCATTAATCTTGGTTATTCAGTGAGCCAGATTCAACGGAGGTGTGTTGAACAGAAACACACACAACCTTAGAACATACTAACACGGTTGATAGGCACTCATCTGGAGTGGGAGATTGTGAGTTTGACCCCCTTCAAGGTGAGGTGGGCCTATGACTCCATTCTCTGGCTTCTCTTACCACTAAACTACTGGGGAAAAGATGGATGCTACCATCTTATCCTCTAGTTGGGTTTTTGATTAAGGTGCATGTGTGCTGTCAGATTCATACAATCAATAGGAGAAGTCACACAGCCACTCCTAAAAAATTGTCAGTTTGGTGGAGTTCAGGTGCCTACCAGACCCAGTTTGGCCCACAACATAGCTTAGGCAGACAGAATGAGGTGCTTAAGATGGCTGACCTGGATGCCTTTTGGGCATGTGTAGTAGCTCGAGTCTAAGTGCCCAGGAATATTCTTCCAGTTATAACAAAATCATTGAGCAGGTTCAGTTTGAATGTCACTTTATGGCATAGGTGCCTAACTTCTATCTGAGTCCTGTTTAAACATATAAGAAGTTGTTTAGGATCTGGAACAAGCACAGAAAACTGACTAAGAGATCAAAAACAAATGCTAGGCTTAAATAGCATTTTAAAATCCTCTTCTGGGTCTTAAGTACATTTATTAAACTTCTGGAAAAGAGGGTTCATTAGTGAAACAGCAATATAAAAGTTGCTGATAAAAGTTATTTAGGTTAGTTATGACTAGAGACGAATTTGAGAAACTTCAGAGAGACTTGAACAAACTAGGTGAATGGACGTCCAAATGGTAAATGAAATAGAAGGTTGATCAATATCGAGCTAATGCACACTGGAGAGAAAAATGTAAAATATTCATCCAGCTTGCAGAGCTCTAAAATTAACTGTATCAGTTCAGGAAAGAGACTTGAATGTCATTTTAGTTCAAGTAATACCAATGCTGAATGGGCTGCTGTGGTTTAAAAAAAAAAAGTAGTCAGAATGCAAAACAAATGGCCAGATGAATAATAAACAGCTATTATAATGCCTGTATATAAACCAGTGCTGCTGCCTCATCTAGATGTTCTGTAGTGTATTGATCACTGCACCTCAGAAAAGATATTGCATCCCTGAAAGAGATTGAAAGAAGAGAGTCAAAAATGATTCAGGGCCTAAAAGCTCTAATACGAAAAAAAAAAACCTGGAGGGAGAGATTGTTAGAGATTTTTTTCCCCATTAAAAGCAGATGACTCAAGAGGCAATAAGGTAGAAGTATATAAAATAATGAATGGTATAGATGAGGTAGATAAGAAACTTCTGTTCTCTTTATCTCATTACAATAACAATGTGGTGTTCAATGAAATTAAAAAGTAATCCAAAACTGATACAAGGAAATAGCTTTTTACACAATGTGTAATTAGGTTGTGGAAATCATTGCCATAGGAAGTTAGAGGCCAAGAATTTTACAAGGTTCAAAAGAAGATTGGTTCTGTATATCAGGAATATCCATTTAAATTAAGGATAATAGAAATTTTGGAAGGGTTATTATCAGGGAACATTGTTTTCTGTTTAAAAATGGCAAATTCTCTGATTTAATTTTTTTTTTGCAAATTCTCTGACTTAAAAATTCCAAAATCTGTGATTAAAATGAAATACCACTATAGGTATCAATTGAAGACAATGTTTTATGAATATATTTATAATACTAAAGCAATTTGGAAGCCTACCAGTGCCTTAATCACTATAGTAAAATAAATTCTAAATATATATAAACTTTGGTATTTGATTTTGAA
>NW_017729022.1:152683871-152694628 GCF_001723915.1 Gavialis gangeticus | reverse complement strand
CCCAGTGCCCCTCCCTCCCCACCCACAACCCCCCCCCCCCAGGCCTGCTGGAGGGAGCCCCCAGCTGCCAAGGCTATGGGGCCAGGGACCCAGGTCTGCAGATCCCTGCCCCCGCCACCCCCCCCAGCAGCATCCCAGCCCCAGCTGCTGCATGTGGGAGGCACTGGCTGCTGCAGTGGAGTGGATCCCGGAGCCCGTCTTCCTCTCCCCCACAGGCAGCATGGCTGGACCAGAGCCGAACCTGTGGGTGGGGGCAGATGTGGGCTTCCCACTGTGGACTAGGGCTCCTCACCCTGCTGTCCTCCCCCTGGGGCTCCACAGCCCAGTGGGTGGGACCCAGTGCAGTGGAGCAGAGCAGGGCTGGGTGGGGAAGCTCCTTGCTGCTGCAAGCCCTGTGCCACCCTGGGAAAGTGCCCCCTGCCCACCGGGCAGCAGCAGGAGGCACAACTCTGTGCCACCATCCCCACTGCTGCTGGGCAGGCTGGGGGTCCATTGCCAGGGTGGCAAAGGACTTGCAGTGGCAAGGAGCTTCCCCACCTGGCTGCTCCTGCCCTCCTGCTCTGGGTCCCACCTGCTGGGCTGTGGAGGCCCCAGGCAGAAGGCAGAAGGGTGAGGAGCCTGAGCCCACAGCAGGCAGCCTGCCCCCCTCTGCCCTCCCCAAGAATGCATGGAGTGGCAGGGAGCCAGCCCAAAAACACCACCCCCTGGACAAGCCGCCCATGACTCTGTCCTACTCCCCACTGGGGTCCTGCAGCCGCATATTCTGTCCCCAGGCCCCAAGCCCCACACACTGCCCCAGCTGGGCAGCAGCTCTAGCTCCAGCCCTGCCCAACTCCTTCCCTGCCTCCCTCACTATGGGGTCCTCAATTCACCCCCTTCCCCCCCAATTTACCTGCAGGGAGCTGCTCTCCAGGCTGTCTGGAAGACATGGGCACATGTACATATGCATATATACATGGTGCCCACTGCCTGACTGTCCTTCTCCCATTCCTCCCCAGCCCTTTGCAGGCTGGAACTCTGCCAGCCTGAAGAGAGCTGTTTGCAAAACTGGAAAATCCATGTGTTTCGCTGTTAAAATGAAAAATCCACATTTTTCTCACTTAAAAGGGAAAATCTGCATTTTTTTCTGTTTTTCCATGGGAAATAGAAAACCTGGATCCCTGTTTATTATATTTTGTGTTTCAGGGCTGAAGCCAATGTCTAAATATTAGAGATATCAGTGAGATCTATATGTGGGACCCCAGTATCCCATATCTGCCTAACTCTGGGTTTCTTAGAACTTCCTCTATAGTGGCTACTGACAGATACAGAATTAACTAACTGGATGGGCCTGTAATCTGATCCAACCATGGTGATTTGTGCTTTCCTATAATAGATCTCCTCTAATTGATTTCTGCTAACGTAAGTATAGGCAGGTATTGCACTTTTTAGCAAAAAAATAAAAATTAAGATACATGAGGAATATCTGGGAGATATAAGAGAATAAATGCAGCATGATATAACAAATCTGAAGAATAAAACTGTTTTTGTCTCCCCTCTCCTGACTCCAGGCTCTTACCATACCATCCATACCTATGAATTCTGGATTCATACCTATGAAATGTGAATTACATAGTTATGGCTTTTGAAAGACATTTTGAAATTCCTATTTTGTAAAAATCTCATTGACACAACAAAATCCAAACCATAGAATATGAACTTTGAGCAGTGTATTGGTTTGATGAGAATTTTAGCAGTTTTTTTCCTCCCTAAAGAGTCTCACTTTTCTTTGTTTAGCCCCTTTTCAAAGTTGCTGAGTGAGATTTTGCAGAGATATGTAGGGAGGTGCCACCAGTATGCTGATGGCTCTCAGCTCTGCCTCTTTCTATTTGGTGCAGGCCCTGCAGTCTCAGTCTTTTCCCAGGGCCTGGCTGCAGTTGGAGTTTGGATGCCTGTAAACCAATTGAAAGTGAATCCAGATAAGACAGAGGTGATGGTGGTAATGGTAGACCATTTGACTTGGGGAGGATTGGGAGACCTATCATTCATGGGGTTCAGTCTCTTCTTATCACTTGGATTTGCAGGCTTGGGATGCTTTTGGATCCCCTGCTTTACTTGGATCTTCAGGTGACAGAAGTGGCTAGGAGCACCTTCTGCCAACTTAATCTGGTGACAGGGCTGCAACTCTTTCTTTCATGTTCAGAGCTGGCTACCATCACCTGTACCCTTTTAACCTTATGGCTCGACTTCTGCAATATATGCTTTATGGGGCTGCCCTTGATGTCCGTGCTGAAACTTCAGCAAGTGCAGAACACGGTAGCCTGTCTTCTGACGGGTAGATTGTCAAAAGCACATAACCCTAGTACTCCAAAGACTGTATTGGCCCCCAGTAGTTTTCTGGGTACAATTAATGGTGCTGGTTTTGATCTATGAGGCCCTAATGGTCTGGGTCCTACCTAAGGGCCCTCTGCATCATGACCCCTAAGGTCAGTTGAGAGCAAAGACCTGCAAGTATATTATGCCAAGTCGATTTGCTGAAAATTCATTTGAGATCATTCTCAGCACTTATTCTTCAGCTTTGGAACTCCCTCCCTCTTGAGGTCCAGCAGATTTTGGCCCTGACATCTCTGAAAGTGCATTAAAACCTTCATACTTCGGCAGGTGTTTAGCAAACAAAGCTAGGCTGCAATATTGTTTAAGAGGTTTCTTTCTTATGTTGATGTTCTAGTTCTCATTTAAGTTGTTTTGTTGTTTTCTTGTTCTATAAGTGTTCTTATTTTCTTATTGTAAGTCTCCCTGAATCTTGTTGGGAACAGTGCCATATAAATTAAATAAATAAAATAAAACTAAAAATTATAAATTTGTTAAGAAGCATGGCATATATATTGAATGAATGAATGAATAAATAAAATAAATATGAAAGCTAAAATACCTTGGAATCTGTCCTTCGCCCATATGTAAGTGGATCAAGGTCGACTGGCCACACCAGGGCAGGGCCAAAGTGTTACATGTTCAGTGGATCTCTCTCTCTTCTATTTTCATATCTCGCCCACCATGACTTGGTGTAACCAAGAAAGGTATCAGGAGGTGGTACCTGATTGGAGAGGGTTGACTGAAATCAGCATGGACTACAGCATCGAGGAGTCTTCTGTGGGGCTCCACCCCCCCTACACCCCATGGCCTTCCACATGAGTGTTTTGTTGCTGCCCATACTGGGTGTCTGGCTTTGTTGTCCAGGCAGAAGAGTCCGCAACAGAAGGAAATCGCATCACCCAGGGTCAGCGCATCTTGGCTGAGCCCTCGGTCTTTGCTTCAGTTCTGCGGTCAGCAGTGTCTGGCCCATATAAAGAAACAAGTAAACTAATATAACTTAAATAACCATGCCCATGCCTGAGTCAGGCCCTTCCTCGGCCCAGCAGGGTATTTTGGCTACCGTTTTTCAGGTAGTTGGGGCTCAGGGCTTGCCCATTTATAAGAGCCCAATCTGAATGAGCTAGTCTGTCCTGGACCAAAGCCTTTGGGTAACGTGAGGCCAGGGATATCACGAACCCCAGTGCAGCCCCTAAAGGTACCTGACCTCCTGTGGTAGAGCAGTGGTCAGAGAGCTGAAATGATTTTGGTCTACAACTCCAGGTCTTCAGTTCTGGTGGAGAAATGTGGAATGTGCCAATGCCTATGCTGGTGTGTTATCCCTTTCCTGGGTCAGTGCCACCTTATGTGAGGAGTTCCAGGTTGGTCTGGGCCAACCTGGACCCCTGCTTCCTCCCACATGTCCTGCTGCTGCTGACAGGTGCTGAAAGCTCCAGAGGAGCTCATCAGCCCCTGCACCTGCTGATTCTGGGCCCTAGGTGCCACTTCTTGTGTTGGCCACCTGCCCTCTTCTCGGATTGTGGGCCACATTCACTTGTAGCTGGGGTTCCAGCCCTCATCCCAGCCTGGGAGTGGAAGCGGGGGGAAGTCTGCTGCTCTCTGGCTGCCTGCCCGGCAGCATAATGGAGCATGCCATCAACTCATGCGCTCACCATTTCTCCTTGAGCCCAGCCAGGGATCAGCCACCTGGGGAGCATGCTGGCATACATCGCCCCAGTGAGTACAGGGTTTGGCTGGGTCCCCGCTACACATATTGTTGCTTCTCATGCATTGATTGCTTGAATAACAATTATATGCCTGGATAGTATTTGTCTATATGGCATTTTCTAATCTAGCCATAAGTAAAAATTTGTGCACCATGCTGGATTCATTAACATTGCTGACAAACGTGTGAAACCCACTCCCTCATAAAATACTCTAGGGAAAGGTTTCCTGATGTGGGGCACAAGATCTGAAATCTCACCCTTTTAATTCTATTTAAATTTATTTGGACTTTACTCTTCTTAGCCAAAGCAGTAATGCCACCTTGAAGATAGGCATGGGTGTCTGAATACTATTCTAATCACCCCCCCCCACACACACACACACACTATTAAAATACGCTAGGAGAAAACTTATGCAGAAGCAAAACCTACATCTCTATCATTACAAACCCCAGTCTTAGGTAGTAACTGTACTTACTTTTCAGAGAGACTATATTAATTTTGGTTATCCTTCCTCTAACCACTGTGAATCATAGCTCCTCATAAGCTATAAACAGAAGTCACTGAATGAAGCAGATCAGCTGTTCTGGGATGTTGCTATGCTCTGCCAAACGGACATACTTATCCCATTTTCTTCTTTGAACATGGCTCTTTACTATAAAATCACTGAAAATCACTGATGGACCAGGATTACAGTACTGGTGTCTCTGGGTGATGTGTCTTTCAGTGTGCCTGGGATGTTTCCCTGTCATCCTGCAGGTTTGGGCTCCTGCTGTTCCCAAGGCTTCAGGGGCTCAATCTTTTGGGATGCTGCTTGGGGTGCACCTCAGCTAACTGGGGTTTCCAAGCCCCAAGGCAAAATCACCAGGTGCACCTCTACAAGTGGGAAAACCCAGGTAGGTGGTCCCAGGTCTTCAGGGGTCTGATGCTGCATGCACCAGGGATTCCCCTACAGGGGGGATTGCTGGGGCATGAAAATTGGGTCCTTGAAGCCCCGTGAGTGTTTGCCATCGGCAGTTGGAGAACATGGGCAGCTCCAGGCTGCCCGTACTCTCCCACCTTAAAACAGACATCTGCCACAAAACAGTGGCACAAATGTATACTATTTTTTGTCACAGTCACAAATTTGGGCAACAAAGGACATGGATGTCTGTTTGCTTTTGCTTTGTGCCACCATAAATTTTTGTTTGGTGGCACAAAGCAAAGGCAAACAGATGTCTGTTTGCAGCCTTAGAGTCTGGCATAAAATGTAGGACTCCTGATCACTGGTCATCTCCAGTGCCTAATAACTACCGGTCATGTTTTCCTAAATTGACCATTCTTCAAGGTGGGTAGTTTAAGTAGGCCTAAGCTAGAAGTCTGAAGTTCAAAATATTTTAAGAGCTACTTCTTATCTGTGTTTGTGTGTAAAAGCAGGAAGAAGGATGGTGGTGTAGCATTTGGGTACCCTCTTGCTTGCTGTCACTTTCAATGTATTAATTGTTAGGTAGGCAGTGTGAAGCTGGAAAAAATACACATATTTTTCATCTTAGTTTGTTATTTGAATCCTCTTTATGTTCTGGCTGAATGGGACTTGTCCCAATTCAACCTCAACTTTCAGAACGGCTTCTGTTTTCTTCTTCTGGATATTACTAAGTATAAGTGAAATTGTGCTTCATTTTAAGGTTTTTGAATGGGTCAGATTACATAATTCAGCGGTGTCAAAGATATAGCCCACAGCCCACATCTGGCCTGTAGAGTCCCATCATCTGGCCCCCAGTGCTGCCTCTGTGGCTCAGAGTTGACTTATATATTGCATGCAGCACACACTGGACTGGCCCTGTGTGGGGGACCTGGAATGTATGCCACATGCTGCACATGGTGCCTGCTCCTACCGGTCCAGGAGTGCACTGCACTCCTACTTTGGCTGATTCAGGACTGCACCACACATGGCACCTTGTCCAGGACCCATACTTCATGCAGCTTCTGCTCTGGCCATTCTGGGGTAGTTGCAGTGTGTAGCATGGGTCCTTGACTGGCTGGAGTGGGCATTGTGGGTGGCATGTGGATCAGCTTTGCCCAGGCACCATGTTGTGCCAGCCCCATGCCTTTCATTTGTAGGGCCAGATTGAGCTGACACCTTAGTGTAACTATATCAAGTTACAGAGTATGTTTTGTACTGTATGTTGAGGAGACTATACTGAAGCTGCAGTATATTAAATGTGTCTAAAGACAATCTCTTATATGGCTTACTAGAATGCTACCTTGTTGGGAAAAACATTTGTCACTTCATTGAAAAACCCATAAATCAGAGCCAACAGAACTGTAATCTGGGTCCATCAACTTTCAATGATTATGTAGTAAAGATCCATGTTCAAGGAACAAGATGACAAGCATGCCTGTTTGGTAAAGTGGCTTTAATTAAGTGCCACTTGTGGCCCTACAGAGGGACCCCACACTACATGAAACCTTACAGTTTAGGGAGATCTTAGCATATGAAATGGATTATTTCTTGCAGTGTTAGACTTCTGTCCAAGTCCTCTGAAGATTGGCCCTTAAGTGAAACACTAACTTTAGAATGATTCAGAGGTTTACTTTGCACAGCGCTCTGCATTTGCTAAGGCCCCCCAGCTGTTTGCCCAGCACATAGCACAGAAAAGGGGATCCTTTTTAAGAGTGAGTTTCTGCTCAAGGCAGGGACCAGCCATCCCTGTACATTAGGATATGCAGAAAAGAGCAGATGAAAGGCTTTTGCCTGCCTGAAATACTGATAAACCACAGACTCACTGGAAGGAAGGAGCTTAGATTAGGGAAGTCTGTCACAGGACATAGGTCTTTCTAAAGAGTTGTAACTCTCAGTAGCTTTAAGACACATTCAGTTTGCTAAGTTTGTGTTTTATAGTTTATTGCCATGTTATTCCTGAACATCATAAATTAGAGAAGTAGAATGACTTGCTGAATGTCAGATAGCAACTGGTGACAGAACTGGGGATAAAACTAGGTCTCCAAGCTCTTGGTCCTGATTCTTATCCAGTTTGTCTGTTTCCACCCATTTTGATTTCAGTGAGAATTTGCCTTTGTTAGGACTTGGAAAATATCAGCCCCAGATTGTGCTCATACCTGTTTATGATCAGAAGTTTTCTGGTGTATATAAAACCAATATGAAATGAGAAGCAGGTGTTTAAAAGTGTAAAGCTTTAACAGAAAGTTTTGTAACAAAGCACTTGTCATATTCAATCGGGACATTAGTCTGTCAAGTCTAGTATCTTGCCTTCAGTGGTGATCTTCACCTGATGCTTCAAAAAAGCAACAGTCCTCAATGCCAGAGGCGTCAAACTCACTTGGCTCTGTGGGTTAGATAAGTGGTAAAGGACTGGTCCGTGGGCTGGATGAGCAGCCCCATAGGTCAGATTGGGCCCACGGACCCTTCTCACCCCCCCACCCCTCCTCATGCTGGATCCAATCATGCAGCCACCCTCTCCAGCCACTCCAAGATGCATTCTATACACAGTGTCCACACAAGTCCAAGGCAGGCACCATGTTGCCGCACAGGTCCCAAAGCAGGCAGTCCTGGACTGGCCAGAGTGGGTGCTGGATCAAGCATGTGGGGGATCCATGGACCTTTGCCACCCACCTCATGCCAACTCCACTGCTTGCTCTGACTAGTCCAAAACTATGCTGCACATGGCGCCTGGTCCAGGATCTGCACTGCACACAGCACTCACCCCAGACCATCTGGAGCAGGTGCAATGTGGTATATATGCCAGATGGGCTGGAGCGGGTGCTGCATGTGGTGCATATCTTAGGCCCTGTGCATGGATCTTGTCTAGCATGTGACATCTGTGGATTAACTCAAGACCAGGGGCCAGCATCATGTGGCTCTGTGGGCTGATGCCCCTACTCAGTACTTAATCTGGACCTTTGTGCAGTAGTTTGCATATCAGAGAATTCATTTCTCAATGCTGCAGAAAACAACTTATATCCTGATTACATGATATTTGCTTGATTTTGGGATGCATAACTATAAATGCTGTTATTACAGCAATACCCAAACCAAGAACTATATGTGATCTTTGAAATTTGGGACAGTTTAAATTGATGTCTGGATCTAAATTTAGATCCCAGCTATCCTGGCCAAGCAATTTATTATTATTAATTATTAATACTTTTATCCAGGTCATTTCAAGATCCAGCAAGATTTGATTTGGGGATAAATTTTCAACTAGGTTTACTGAGTTAAAGCAGGAAAGGATATAGTCCATTGTATGTATGCGTAGGGGGGATTATTATTTTATATATTACCATTGTGATTTTTATTATAACAAAATTGTTACCTTGTCATTTTCACACCCCCTTATGGATAATTTCATGTAAGATTTATATTCTTTTTTTTTATATGCACTCTTCCTAAAACTGACAATTACGTGGGTAATCAGTCTTTCAGTTTTGGCTTTTCGCTGAAGTGATACTATTGATTACCCAAACTAGAGATACTTATTTTAAAATAGGCAGAAAAAAATGACAGAAAAAGACTTTCAGTTTTGCTACCTTTGAAATCAAACCTGATCACATTAACCATTATTTTTATTTGTATGTGTTGCTTGTTATATCATCTTCAGTGCATTTGATAACTGGAGTAAAGCAAATTGATTTCTCTAGTTCCTGCCGGGAGGTGGCTCATAATGAAAGGTAGGTGACTCAGCTAATTTTCAGAATGGCACAGGGTTCAGAATGAGTTGCTGCAATATAACAACACATTTTTTTTCTTTCCATTTTTTCATTAACACAAAGAACTGTTATTTAGGCAATGGTAATAAAATATTGTATTTTCCTACAGTCTAACCATTGCTGTTGAAATATGCTAAAAGCTATCATATTCTTTATACACACACACACACACACACACACACACGTAAATTTAACACATCTAGCCTTCTGTTTACAGATTATGCACATCAGAAATAAATGTACTTCAGGCACATCTACGCAAGATGCTACTGCACAGTGAGCATTTATTTAGTACTTATATAATCAAGTACTAACTAAATGCACAGAAACTAGAGTTACTGCGCAGTAGCACCAGAAAATGTCTTTTAAGTGATGCTACTGCACAGTAGCCTAATAATACTGCACAGTAGCATATTAGCAATGTTTGTGCTGTGACATGCTACTGTGCAGTATTATTTGGCTAGTGTGTGGTTAGCATCTTGTGTAGATGCACCCTTTAGCCAGTTTAGGGAGCTCAAAGCATAATTTGTATTGACAAAAAGAATTTAAATTAAAATCGACTATTCATTTTTGCCTTCCAACTCTAGATCTTTCATTTCTTTCTCTTCCATTTATTCCACCACTCTCTCCTTCACCATACACAGATATGGGCTAACAGTAAGATAATTAAAGAATACTTACAAGAGTTGTCATTGCTGTTTTACTGACACCTTTGCTCAAATGTTCTGAAATGTAATCACCAGGGAGATTTGATATCGACATATAGACCAAAATGTGTGTTACAGATCTCTGACTTGCATAGCTGACTTGGATATGTAATGAGCACAAAGAGGTATATGTTTACATATCTAAGTCAAGGCTGTCCAACTTCTGAGTAGTCAGAGTCTCCATGCCATGTAGGCCCTCCCCCCTGCTTCATGGGTGCTGCCCCCTGCTGCTCTGCACTGCACCGCATTGGGCCACCAATTGGACAATGCTGATCTAAGCAATCAACTTCCATGCCAGTGCTTCATGCTTCTATTATAAACAGTGATCTTCTCTAGAAACACCCTCTATTTCAACATCTCCTAAAACTGCTAAGAATATTTACCTCAGGACTTCAATAGAATTAACTACAAGTATGACTTCCTGCCAATCAGGTTCCTTAGTCTTGATATAATTTTGCCACTTCATGACACAAATGTCAAACTCTGGTGCAGTGCAACAAAATGTGGATGCGATAGCAAGGGCACTGAAAATATTTCAGGATTATTCCCTTTTCCTGTCACCTCAAGAAGGGCGCTGTTTTGAAAAAAATTACACATGAGAGGTTATATTTTAGATATGTGTCTGTGTAATACATTTTTTAAATGCTTTTAATACTAACTGCAGAAATCCTTAATCCTTAATTAATATACACCATCAAGAACAACTCTTGGATGCCAGAAGCACTCAGGTTTATTTTATGCTTCTTCACCCATACTCCTTACGAACAGATACTTTTTCGCTATAAGAATTCCCCTGGTGAGGTGTGCTAATTTACATTATGTAAATTCTGTATATTAAGCTCTGTCCAAAAAACTGCCAGCATGCCAACTTGTAGTACTCTGACTCTGCAAAAGCCAGACTTATGAGTAATACTTGAGGAATACTTGATTCCTGTGAGTTTGCCCCTTTGATTGATACTTAGAAATCATACTTTATACTGAGCAATGCAAAAATATGTACATTGCACAGCAAAAGTACACTGCAAATCTTTGACAACATATTGGATCATTATTGTCTTCCATCTGCTTTGTATGGTTCTCTATGTCATGCTGTCTGGCTCCCTCATAAATTCTGCATTTACCCAAAACTAAGACAACTTTGAATTTAAGATGCCCCCCAGTAATTAGATTCTAGATGTTGAACATGTATAAATGTGTTATAATTTTCCATGTATAGAATCTAGTTGTTGAATGGCTGTCTTAGATTTGTCTCTCCCACCACTGCAGTGAGGCAAGCAGCACCAGGTGGGCA
>NW_017729022.1:152672007-152683732 GCF_001723915.1 Gavialis gangeticus | reverse complement strand
GGGGGGGGGGGGGGGCAGGTGCTACACGAGTCAAGTGGCCTGACCCCTGCCCTTGCCACCTGTCTCCCCCAATACTTGAAAGCATTATATGATTTAATTGAGCATTTGATAGGATCTTATGGCTCTGATTCTGCCCTGGAGTCCATCAGTGTGAATCCCAGAACCCACATGATATCCCATTGTCTTGTACAGTGCCTCATTTGGGCAAAGCAGTTCATGCTAGTGAATTTGGATGAGTTTTTCTAAATGTCATGGGCACAAAAATAAATGATTCCACAGTGTTGGTTGGTGTTTGGAAAGAGGGGTGAACTGGACTCTGCAGGAATTTAGTTCAGACATCAGTGAGATTGCTCTTCTCTGAAAGGAGAGGACTACAGAGATATCTTGATTTTATAACCTTGGTTACATTATTAGTTTCTGCTACAAAATAAGAACATAGGAAAAGAACACAAGAAATGTTGTATAGGGTGAGACCAGTGGCCCATCTAGCTCAGTATCTGAGCTCTGATCATGGGAAGTAGTAAATGTTTTAGAGCAGGGGTGTCAAATATATGAACTGTAGGCTGGATCCAGTCCATAGAGGTCCAAAGCTTCTATTAGGCTGCACCACCCATGTCTGCAGGTGGTGGTAGTAAGCCACACAGCTACCAGAGCTGCTGTTTCAGCATGGCTCCAGAACCCAGAATTAATACTACTTGCCTGCCTGGTTTTATCCACTGCTGAAATTGGAGTCAGGGAGAAAGGTGAGGTGAGCAGCAGAAGTTTTAACTCCTTTGGTTGTGGAGCTGCACTGCTCTGGAAGCCACGGGTTACCTGGCCCACAGGAAGCCCCATGGTCCCTCTCCAGCCAGTGGGGCCCACTGAGTTTGACACCCCTACTTTAGAATGAGGTTGTATAAATGGAGCATGTCACAGTATCTCTGGCATCAGCCATCATTTGTTTAGGAATTGTCAAAGGATAAATTCCTGACTGTTTCTATTTCTGACAGCTCTCAGTGGATCTGTTCTCCATGAATTTATCTAATCCATTTTTGAAACTGTCTGCCTCTACAATGTCCTGTGGCAGCAAGATCCATATGTTAACTAGGAACTGTGTAAAAAAAAAGTGCCTCCATTTGTTTGTTTCAAACCTGCCTCTGGATACTTCCAGTAGCAGCCCCCTAGCACTTGTATTCTGTGACTTGGGGAAAGACAGCTCCCTATTTACTTTATCCACACCCTTCTTTATATTATAGACCCCTATCGTATTCCCCCTCAGACATCTTTCCAAATTCAGGAATGCTAGCCTTTTCAGTCTCTCACTACAGCAGCAGCTTCATCTGAATCTTTATTGCCCTCATCCATGCCTTTTTTAAATCCACCATATCCTTTTTAAGATGTAGAGACCAGAATCCTATGGAAAGATTGGGCATTAGTTTGTTTAAACAAAAACACTACTTTAAAGCGGTGCACAGGGTCTATTGACAGGCACTCTGCACTTTTTCTTTACAAATTCACAGGGAAATATGCATAAATATAATAGAGATGTTTTCTGCAAACTTGTAACCTAACATACTTATTTCTTTTAATTAAAATGATGCTTTTGTAGTCTCTGAGTGGCTCCAAATAATAACTAGAGATGTTCTTACCGTTAGCACTTAAGGATTGTGTTCATACTCATTTCAGTTAGCAACAGTTAGACCTTTCTTGGCACCAGGCAGTTGCCCATTTTAATTTCCTGATTGCTTGCATGCTAGTGTTTTCATGCTCTCATCCCAATTATTTTAAAAAATAAAAGTAATATTTTCTTTTGAATTGAGTAACATGTTTTCATTCTTTTTTACTTTCAACTTCAAGTTGGTACATGGTAATTCTTATGAAAGAATCATACTGGTATTGCTATATCTTCAAGTAGCCATTGAGCATGGGAGTTAGGGATACAGCCCCTGAATTAGGACTTCCTAGACCTTAAATGCTGGAGTTTGCAGCAGAGAGGGACAGTAGAAAAAAGACAGGTCATACCCAGTTCACTACCTTTCTGCCACTTTGCCACTCTGGGTGCATCTACACATGCAATTAATATGACGCAATAAGCTATTGCTCCTACACATGCTGTTTGAATGTGTGCCCAAGACTGCAGCACATTGAACTGGGTCGAAGCAGCCCCAGCTGGTAGGGGATCAAAGGGATCAGCCTACCAGCCCAGGGCTGCTCCCCTCAGCTTATTGGGCTGTGGAGGTGCTGGCTGGGGCATGAAGGTGCTCCAGTGCAGGACTGGCCAGTAGGGCTGTGCGAAGCAGGCACTATTCAATTCAGATTTGGAATTGACCTGAACTGGGGACAGTGATTCATTTAGTTGATTTGGTTCACTGTCCCTGATTTGATTCCGCCGAATCTAAAGATTCGATGCTGATTCAGAGAATCAGCAACTTGGCCATAGACACAGCTTTAAATGTTTTTTCTATGTACCTCAAGGTACCAGTGCGGTTCATGACTGCTGCACTGGTGGGGCACATGGAGCGTTCCAGAGGAGCATGGGGGGAGGGGGAGGGCACGTGCTCAACAGCAAACCCAGAAGTGCAGCACAAGTACTTACGGTCCACTTCCAGGTCCACCGGGGAGCACGCAGGGAACCCCTCCCATGCTCCCTTGGCTTGGGGATTGCCCACGTGGGGACCCATGGTGTCCCCCCAGATATGAACACTGCATGCCTCCAAAGGCTGGGGGGACCCACAGCTGTGCTGGCAGCAGTGGGAGCCCAGCGGTGGTAAGCTGGGAGCTCTATCAGTGGTTGGGGAGTCAGCAACCACCGACCAGGAGTCAGCAACCACCCACAGGCACCACCAGCAGTGGAACTGGCAGCCAGTGGCAATTGTGGACTGCCCGCAGACACTGCTGACAGTGTTAGCGGCGCTTTTTGCAGGAGGCACACTGCTACACTCAGAGGGTGCATATGCACCCGCATGCACCCCCTACATGTCGCCTCTGCCCCCAGACCCAGGAGGCATCAGTCACCAAGCTGGGGAAGCTGTGTGTGGGGGGGTGCCCTGTGTGCTCCCCAGCAAACTTGGAAGTGGACTGGACATGTTTCCACTTCCGCACCTGCTGCCAAGTGTGCTGAGTCCCCTGCACTTCTGTGGGACACTCCGTGTGCCCCAGCATCTCAGCATTCATGAGCCGCCTGCTACCTAGAGGTATATAGAAAAAACTTTTAAAGCTGTGTCGATGTCCAAATTGCTGAATCTTTCTGAATTGATTCGGAGTGTTCCAATTCAATTCAGAGAGATTAAAGGATCCTCTGATTTGATCTGAATTTGGAGATTTGGCCACTGAAATGGGCCAAATCTCCACCGAATAAAATCAGGGACTGAAGCTTCACACAGCCCTACTGGCCAGCACCCTCACACCCCAGCTAGCCAGGGTAGTGTCTACATGTGTGCTGATGGAGTTAATTAGTTTACTCCAGCCTAATAGAGGTGCACATTTATGCGCAACATTTACTGCACAGATAATTAGTCTATTGCACAGTAAACATCTTCTGTAGACCTGTTCTGTGTGATACAGGATACTAGGCAAGTAGAACCAGTAAATGGACTGTCTGATGCAGTAAATGGAAATTATTATGTTCTATGTTCTAAATGTTGCTTTGCTTGGCTTCCCTTTTCTTTTTCTGTTTGCAAATGTAAATAAATTTCTGCATACAATTGCTATTCTGTCTCTGATAAACTAAAATAAACAAAAAGCACCTATGTTTGGGGATCTACCTAAGTTGCACCAGAAGTGAGCTGCCCAGAGGCTCCTTTAATTTTGCTCTTTTCACCACACTCCCCTCCTGCCCCCGCCACTGATTGGCTAGGGGATCCCAGTGGCCCCATCCCTTGCTTCTGGGTCCTGATTGGCTGGGAGGCAAAAACTGCAGTTTTATATATGCTGCATTTTTTGCCTCCAAGTGGATCAGCAGAGAGCAGCAGGGCTGCCAGGGCCCCTCAGCCAATTAGTGGCAGGAGACAAAAAATACAGCATATTTAAAACCACAGTTTTTGCCTCCCAGCTGATTAGGAGGAGCAACAGGACTGCCAAGGTCCCTCTGCCAATCAGCAGTGTGGGGGGGGGCGGGGAAGGAGGTGCACAAAAAAAAAAAAGAGCAAGATTAAAGGAGCCACTGCACAGAGCACTTCCAGTGCAATTTAGGTAGATCCCTACCTATCGTAAAGAAGAAGAAATAGCAAGGGGTGTGTTGCTGCCTTTCTAAGGAAGATTCAATAAGTATGGTGATTATTTTAGAAACAAGACAGTAGATCTATGCCAAATAATGTTTCTACTGTGCCTCAGTACAAGAAAGGTCCAGCAACATTAATAACTCCTCAAATTCCAGGACATGCATGAAAGAGGTAATTTAATATGTAGGTCTCTTTGGTACAAGAAGTCACTCAGGAGAATATGGTTCTTCTCTGTTCCCAATAAAGCAAAATCCAGCTCATTCTTATGTTGTTATTTTCTATTTTTTGGCTTTTTTGGTTTTGGTTTTCTTGCAGTGCTCTTAGTTTTGTTTATGGTATAGTCTAAGGTCAGTACATTCTCTCTTTTTTTTTTGCTCATCTTTAATCTGTAGGCACAAATTCCTCTATACACTACTTGTGACGTGAATGGTCTATTTTGTATTTTTTATTCATTTAATTCTTTTTGCTTCACCTTGACTTCTTGAAAAGCCATCTAATGGAAAACTTACTTTTCTATTTATAGCAATCTTCTAAAATGTTTTTCTTGAAAGACCCTATATAATGTTTGAAAAACTCTACTGATTTATAAGAGCAGTGAAATTACTTTACATAAAATCATGCAAAGTTTGGGTGAGCTCGTTAAAGCTTCATTATGAGTGTGATAAAAGATTCAAGACAATAAGAGTCAAATACAAGTCAAGGATAACCTGCCACCTGATGCTGGATTTATATTGCAAAGCTGTTGGAAATTGACATACAAGAGTATCCAAGTATGTGCTGAAGACTACTATGAGACTGATTCCACATCAATCTTGTCTACACTGGAGCTGTCCAAGGTAGCTGTCTGGTACAAGACATCTGGATGAGAAACCTAACATACCTAGAATCTGATTTTGCTGTCTTTTACATTAGGAATGGCTCATGATATGGAAATTATTTTGACTTAAGCCCCTAGTTAAATCATAGCCTTTGATACATTTTATGTACAGATAATAATGTAAGTGATGCAAAGCTGCATGCAATTTAGAAAGTTAAAATCATCCTGTTGCAGGTAGAAACTACAGAGAATACCATTCATACAAAGAGTCAGATACGGAGGAATACCCCTACAACAGATATTTGCTTAGCTTTTCAATTTTTGTGGAAATAGTGAATTTTAGTATTAGACTCAGTGACTTGAACAAGGTTTCAGGATATGGACATCTGTCTAATACAAAAGATATTGCCTACAATTCTCTCAAAATGATCCAGTGCCTACCAGAGATAGCAAGGTTGTTTGCTCTTTAAAGGAACAGCATGATAGCACTTGGTGCTATGCTTCGGCTTACTAGCTAATAGGTCAGAAAGGCTACGATGGCTCTTCTGTCCAAACAGAAGGGTTGAATGCATTGCTTCTCTCTTATTTCTGAAGTGTGTAATCAAGTTCCAAAGACCATCTGCTTGGTACTGTAATATTTCTCCTCGGCAGGTGTAATACAATGAAGCTATACAACAATGCCCATTGGATAACTGAGAACTGTGCCTACAAGCTGGACTTGTACAATTTTGTTCATATTTTTGTTGTTGTTATTTTACCAGCTGATGTATAGATATGCATGTGTTTGCCCACTGAAATTTTTCTGATTTAGTCTCTTTCCTGAAACACAACTAACAACATTAAGAGAAAATTCCTTAAAATGTTGACATACTTACTATGCAGTATTGTAGCAGTACTAAATAAATTCAACAGTGTAGATTCCCAAACTTGGCATCAGTGATAGCATTTTAGTAGCATTTAGTTTGTTTCCACAGTTTATAGCTAAATAAGAAATTGCCCTGTTGCATTTGTCAGCTTGTGGAAAACAAATAATTGGACTAATTTTTCTTTCAAAAATTGAACCTCAGAAGTCATCTTTAGAAAGTCAGTGGCAAACTTAGCTTCCCCCCCCTCCACTGAACAGGATAGATTAAAGCTACTGTAGTGTGCATGGTAGCACAGTGAAGAGAACAGTTTATGAACTGAGTAAATAAAGATTAATTTGGCACTATAATAAATAGTAATAAAAAAATCACAGCTACATTTCTTTCACAGCGGCTTGTGTGGACTCCCAAATACATATATTTTGAAAGTATTCTTTTGTTAGATTAAATTAAAATCACAAGACAAAAGTATATGCAAATATGCTAAATTCATTGCCACACTGTGCCTAATTAAACTTACCTGCAAAAGATCTTGTTTTATGAAAATGGGGTTTGAGGGCTGTGGTAGCACTTTTGAATCCTGGAAATCTTTGAATCCTTTTGAATCTTCTGAGTGGCTACTGGTTTTCATTGGTCTTGTCAGGCAGGTTAAGAGAATAATCTTCTTAGTGGTTGGAATTTTCAATATACATTTTTTCCATAATGATGGGTGATAAGGGAAATACAGTCATAGTCCCAGGATTCTGTGGAAATTATTATTGTGCAGCTATAACTGATGAGAAGGAGTACTGGTAATAATTCCAAACACTCTTAAAAGTGATGAGGACAGGCAAAGCTATTGTACTGTTCCTAGTAAAAATGTTAGGGCCTAGTGGCATAGACAATTAGTACAGGCTAAATTTGTGGAATGTTATATGATGTTTCAGTTAGAACGTATTCTGAGCGGTTGCATGGTAACATTTACTAAAATCTCTAACTTGCACAGCTCACAGTCTACCTGCTGTGATCCACCAGGCCAGCCAGACTAGTGAGTAGAGCTGGTCATTGAATTGGGGATTGCAGGGGTAGGGGTCAGAGGCTACAAGTCAGGAACCGAATGCCAAGTCAGGGTCAGGAGCCAGGAATCAGAAGCCTAGTTACCAAATCCAAAGGATAAGCCACAGGGTGAAGTCCAAAAGCAAGCCAAAGCAGTGCCAGGAGCCAGGAAACAAAGCTGCAGGGAAAATCCAAAGTTGAAATCCAGGAACGAGTCAAAGGCAGGGTCGGGAATCAGGAGACATTGCTAGGACAGGAGATGCTCAAAGATTGAAGATGAGTAGATTGTGCAGCAGATCTCAGGTGCTGGAGGAGTTCTCTAAGGGCAGCCCCAGAGCAAAGAGGCTGGTTGGTCAGCTGGCCTTGATAGGTTGTAACTGTGTTAGCCACATTTAACAAGGGCTGCAGGGCAGGAGCCTGCCTGAGCTTTACAAGGCTGATAAAGGAGCCTTATACCACCACTAGGGGCCTGACAAGCAGGCATTCCAGCATACTTTGCTGGAGCACCCTTTTCACATATTTCTGATAGTGGCCTAAAACAGCTAAGTACAGAGGAAGCTGCCAGTTGGCCACCCATCTCACTGAGGATGTGAATTTCAGCCCCACCTCATTCAGGCATGAGATCTCTAATGCCTCCTTGACCAACTGTCCTGGAGATATCCCAGGTTTCCCAGAGATGATGGAGCAGGGGGGAGTTCACCTCCAGTGCTCCCACCTGGGACTTGGGGATCTTGACTGTTCTCCTCTCCCAGCATGTACCATCTCCTCCTGTGGCTCATAAAGGAATTCTCCAGCTGGACCCCAGGAATGAGTTCTTCAATTACCACCTAACAGCTGCTGCTGGATGGTGGTGGAGTGCACATTTGGACACCTAAAGGTGCACTGGTGGTCCTTGGAGGGCTGCTTTGAATGCAAGCTGAGGAGTATTCCCAGGTTTGTGGCTGATACCTACATCCTCTGTGACGTATGTGATGAGAGGGGTGAAACCTTTTTGAACACTGGGACTGCTCTGGACAGACCCCCATTGGTAAAAGCCCCTGGCACTTTGCATGGTGCCCAGGCTGAAACAGTGCTTCCAGATGAGCATCATGGACAGACCTACCACAAGGTTGTTCTGATCAGGTAGGCTTTGGCCAACTACTTTCTGGGACAGCATTTTGCCAGGCAAAAGGAACTGGGGGTCTTTTGCCTGGCAGAATTCCTTCCCTGCCTGGATACATGGAAAGAATCTGAGTGACTGTGAACCCTGAATTTACTGCTTTGCATCTTTAATGTTCTCTTATCTGCTTCTTCAGAACATCTCAGTAGACATCTTTCACACTAACTGTTGAGCTTGATGCTTTCTTGTTGTCAGTGATTTGGAGGGCCTATTGTGGGGCCTGGGCCAGGAGACTGGAGGATCATGAAGGCTGGCTGGGAGAGGGAAACCAAGTCTTGACCTGCTGTGTAGATTGGGGACGTAAATGACTTAAGTTGAGGACTGGATAGGAAGCATACACAGATTTCATAGATTTCATAGACGTTAGGGCTGGAAGGGACCTCGGAGGATCATCGAGTCCAGCCCCCTGCCCCAGGGGCAGGAAGTCAGCTGGGGTCATAGGATCCCAGCAAGATAAGCATCCAAATGCTTCTTGAATGCCTCCAGAGTAGGTGTCTGCACCACTTCTGGAGGGAGGGAGAAAAATCATCTCATAACTGTGTAAGCATTGTTTCTTCCAATAAACCTGAGATTTTGAACACTGAGGTAACTGTGCAGTTGTGCTAAGTGTGTTGTGGGGTTGTTTTGCATGAACACCAGCTCCTTGTCTACTGGTTTGCTTGCAGGCTGGGAGAGTCCCTGGGAGTGCTGTGTCATGGAAACATGCCCTCCCCACTCCCCCCAGTCTGCCCCTCTCTGTGAAAGGGTCTGAGTGTAGGAAAATAGTGCTGAGTTCCATCCATCTATTGAACTTCAGGTTCCTTTTTGTCTCCCTGCTGATGGGATGCTGGCACGTGGGAGAATGGCAGAATTTCTTCTTGCCCCAGGGAGGGGAGGGGCCACCTCTGCAGGGGAGTTTAATGGACCTGCCACTCAAACCTCCACTGCCTGCTTGGCATCCCACCACTCTGGGGTGTGCAAGACTCCAGCTAGCTGGGGAGGAGGCATACCAGGTCAGCCTCCCCAGGTGGCCAGGAAAGGGTGAAGGGAGGGGCAGGATGCAGCCAGTCTCCATGGTAGCCTGTGCTGGCATGAGGCTGGTGCCATTGCCTCTGACTAGGTGGGAGAGGGGACAGGCAATTGCTGTCTCACTGTCATGGCACAGACATACTTCTCTGTAGTGATATCCACCTTGTCCAGGAAGGACTTCTATGACTTCAGCATGGTAACCAGCAAGGAGATGCATGACTTCTTGTCAGACTAGAGTGGCACATGGGTCTGGACCCTCTATGAGCTGCTTACCAGTTCCTGACCCAATGGTGGTCCCAAACTGCAAAAGTCTGCTGAACAATTCTTAGCAGCTCCCCTGAGCAGTCCTGCTGGTGCTCACAGGCACCAAAGCCAGCTTTCAGTGGTCACAGCTTGGTGTATGAATGGCTCAGCAAGGTCCTGTAGTATTTGATCATGGTGGTCCTACCAGTATTTTTGGCTATGGGACATCCTCTGAGTAGGAGTGTCCCTTTGTGCTTTAGGAACAGCATTGGCTTTGGAGCCTCTTGGGCTTTCTCCCACCATAGTGAATTCTGATGAGTGCAGAAAGCAGAAATGACCTTGAGTTTGTTTTAATTTTTTGACACAGGTTTTGTGTGATTTCTGGATTCTCACTCAAACACTAGCAGTTGCGCAGACAGCAGTGCTGCATTGTCAGCCAAGCACACCTTGAAATTGTTGAAAACTTTTGAGATTTTGTGAGAGATAAGCAGGATCCTTTTGCTCTGTCTGCTCATTTTTACAGGCTAACAAGATGAGAAAATAAACCACACTACAGTAAATGTTTTCTGAGCTACCTGCTGTGCGCCCCCGCCCCCCCAGAGGTTACTACAAGTAAGTGGAGATTACTGGCAGTGAATCTCTCCCTAACCCTACTGATAACTTTTGTCCCTGTCCCTGTCCCTGTCCCTGTCCCTGTCCTTGTCCAAAGACACCACTTCTCTGACCAATATCTCTCTGGCACAAGTATCCTTTCTGCACAGAGCAGTTTGTTGAACTTGCAGGTGGCAACCCCACCAATTCTTACTTCCTCTGAATTTGTTGAACTCAATGCCCCCATCCTTCTGGTAATTGAAGGGGTAGTCTAGAGGGTAATTTACATTGATTGCCAGCCCCACACCGAACCACTTCACCTTACCCAGAGTCCAGAGACACCTCCCAAACCATGACCCACCCCCGGAGTTCCAGACACCCTGAGCACAACACTAGTCATTCTTTCCCCTTAAATGGCTAAACCTTACTGGGATTGGTAATGTGTTGCCCGTTTCCACCTGCTTGATGAAGGTCTCGTCTGAGCTCTCCCCATCTTTTGCATCCTCGGTCTGGGTCTGAGTCTGAATCAGATTCAGGGTTGGGTCAGGGCCTGGATGAAGAACCAGTCCATGGAGCAAGCATCTTCATGTTCCTCCACAGTTGTTTCGGTAACAAGTGGCAGAGAGGTGACTCCATTGTCATTTTCATCATTGTCTTCATCATTGCACTGCATCAGGCCTGTGAGTGTAGTGTATGGTGTGGCAGGTAGTAACAACATGCTCCCTCTTGAGGATTTGGGACAGCTCCTCATGGGAGCAGACCACAGTCCTCACTGTACCTTGTTGAAATCCCTGCCACAAGCTTACTGCAACTTTGTGCACTTGGTTTTAGTGCAGATCTGCTACCAGTCCTGCTGTGTGCCTCCAAGCCACCACCTGGGCCATGATGAGCTTGCAGACTGCTTGGTTCTGTCAGCTGCCCTTCCCAACTTTGGCCATGGTAGTGATAGTTCTCTCCTCACCCCAGAACCTTGCCATGAGTCCAGTTCGAGGCCCATCTGTTAGGGTCTGAGGAGGACATTCTGTCGTTCAGTTCAATTCACAAATCTAGGTGATTACTGTTTGCACCAAAGTGTTTGAGCAGAAGTGATGGGCCTTGGTGAATTGTGAACTGAACTGAACGACAGAATGTGAACCTTGAGGATGCCAGTGGGTGCTTGGGGTGCTGCCATGTGGGCCAGGGTCACATCCCCTGTTGGTGGGCGGTGCTAAACAACATTGAAACAATTCATGTGGAGCTATGCAACCTGACTCAACATTTTTTTTTAGGGAGCATAATCTAAGACTAACAACATTAAAGACTCTCAAACTTGGTTTCATCTAGATATTCTTGTCGTGACCATGACCTTGGCTATAACTGATCGATATGACTTCAGACAGGATATTTACAGTTTTTCTGTGGGGTTCAGTGTTTCAAAAGGAGAAAAGATGCATACCCTACTGCATTCCTTTTCAGTGTAGAGAAGGCCTCTTCCCTCAGCAAAAAACAAAATAACAAAACAGAGCCATTAAGCCCCTTTCTGAAGACTTCATTTTTTTTAATTATTTGGAGGAATGTTTGGCATACAACACAGATTGTTAAAAGAGTACAAAATTAAAATGTTACTATGGCTCAGTTCTCCATATGAAATGCAGATGGACAGATAGTAATCATTTGAAACAAAATTTTCTACTTCAGGGTACACCATATGAGAAGAAATATTTTTCCTGTTTGTCTTAACATAAATGCTCCCTACATTTCAGTTTGTATCTTATTTGAACCTGAATTATGTGGTTTAGTTGCTAAAAAGTAAAAAAAAAAAAAAAAAAAA